>NW_027441919.1:0-348158 GCF_048569485.1 Anomaloglossus baeobatrachus
GTGAGTGTGTGGGGGATTGCAGAGTGTGTCTGTAGTGTACGGGGGGTGTAGAGAGTGAGTGTGTGGGGGATTGCAGAGTGTGTCTGTAGTGTACGGGGGGTGTAGAGAGTGAGTGTGTGGGGGATTGCAGAGTGTGTCTGTAGTGTACGGGGGGTGTAGAGTGAGTGTGTGGGGGATTGCAGAGTGTGTCTGTAGTGTACGGGGGGTGTAGAGTGAGTGTGTGGGGGATTGCAGAGTGTGTCTGTAGTGTACGGGGGGTGTAGAGAGTGAGTGTGTGGGGGATTGCAGAGTGTGTCTGTAGTGTACGGGGGGTGTAGAGTGAGTGTGTGGGGGATTGCAGAGTGTGTCTGTAGTGTACGGGGGGTGTAGAGAGTGAGTGTGTGGGGGATTGCAGAGTGTGTCTGTAGTGTACGGGGGGTGTAGAGTGAGTGTGTGGGGGATTGCAGAGTGTGTCTGTAGTGTACGGGGGGTGTAGAGTGAGTGTGTGGGGGATTGCAGAGTGTGTCTGTAGTGTACGGGGGGTGTAGAGAGTGAGTGTGTGGGGGATTGCAGAGTGTGTCTGTAGTGTACGGGGGGTGTAGAGAGTGAGTGTGTGGGGGATTGCAGAGTGTGTCTGTAGTGTACGGGGGGGGTGTAGAGAGTGAGTGTGTGGGGGATTGCAGAGTGTGTCTGTAGTGTACGGGGGGGTGTAGAGAGTGAGTGTGTGGGGGATTGCAGAGTGTGTCTGTAGTGTACGGGGGGTGTAGAGTGAGTGTGTGGGGGATTGCAGAGTGTGTCTGTAGTGTACGGGGGGTGTAGAGTGAGTGTGTGGGGGATTGCAGAGTGTGTCTGTAGTGTACGGGGGGGTGTAGAGAGTGAGTGTGTGGGGGATTGCAGAGTGTGTCTGTAGTGTACGGGGGGGTGTAGAGAGTGAGTGTGTGGGGGATTGCAGAGTGTGTCTGTAGTGTACGGGGGGGTGTAGAGAGTGAGTGTGTGGGGGATTGCAGAGTGTGTCTGTAGTGTACGGGGGGTGTAGAGTGAGTGTGTGGGGGATTGCAGAGTGTGTCTGTAGTGTACAGGGGGTGTAGAGAGTGAGTGTGTGGGGGATTGCAGAGTGTGTCTGTAGTGTACGGGGGGTGTAGAGAGTGAGTGTGTGGGGGATTGCAGAGTGTGTCTGTAGTGTACGGGGGGTGTAGAGAGTGAGTGTGTGGGGGATTGCAGAGTGTGTCTGTAGTGTACGGGGGTGTAGAGAGTGAGTGTGTGGGGGATTGCAGAGTGTGTCTGTAGTGTACGGGGGGTGTAGAGAGTGAGTGTGTGGGGGATTGCAGAGTGTGTCTGTAGTGTACGGGGGTGTAGAGAGTGAGTGTGTGGGGGATTGCAGAGTGTGTCTGTAGTGTACAGGGGGTGTAGAGTGAGTGTGTGGGGGATTGCAGAGTGTGTCTGTAGTGTACGGGGGGTGTAGAGAGTGAGTGTGTGGGGGATTGCAGAGTGTGTCTGTAGTGTACGGGGGGTGTAGAGTGAGTGTGTGGGGGATTGCAGAGTGTGTCTGTAGTGTACGGGGGGTGTAGAGTGAGTGTGTGGGGGATTGCAGAGTGTGTCTGTAGTGTACGGGGGGTGTAGAGTGAGTGTGTGGGGGATTGCAGAGTGTGTCTGTAGTGTACGGGGGGTGTAGAGAGTGAGTGTGTGGGGGATTGCAGAGTGTGTCTGTAGTGTACGGGGGGTGTAGAGAGTGAGTGTGTGGGGGATTGCAGAGTGTGTCTGTAGTGTACGGGGGGTGTAGAGAGTGAGTGTGTGGGGGATTGCAGAGTGTGTCTGTAGTGTACGGGGGGTGTAGAGTGAGTGTGTGGGGGATTGCAGAGTGTGTCTGTAGTGTACAGGGGGTGTAGAGAGTGAGTGTGTGGGGGATTGCAGAGTGTGTCTGTAGTGTACGGGGGGTGTAGAGAGTGAGTGTGTGGGGGATTGCAGAGTGTGTCTGTAGTGTACAGGGGGTGTAGAGAGTGAGTGTGTGGTGGATTGCAGAGTGTGTCTGTAGTGTACAGGGGGTGTAGAGAGTGAGTGTGTGGGGGATTGCAGAGTGTGTCTGTAGTGTACGGGGGGTGTAGAGTGAGTGTGTGGGGGATTGCAGAGTGTGTCTGTAGTGTACGGGGGGTGTAGAGTGAGTGTGTGGGGGATTGCAGAGTGTGTCTGTAGTGTACGGGGGGTGTAGAGAGTGAGTGTGTGGGGGATTGCAGAGTGTGTCTGTAGTGTACGGGGGGTGTAGAGAGTGAGTGTGTGGGGGATTGCAGAGTGTGTCTGTAGTGTACGGGGGTGTAGAGTGAGTGTGTGGGGGATTGCAGAGTGTGTCTGTAGTGTACGGGGGGTGTAGAGTGAGTGTGTGGGGGATTGCAGAGTGTGTCTGTAGTGTACAGGGGGTGTAGAGAGTGAGTGTGTGGGGGATTGCAGAGTGTGTCTGTAGTGTACGGGGGGTGTAGAGTGAGTGTGTGATGGATTGCAGAGTGTGTCTGTAGTGTACGGGGGGTGTAGAGAGTGAGTGTGTTGGGGATTGCAGAGTGTGTCTGTAGTGTACGGGGGGTGTAGAGAGTGAGTGTATGGGGGATTGCAGAGTGTGTCTGTAGTGTACGGGGGGTGTAGAGAGTGAGTGTGTGGGGGATTGCAGAGTGTGTCTGTAGTGTACGGGGGGTGTAGAGAGTGAGTGTGTGGGGATTGCAGAGTGTGTCTGTAGTGTACGGGGGGTGTAGAGAGTGAGTGTGTGGGGGATTGCAGAGTGTGTCTGTAGTGTACGGGGGGTGTAGAGAGTGAGTGTGTGGGGGATTGCAGAGTGTGTCTGTAGTGTACGGGGGGTGTAGAGTGAGTGTGTGGGGGATTGCAGAGTGTGTCTGTAGTGTACGGGGGGTGTAGAGTGAGTGTGTGGGGGATTGCAGAGTGTGTCTGTAGTGTACGGGGGGTGTAGAGTGAGTGTGTGGGGGATTGCAGAGTGTGTCTGTAGTGTACGGGGGGTGTAGAGAGTGAGTGTGTGGGGGATTGCAGAGTGTGTCTGTAGTGTACGGGGGGTGTAGAGAGTGAGTGTGTGGGGGATTGCAGAGTGTGTCTGTAGTGTACGGGGGGGTGTAGAGAGTGAGTGTGTGGGGGATTGCAGAGTGTGTCTGTAGTGTACGGGGGGTGTAGAGAGTGAGTGTGTGGGGGATTGCAGAGTGTGTCTGTAGTGTACGGGGGGTGTAGAGTGAGTGTGTGGGGGATTGCAGAGTGTGTCTGTAGTGTACGGGGGGGTGTAGAGAGTGAGTGTGTGGGGGATTGCAGAGTGTGTCTGTAGTGTACGGGGGGGTGTAGAGAGTGAGTGTGTGGGGGATTGCAGAGTGTGTCTGTAGTGTACGGGGGGTGTAGAGTGAGTGTGTGGGGGATTGCAGAGTGTGTCTGTAGTGTACAGGGGGTGTAGAGAGTGAGTGTGTGGGGGATTGCAGAGTGTGTCTGTAGTGTACGGGGGGTGTAGAGAGTGAGTGTGTGGGGGATTGCAGAGTGTGTCTGTAGTGTACAGGGGGTGTAGAGAGTGAGTGTGTGGGGGATTGCAGAGTGTGTCTGTAGTGTACGGGGGTGTAGAGAGTGAGTGTGTGGGGGATTGCAGAGTGTGTCTGTAGTGTACGGGGGGTGTAGAGAGTGAGTGTGTGGGGGATTGCAGAGTGTGTCTGTAGTGTACGGGGGTGTAGAGAGTGAGTGTTTGGGGGATTGCAGAGTGTGTCTGTAGTGTACGGGGGTGTAGAGAGTGAGTGTGTGGGGGATTGCAGAGTGTGTCTGTAGTGTACAGGGGGTGTAGAGTGAGTGTGTGGGGGATTGCAGAGTGTGTCTGTAGTGTACGGGGGGTGTAGAGAGTGAGTGTGTGGGGGATTGCAGAGTGTGTCTGTAGTGTACGGGGGGTGTAGAGAGTGAGTGTGTGGTGGGGTGCATTGTAGCTTGTCTCTGTGACGACTGTGGGGGGGGGTTGTAAAGTGTGTGCATGTTGAAGAGACTGGGATGGGTTGTAAGGAGTGTGTGCTGGGCAGATTTGGATGTACCAGCAGGATTTACTGGAGGGGGTGCAGGTGTGATTGTAGTCATCATGTGGGGAGTGTGTGTTTATTGGGTACATTGTATTGGGGTGGGTTGTAAGGAGTGTGTGCTGGGCAGATGTGGGATATACCATCAGGATGTACAGGAGGGGGTGTGCTATGATGGGAGTGGTTGTATGGGGAGTGTGTGTTTGTTGGGTACATTGTATTGGGGTGGGTTGTAAGGAGTGTGTGCTGGGCAGATGTGGGATATACCATCAGGATTTAGGGGAGGGGGGTGTGCTATGATGGGAGTGGTTGTATGGGGAGTGTGTTTGTTGGGTACATTGTATTGGGATGGGTTGTAAGGAGTGTGTGCTGGGCAGATGTGGGATATACCATCAGGATGTACAGGAGGGGGGTGTGCTATGATGGGAGTCATTGTATGGGGAGTGTGTTTGTTGGGTACATTGTATTGGGATGGGTTGTAAGGAGTGTGTGCTGGGCAGATGTGGGATATACCATCAGGATGTACAGGAGGGGGTGTGCTATGATGGGAGTGTGTTGTATGGGGAGTGTGTGTTTGTTGGGTACATTGTATTGGGGTGGGTTGTAAGGAGTGTGTGCTGGGCAGATGCTGGATATACCATCAGGATGTACAGGAGGGGGTGTGCTTTGATGGGAGTGGTTGTATGGGGAGTGTGTTTGTTGGGTACATTGTATTGGGGTGGGTTGTAAGGAGTGTGTGCTGGGCAGATGTGGGATATACCATCAGGATGTACAGGAGGGGGTGTGCTATGATGGGAGTGTGTTGTATGGGGAGTGTGTGTTTGTTGGGTACATTGTATTGGGGTGGGTTGTAAGGAGTGTGTGCTGGGCAGATGCTGGATATACCATCAGGATGTACAGGAGGGGGTGTGCTTTGATGGGAGTGGTTGTATGGGGAGTGTGTTTGTTGGGTACATTGTATTGGGGTGGGTTATAAGGAGTGTGTACTGGGCAGATGTGGGATATACCATCAGGATTTAGGGGAGGGGGGTGTGCTATGATGGGAGTGGTTGTATGGGGAGTGTGTGTTTGTTGGGTACATTGTATTTGGGTGGGTTGTAAGGAATGTGTGCTGGGCAGATGTGGGATATACCTTCAGGATTTGCGGGAGGGGGGTGTGCTATGATGGGAGTGGTTGTATGGGGAGTATGTTTGTTGGGTACATTGTATTGGCTGGGTTGTAAGGAGTGTGTGCTAGGTAGATGCGGAATATACCATCAGGATTTACAGGAGTGGGTGTGCTATGATGGGAGTGTGTTGTATGGGGAGTGTGTGTTTGTTGGGTACATTGTATTGGGGTGGGTTGTAAGGAGTGTGTGCTGGGCAGATGCGGGATATACCATCAGGATTTACAGGAGGGGGGTGTGCTATGATGGGAGTGGTTGTGTGGGGAGTGTGTGTTTGTTGGGTACATTGTATTGGGGTGGGTTGTAAGGAGTGTGTGCTGGGCAGATGTTGGATATACCATCAGGATTTACAGGAGGGGGGTGTGCTATGATGGGAGTCATTGTATGGGGAGTGTGTGTTGGTTACATTGTATTGGGATGGGTTGTAAGGAGTGTGTGCTTGGGTATATGTGGGATATACCATCAGGATGTACAGGAGGGGGTGTGCTATGATGGGAGTGGTTGTATGGGGAGTGTGTGTTGTGTACATTGTATTGGGGTGGGTTGTAAGGAGTGTGTGATGGGCAGATGCGGGATATACCATCAGGATGTACAGGAGGGGGGTGTGCTATGATGGGAGTGGTTGTATGAGGAGTGTGTTTGTTGGGTACATTGTATTGGGGTGGGTTGTAAGGAGTGTGTTCTGGGCAGATGCGGGATATACCATCAGGATGTACAGGAGGGGGTGTGCTATGATGGGAGTGGTTGTATGGGGAGTGTGTTTGTTGGGTACATTGTATTGGGGTGGGTTGTAAGGAGTGTGTGCTGGGCAGATGCTGGATATACCATCAGGATTTGCGGTAGGGGGTGTGCTATGATGGGAGTTGTATGGGGAGTGTGTTTGTTGGGTACATTGTATTGGGGTGGGTTGTAAGGAGTGTGTGCTGGGCAGATGTGGGATATACCATCAGGATGTACAGGAGGGGGTGTGCTATGATGGGAGTCGTTGTATGGGGAGTGTGTGTTTGTTGGGTACATTGTATTGGGGTGGGTTATAAGGAGTGTGTGCTGGGCAGATGCGGGATATACCGTCAGGATGTACAGGAGGGGGGTGTGCTATGATGGGAGTGGTTGTATGGGGAGTGTGTTTGTTGGGTACATTGTATTGGGGTGGGTTATAAGGAGTGTGTGCTGGGCAGATGCTGGATATACCATCAGGATTTGCGGGAGGGGGTGTGCTATGATGGGAGTGGTTGTATGGGGAGTGTGTTTGTTGGGTACATTGTATTGGGGTGGGTTATAAGGAGTGTGTGCTGGGCATATGCGGGATATACCATCAGGATGTACAGGAGGGGGTGTGCTATGATGGGAGTGGTTGTATGGGGAGTGTGTTTGTTGGGTACATTGTATTGGTATGGGTTATAAGGAGTGTGTGCTGGGAAGATGTGGGATATACCATCAGGATTTACAGGAGGGGGTGTGCTATGATGGGAGTGGTTGTATGGGGAGTGTGTGTTTGTTGGGTACATTGTATTGGGGTGGGTTATAAGGAGTGTGTGCTGGGCAGATGTGGGATATACCATCAGGATGTACAGGAGGGGGTGTGCTATGATGGGAGTCGTTGTATGGGGAGTGTGTGTTTGTTGGGTACATTGTATTGGGGTGGGTTATAAGGAGTGTGTACTGGGCAGATGTGGGATATACCATCAGGATGTACAGGAGGGGGGGGTGCTATGATGGGAGTGGTTGTATGGGGAGTGTGTTTGTTGGGTACATTGTATTGGGGTGGGTTGTAAGGAGTGTGTGCTGGGCAGATGCTGGATAGACCATCAGGATTTGCGGTAGGGGGTGTGCTATGATGGGAGTTGTATGGGGAGTGTGTGTTTGTTGGGTACATTGTATTGGGATGGGTTGTAAGGAGTGTGTGCTGGGCAGATGTGGGATATACCATCAGGATTTGCGGGAGGGGGTGTGCTATGATGGGAGTGGTTGTATGGGGAGTGTGTGTTTGTTGGGTACATTGTATTGGGGTGGGTTGTAAGGAGTGTGTGCTGGGCAGATGCGGGATATACCATCGGGATTTACAGGAGGGGGGTGTGCTATGATGGGAGTGGTTGTGTGGGGAGTGTGTGTTTGTTGGGTACATTGTATTGGGGTGGGTTGTAAGGAGTGTGTGCTGGGCAGATGTTGGATATACCATCAGGATTTACAGGAGGGGGGTGTGCTATGATGGGAGTCATTGTATGGGGAGTGTGTGTTGGTTACATTGTATTGGGATGGGTTGTAAGGAGTGTGTGCTTGGGTATATGTGGGATATACCATCAGGATGTACAGGAGGGGGTGTGCTATGATGGGAGTGGTTGTATGGGGAGTGTGTGTTGTGTACATTGTATTGGGGTGGGTTGTAAGGAGTGTGTGATGGGCAGATGCGGGATATACCATCAGGATGTACAGGAGGGGGGTGTGCTATGATGGGAGTGGTTGTATGGGGAGTGTGTTTGTTGGGTACATTGTATTGGGGTGGGTTGTAAGGAGTGTGTGCTGGGCAGATGCTGGATATACCATCAGGATTTGCGGTAGGGGGTGTGCTATGATGGGAGTTGTATGGGGAGTGTGTTTGTTGGGTACATTGTATTGGGGTGGGTTGTAAGGAGTGTGTGCTGGGCAGATGTGGGATATACCATCAGGATGTACAGGAGGGGGTGTGCTATGATGGGAGTCGTTGTATGGGGAGTGTGTGTTTGTTGGGTACATTGTATTGGGGTGGGTTGTAAGGAGTGTGTGCTGGGCAGATGCGGGATATACCATCAGGATGTACAGGAGGGGGTGTGCTATGATGGGAGTGGTTGTATGGGGAGTGTGTTTGTTGGGTACATTGTATTGGGGTGGGTTATAAGGAGTGTGTGCTGGGCAGATGTGGGATATACCATCAGGATGTACAGGAGGGGGGTGTGCTATGATGGGAGTCATTGTATGGGGAGTGTGTTTGTTGGGTACATTGTATTGGGGTGGGTTGTAAGGAGTGTGTGCTGGGCAGATGCTGGATATACCATCAGGATTTGCGGGAGGGGGTGTGCTATGATGGGAGTGGTTGTATGGGGAGTGTGTTTGTTGGGTACATTGTATTGGGGTGGGTTATAAGGAGTGTGTGCTGGGCATATGCGGGATATCCCTTCAGGATGTACAGGAGGGGGTGTGCTATGATGGGAGTGGTTGTATGGGGAGTGTGTTTGTTGGGTACATTGTATTGGGATGGGTTATAAGGAGTGTGTGCTGGGAAGATGTGGGATATACCATCAGGATTTACAGGAGGGGGTGTGCTATGATGGGAGTGGTTGTATGGGGAGTGTGTGTTTGTTGGGTACATTGTATTGGGGTGGGTTATAAGGAGTGTGTGCTGGTCAGATGTGGGATATACCATCAGGATGTTCAGGAGGGGGTGTGCTATGATGGGAGTCGTTGTATGGGGAGTGTGTGTTTGTTGGGTACATTGTATTGGGGTGGGTTATAAGGAGTGTGTACTGGGCAGATGCGGGATATACCATCAGGATGTACAGGAGGGGGGGGTGCTATGATGGGAGTGGTTGTATGGGGAGTGTGTGTTTGTTGGGTACATTGTATTGGGGTGGGTTATAAGGAGTGTGTGCTGGGCAGATGTGGGATATACCATCAGGATGTACAGGAGGGGGTGTGCTATGATGGGAGTCGTTGTATGGGGAGTGTGTTTGTTGGGTACATTGTATTGGGGTGGGTTGTAAGGAGTGTGTGCTGGGCAGATGCTGGATATACCATCAGGATTTGCGGTAGGGGGTGTGCTATGATGGGAGTTGTATGGGGAGTGTGTGTTTGTTGGGTACATTGTATTGGGATGGGTTGTAAGGAGTGTGTGCTGGGCAGATGTGGGATATACCATCAGGATTTGCGGGAGGGGGTGTGCTATGATGGGAGTGGTTGTATGGGGAGTGTGTGTTTGTTGGGTACATTGTATTGGCTGGGTTATAAGGAGTGTGTGCTGGGCAGATGTGGGATATACCATCAGGATGTACAGGAGAGGGGTGTGCTATGATGGGAGTGGTTGTAAGGGGAGTGTGTTTGTTGGGTACCTTGTATTGGGGTGGGTTGTAAGGAGTGTGTGCTGGGCAGATGCTGGATATACCATCAGGATTTGCGGGAGGGGGTGTGCAGGTATGATGGGAGTGGTTGTAAGGGGAGTGTGTTTGTTGGGTACCTTGTATTGGGGTGGGTTGTAAGGAGTGTGTGCGCTGGGCAGATGCTGGATATACCATCAGGATTTGCGGGAGGGGGTGTGCAGGTATGATGGGAGTGGTTGTAAGGGGAGTGTGTTTGTTGGGTACCTTGTATTGGGGTGGGTTGTAAGGAGTGTGTGCTGGGCAGATGCTGGATATACCATCAGGATTTGCGGGAGGGGGTGTGCAGGTATGATGGGAGTGGTTGTAAGGGGAGTGTGTTTGTTGGGTACATTGTATTGGGGTGGGTTGTAAGGAGTGTGTGCTGGGCAGATGTGGGATATACCATCAGGATTTACAGGAGGGGGTGTGCTATGATGGGAGTCGTTGTATGGGGTGTGTGTTTGTTGGGTACCGTGTATTGGGGTGGGTTGTAAGGAGTGTGTGCTGGGCAGATGTGGGATATACCATCAGGATTTGCGGGAGGGGGTGTGCTATGATGGGAGTGGTTGTATGGGGAGTGTGTGTTTGTTGGGTACCGTGTATTGGGGTGGGTTGTAAGGAGGGTGTGCTGGGCAGATGTGGGATATACCATCAGGATTTACAGGAGGGGGTGTGCTATGATGGGAGTGGTTGTATGGGGAGTGTGTTTGTTGGTAACATTGTATTGGGATGGGTTGTAAGGAGTGTGTGCTGGGCAGATGCGGGATATACCATCAGGATTTACAGGAGGGGGTGTGCTATGATGGGAGTGGTTGTATGGGGAGTGTGTGTTTGTTGGGTACCTTGTATTGGGGTGGGTTGTAAGGAGGGTGTGCTGGGCAGATGCGGAATATACCATCAGGATTTGCGGGAGGGGGTGTGCTATGATGGGGAGAGTGGCGATGTCTCTGCTCCTGATGTTTCTCCCACCTTTTGTCTCCATGTATGCTCCAGTTGCCCCCCGTTGTTATCTGCCCCCTCCCCACAGTGCGTCTGTGCTGACTTCTCGCCGTGATCTGCAGCGACCTGAAGGTGATCACATGACCCTGATCGCCATCTATAACCACTACAGAGAGCGTGAGTACTCTCATTACTGGCGGTCCCGCTGAGCTGCCCATTATTGTGTCCATGTATTGGAGCAGTCCCCTCTTGTGCCCTCAGGTGGAGAGGACGGCTGCACCGATGCCGCACTTTGCCCCCACTCCTTGCACCAGGCTGACCTGCTGCGGGCAGAACTCCTGGACATTATGCAGAGGATTGAGCTCCCGGTCTCGGCCCCCGCGTTCCCTGATGAGGACTGTATTCTGAATGTCACCAGGGCCCTGCTGTCCGGAGGGTTCCTGAAGGTGAGACCTTGTGTAAGACTCCTGTCTTGTCCCTGAGGAGAAGTTATCAAGTATCTTTAACCCCTGTGATTCCGCCAGGTGGCTCGGGATGTGGATGGACTGGGAAACTATGTGATGCTGTCTCACAAGCACGTGGCCACCCTGCACCCCTCGTCTGTATATCATAGCCGGAGCCCCCCTCCAGCCTGGGTCTTGTACCATGACTTCAGTATCTCCCCGGACAACTGCCTCAGTGTAGCCACAGAAGTCCTCCCTGAGATGTGAGTGCCACCGAATTCCTCTGCTGTACCCTCATCACCGTATCCTCCACCCTCCCGCCACTGACGTCACCGCGTCACTGAGCCAATGCAGCCTGTCCATGGCTGAATCATTGCTCCTCCCTGTACAGATGTCCCACCCATGAGCAACCAGTGCCAAATGATCAGCTGATTACACCAGAGCTGTCTATCCTCCAGACTGTGATCATTATCTACCCGATTATACCCTCCTTCCCAGTCCTCCAGTCCAGCTGAATCCCCATTATTCAATACATTTTCACTGACATACATCTGAGGATTGACTCTAGGGTCTGTGCATCGATGGGAGACCGGGGACAAGTGGTCTGTGCATCAACAGGCAGGATAGACGCTAGGGTCTGTGCATCGACGGGAGGCGGAGGAGGGATGACGGGGGACAAGTGGTCTGTGCATCAACAGGCAGGATGGACGCTAGGGTCTGTGCATCGATGGGAGACAGAGGAGGGATGACGGGGGCAAGTGGTCTGTGCATCAACAGGCAGGATAGACGCTAGGGTCTGTGCATCGATGGGAGGCGGAGGAGGGATGACGGGGTACAAGTGGTCTGTGCATCAACAGGCAGGATGGACGCTAGGGTCTGTGCATCGATGGGAGACCGGGGACAAGTGGTCAGTGCATCAACAGGCAGGAGTTGCGCCAGGGTCTGTGCATCGACGGGAGGCGGAGGAGGGATGACGGGGGCAAGTGGTCTGTGCATCAACAGGCAGGATAGACGCTAGGGTCTGTGCATCGATGGGAGGCGGAGGAGGGATGACGGGGTACAAGTGGTCTGTGCATCAACAGGCAGGATGGACGCTAGGGTCTGTGCATCGATGGGAGACCGGGGACAAGTGGTCAGTGCATCAACAGGCAGGAGTTGCGCCAGGGTCTGTGCATCGACGGGAGGCGGAGGAGGGATCACGGGGGACAAGTGGTCTGTGCATCAACAGGCAGGATGGACGCTAGGGTCTGTGCATCGATGGGAGACCGGAGACAAGTGGTCAGTGCATCAACAGGCAGGATGGATGGTAGGGTCTGTGCATCGATGGGAGACAGAGGAGGGATGACGGGGGCAAGTGGTCTGTGCATCAACAGGCAGGATAGACGCTAGGGTCTGTGCATCGATGGGAGACAGAGGAGGGATGACGGGGGCAAGTGGTCAGTGCATCAACAGGCAGGATAGACGCTAGGGTCTGTGCATCGATGGGAGACAGAGGAGGGATGACGGGGGCAAGTGGTCTGTGCATCAACAGGCAGGATAGACGCTAGGGTCTGTGCATCGATGGGAGGCGGAGGAGGGATGACGGGGTACAAGTGGTCTGTGCATCAACAGGCAGGATGGACGCTAGGGTCTGTGCATCGATGGGAGACCGGGGACAAGTGGTCAGTGCATCAACAGGCAGGAGTTGCGCCAGGGTCTGTGCATCGACGGGAGGCGGAGGAGGGATCACGGGGGACAAGTGGTCAGTGCATCAACAGGCAGGATGGACGCTAGGGTCTGTGCATCGATGGGAGACAGAGGAGGGATGACGGGGGACAAGTGGTCTGTGCATCAACAGGCAGGATGGACGCTAGGGTCTGTGCATCGATGGGAGACCGGGGACAAGTGGTCTGTGCATCAACAGGCAGGAGTTGCGCCAGGGTCTGTGCATCGACGGGAGGCGGAGGAGGGATCACGGGGGACAAGTGGTCTGTGCATCAACAGGCAGGATGGACGCTAGGGTCTGTGCATCGATGGGAGACCGGGGACAAGTGGTCTGTGCATCAACAGGCAGGAGTTGCGCCAGGGTCTGTGCATCGACGGGAGGCGGAGGAGGGATCACGGGGGACAAGTGGTCTGTGCATCAACAGGCAGGATGGACGCTAGGGTCTGTGCATCGATGGGAGACCGGGGACAAGTGGTCAGTGCATCAACAGGCAGGATGAATGCTAGGGTCTGTGCATCGATGGGAGACAGAGGAGGGATGACGGGGGACAAGTGGTCTGTGCATCAACAGGCAGGAGGTGCGCCAGGGTCTGTGCATCGACGGGAGGCGGAGGAGGGATGATGGGGGACAAGTGGCCTGTGCATCGATGGGAGACAGAGGAGGGATGACGGGGGACAAGTGGTCTGTGCATCAACAGGCAGGAGGTGCGCCAGGGTCTGTGCATCGACGGGAGGCGGAGGAGGGATGATGGGGGACAAGTGGTCTGTGCATCGATGGGAGACAGAGGAGGGATGACGGGGGACAAGTGGTCTGTGCATCAACGGGAGGCGGAGAAAGGATGTCGGTCTGTGCACCGACGCGAGGTGGAGGAGGGACTTTGGGGTCTGTGCACCGACGCGAGGTGGAGGAGGGACTTTGGGGTCTGTGCACCGACGCGAGGTGGAGGAGGGACTCTGGGGTCTGTGCACCGACGCGAGGTGGAGGAGGGACGCTTGGGTCTGTGCACCGACGCGAGGTGGAGGCGCTGGGGTCTGTGCACCGACGCGAGGTGGAGGAGAGACGCTGGGGTCTGTGCACCGACGCGAGGTGGAGGAGGGGTGCCGGGGTCTGTGAACCGATGCGAGGTGGAGGAGAGACGTTGAGGTCTGTGCACCGACGCGAGGTGGAGGAGGGATGTTGGGGTCTGTGCACCGACGCGAGGTGGAGGAGGGATGCCGAGCTCTGTGCACCGACGCGAGGTGGAGGAGGGGTGCCGGGGTCTGTGAACCGATGCGAGGTGGAGGAGGGATACCAGGGGCTACCGGAGTCTGTGCACAGATGTGAGGCGAAGGAGGGATGCGCCGGGGTCTGTGCACCGACACGGAGTGGAGGAGGGATACTATGGACTGTGCATCAACGGGAGGCTGAGGAAGGATATCGAGGCTTGTGCACTGACGCGAGGGGAGGAGGGACGCCGGGGCCTGTGCACTGATGCGGGGCGGTGGAGGGACGCCGGGGTCTGTGCATCAACGGGAGGGCGGAGGAAGGATGTCGTGGCTTGTGCACCCTCACACAGGAGGGACGCTGGGGTCTGTGCACAGACGCGAGGTGGAGGAGGGATGCCAGGGGATACTGGAGTCTGTGCACCGACAGGAGGCGGAGGAAGGACGCTGGGGTCTGTGCACAGACAGGAGACAGAGGATGGACACAAACGCGAGGTGGAGGAGGGATGCCAGGGGATACTGGGGTCTGTGAACCGACGCGAGGTGGAGGACCAACGCTGAGGTCTGTGAACCGACGCGAGGTGGAGGACCGACGCTGGGGTCTGTGAACCGACGAGAGGTGGAGGACCGACGCTGGGGTCTGTGAACCAACGCGAGGTGGAGGACCGACACTGGGGTCTGTGAATCGATGCGAGGTAGAGGAGGGACGCTGTGATCTCCTACAACTAATGTCTGAATAGGGATCTCTTTTTCTGTTTGCAGGTTGGTGGAGTTTGCCCCTCAATATTATTTGAGTAATCTCCCACGAAGTGAGAGCTGTGATCTATTGATGGATTTGCGAGATCAACTTCAAGACCAAAGTCTGTTTACTGTAGAGAGCGAGGAAGAGGAGAAGGAGGAGGACAAGGAATTATGCTGCCTGCAGTGACAAGAAGAAAGACGTGGAGAAGAAGCAAGACTTGGAGAAGAAGCAAGATGTGCTACCTACAGGGAGGACAAGGAGGCGACCTTGTGCAGTGAGGAGATGGACACGGACAGGAAGACCTCGTGATGTGCTCAGTGAAGAGATGGATGAGGACAGGAAGACCTCGTGCTGTGCTCAGTGAGGAGATGGATGAGGAGGGGAAGGCCCCGTGCTGTGCTCAGTGAGGAGATAGATGAGGAGGGGAAGGCCCCGTGCTGTGCTCAGTGAGGAGATGGATGAGGAGGGGAAGGCTTTGTGCTGTGCTCAGTGAGGAGATGGATGAGGAGGAGAAGGCCCCGTACATTGCTCAGTGAGGAGATGGATGAGGAGGAGAAGGCCCCGTGCTGTGCTCAGTGAGGAGATGGATGAGGAGGGGAAGGCCTCGTGCTGTGCTCAGTGAGGAGATGGATGAGGAGGGGAAGACCTTGTGCTGTGCTCAGTGAGGAGATGGATGAGGAGGAGAAGGCCCCGTACATTGCTCAGTGAGGAGATGGATGAGGAGGGGAAGGCCTCGTGCTGTGCTCAGTGAGGACATGGATGAGGAGGGGAAGACCTTGTGCTGTGCTCAGTGAGGAGATGGATGAGGAGGAGAAGGCCCCGTACATTGCTCAGTGAGGAGATGGATGAGGAGGGGAAGGCCTCGTGCTGTGCTCAGTGAGGAGATGGATGAGGAGGAGAAGGCCCCGTACATTGCTCAGTGAGGAGATGGATGAGGAGGAGAAGGCCCCGTGCTGTGCTCAGTGAGGAGATGGATGAGGAGGGGAAGGCCTCGTGCTGTGCTCAGTGAGGAGATGGATGAGGAGGGGAAGGCCTCGTGCTGTGCTCAGTGAGGAGATGGATGAGGAGGGGAAGGCCTCGTGCTGTGCTCAGTGAGGAGATAGATGAGGAGGGGAAGGCCTCGTGCTGAGCTCAGTGAGGAGATAGATGAGGGGAAGGCCTCGTGCTGTGCTCAGTGAGGAGATGGATGAGGAGGGGAAGGCCCCGTGCTGTGCTCAGTGAGGAGATGGATGAGGAGGGGAAGGCCCCGTGCTGTGCTCAGTGAGGAGATGGATGAGGAGGGGAAGGCCCCGTGCTGTGCTCAGTGAGGAGATGGATGAGGAGGAGAAGGCCCCGTACATTGCTCAGTGAGGAGATGGATGAGGAGGGGAAGGCCCCGTGCTGTGCTCAGTGAGGAGATGTATGAGGAGGGGAAGGCCCCGTGCTGTGCTCAGTGAGGAGATGGATGAGGAGGGGAAGGCCCCGTGCTGTGCTCAGTGAGGAGATGGATGAGGAGGGGAAGGCCCCGTGCTGTGCTCAGTGAGGAGATGGATGAGGAGGGGAAGGCCCCGTGATGTGCTCAGTGAGGAGATGGATGAGGAGGGGAAGGCCCCGTGCTGTGCTCAGTGAGGAGATGGATGAGGAGGGGAAGGCTTTGTGCTGTGCTCAGTGAGGAGATGGATGAGGAGGAGAAGGCCCCGTACATTGCTCAGTGAGGAGATGGATGAGGAGGGGAAGGCCCCGTGCTGTGCTCAGTGAGGAGATAGATGAGGAGGGGAAGGCTCGTGCTGTGGTCAGTGAGGAGATGGATGAGGAGGGGAAGGCTCGTGCTGTGCTCAGTGAGGAGATGGATGAGGAGGGGAAGGCTCGTGCTGTGCTCAGTGAGGAGATGGATGAGGAGGGGAAGGCTCGTGCTGTGCTCAGTGAGGAGATGGATGAGGAGGGGAAGGCTCGTGCTGTGGTCAGTGAGGAGATGGATGAGGAGGGGAAGGCTCGTGCTGTGCTCAGTGAGGAGATGGATGAGGAGGGGAAGGCTCGTGCTGTGCTCAGTGAGGAGATGGATGAGGAGGGGAAGACCTCGTGCTGTGCTCAGTGAGGAGATAGATGAGGAGGGGAAGACCTCGTGCTGTGCTCAGTGAGGAGATGGATGAGGAGGGGAAGACTAATACTGTGCTCAGTGAGGAGATGGATGAGGAGGGGAAGGCCCCGTGCTGTGCTCAGTGAGGAGATGGATGAGGAGGGGAAGGCCCCGTACATTGCTCAGTGAGGAGATGGATGAGGAGAGGAAGGCCCCGTGCTGTGCTCAGTGAGGAGATGGATGAGGAGGGGAAGGCCCCGTGCTGCGCACAGTGAGGAGATGGATGAGGAGAGGAAGGCCTCGTGCTGTGCTCAGTGAGGAGATGAATGAGGAGGGGAAGGCTTTGTGCTGTGCTCAGTGAGGAGATTTATGAGGAGGGGAAGGCTCGTGCTGTGGTCAGTGAGGAGATGGATGAGGAGGGGAAGGCTCGTGCTGTGCTCAGTGAGGAGATGGATGAGGAGGGGAAGGCTCGTGCTGTGCTCAGTGAGGAGATGGATGAGGAGGGGAAGGCTTTGTGCTGTGCTCAGTGAGGAGATGGATGAGGAGGGGAAGGCATTGAACTGCGCTCAGTGAGGAGATGGATGAGGAGGGGAAGGCCTCGTGCTGTGCTCAGTGAGGAGATGGATGAGGAGGGGAAGGCATCGTGCTGAGCTCATTGAGGAGATGGATGAGGAGAGGAAGGCCCCGTGCTGTGCTCAGTGAGGAGATGGATGAGGAGGGGAAGGCTTTGTGCTGTGCTCAGTGAGGAGATGGATGAGGAGAAGAAGGCCCCGTACATTGCTCTATGAGGACATGGATGAGGAGGGGAAGGCTTTGTGCTGTGCTCAGTGAGGAGATGGATGAGGAGGGGAAGGCCTCGTGCTGAGCTCAGTGAGGAGATGGATGAGGAGGGGAAGGCTTCGTGCTGTGCTCAGTGAGGAGATGGATGAGGAGGGGAAGGCCTTGTGCTGTGCTCAGTGAGGAGATGGATGAGGAGAGGAAGGCTTTGTGCTGTGCTCAGTGAGGAGATGAATGAGGAGGGGAAGGCCTCGTGCTGCGATCAGTGAGGAGATGGATGAGGAGGGGAAGGCCCCGTGCTGCACTCAGTGAGGAGATGGATGAGGAGGGGAAGACTAATGACTCGCCCACCCCAGGGCTATGGGACACCCGGTGCCGGGCCGGACTAGTCCGGGGGTCGTCAGTGGTGGCGGGGCCCGACTCCGTTGCCCTGATGGGTGTCAATTAAATATGGCTGGTGAATAAAGTTTATGGTTGTCGTGACGCCACCTGTGGTTTGCGGCTATTAAGCCGCCGCTGCTGTATGAGGCCTCCGGGGCCGATGGACTGGCAGCTATGGTGGTACTGCTCCCCACAGGTGGAGCAGTGCCCCGGGGCAACAGTTGGTGTTAATGGAAGCCTATGCAGTGATGGAAGTCTATGCAGGCGAAATAATGGAGGCAACACCAGGGGTGCAGTTTCAAGGTCTTTACTCACAGTTCTGGGTTATGGCCGGCAGGAGCCTTTTGACTGCTGGGACCTCCGCCGATCCCGGGTAGATCTGGGGGTAAATGCCAGTGCACCCCTCTATGTGTTCCTTTCTCAGCTGACTCCTCAAGCCTTGCCCTTGTTGGCTGAACCTGGCTCGGCCTCCACTGCAGCCTCCGGGCTGGTAGCTCGCCTGTCGGTTATTTGCCCCTTTTCTAGAGGTTCTGCTGTGGGCTGTGGTCCGGGGAGCATGCAGCTTCCCTGGACCTTGGTTTCTAACCTTTGGAGTTGACTTCTCCTCCAGTGACTAGGGACCGTCCCCTGGATGCAGCTTGATCCCTCCACCGATGTTCCTGTGGAACAGGCCACCAGCTTGAAAAGCTATCTGTGGCCCTGGAATCCTTTCGTTTTCTGCTTGGTGTCACCTGGACCCTCTGAGTCCCAGGATCTTCACCAGGAAGCGTCACTTTCTTCTCTTTAGCTCCTGACTGACTAGAGCTTTCTCTCTCTGTTGCTTTCTTTCACTGTTGCGGACACTCTGAACTCACAGAGCTCCTTTTTCTTTCACAGCTACATGCTGTCTCCTCACTCTCTCTCTCTCTCTCTCTGAGGTAAACTGAAACTAACTTGACCTTCCTTACTACTCTTCTCTCGGCTGGCTCCTCCCACCTCCCCAGTTGCTAAGCTACCACCCTATCGGAAAGGGGATGGGACTTACCGGCCCTCCGAGGCGAGCCAGCCACGAGGGTTGCTGCCACAGTCCCCTGTCCCTGTGTGTGCCTACCAATGGGTGTAGTGCAGGTTTACCTGGGAACTGGCATGTACCCCTTTCCTTCCAGGATATGACATCACACATCTGGCGGGGGTGCAATGTCTCTGTGGCGATGGAAGCCTCAGGGGCGCCACACTAATACTGTGCTCAGTGAGGAGTTGGATGAGGAGGGGAAGGCACCGTGCTGTGCTCAGTGAGGAGATGGATGAGGAGGGTAAGGCCCCGTACATTGCTCAGTGAGGAGATGGATGAGGAGGGGAAGGCCCCGTGCTGCGCTCAGTGAGGAGATGGATGAGGAGGGGAAGGCCTCGTGCTGAGCTCAATGAGGAGATGGATGAGGAGGGGAAGGCCTCGTGCTGTGCTCAGTGAGGAGATAGATGAGGAGAGGAAGGCTTCGTGCTGTGCTCAGTGAGGAGATGGATGAGGAGGGGAAGGCCTCGTGCTGTGCTCAGTGAGGAGATGGATGAGGAGGGGAAGGCCCCGTGCTGTGCTCAGTGAGGAGATGGATGAGGAGGGGAAGGCCTCGTGTTGCGCTCAGTGAGGAGATGGATGAGGAGAGGAAGGCTTTGTGCTGTGCTCAGTGAGGAGATGGATGAGGAGAGGAAGGCTCGTGCTGTGCTCAGTGAGGAGATGGATGAGGAGAGGAAGGCCCCGTGCTGTGCTCAGTGAGGAGATGGATGAGGAGGGGAAGGCCTCGTGCTGTGCTCAGTGAGGAGATGGATGAGGAGGGGAAGGCCTCGTGCTGTGCTCAGTGAGGAGATGGATGAGGAGGGGAAGGCCTCGTACATTGCTCAGTGAGGAGATGGATGAGGAGAGGAAGGCCCCGTGCTGAGCTCAGTGAGGAGATGGATGAGGAGGGGAAGGCCTCGTGCTGTGCTCAGTGAGGAGATGGATGAGGAGGGGAAGGCCTCGTGCTGTGCTCAGTGAGGAGATGGATGAGGAGGGGAAGGCCTCGTGCTGTGCTCAGTGAGGAGATGGATGAGGAGGGGAAGGCCCCGTGCTGAGCTCAGTGAGGAGATGGATGAGGAGGGGAAGGCCTCGTGCTGTGCTCAGTGAGGAGATGGATGAGGAGGGGAAGGCCTCGTGCTGAGCTCAGTGAGGAGATGGATGAGGAGGGGAAGGCTTCGTGCTGTGCTCAGTGAGGAGATGGATGAGGAGGGGAAGGCTTTGTGCTGTGCTCAGTGAGGAGATGTATGAGGAGGGGAAGGCCTCGTGCTGTGCTCAGTGAGGAGATGGATGAGGAGGGGAAGGCCCTGTGCTGCGCTCAGTGAGGAGATGGATGAGGAGGGGAAGGCTTTGTGCTGTGCTCAGTGAGGAGATGGATGAGGAGAGGAAGGCCCCGTACATTGCTCAGTGAGGAGATGGATGAGGAGAGGAAGGCCCCGTACATTGCTCAGTGAGGAGATGGATGAGGAGGGGAAGGCCCTGTGCTGCGCTCAGTGAGGAGATGGATGAGGAGGGGAAGGCATTGTGCTGTGCTCAGTGAGGAGATGGATGAGGAGAGGAAGGCCCCGTACATTGCTCAGTGAGGAGATGGATGAGGAGGGGAAGGCCTTGTGCTGAGCTCAGTGAGGAGATGGATGAGGAGGGGATGGCTTTGTGCTGACCTCAGTGAGGAGATGGATGAGGAGGGGAAGGCCCTGTGCTGTGCTCAGTGAGGAGATGGATGAGGAGGGGAAGGCTTTGTGCTGTGCTCAGTGAGGAGATGGATGAGGAGAGGAAGGCCCCGTACATTGCTCAGTGAGGAGATGGATGAGGAGGGGAAGGCCTTGTGCTGAGCTCAGTGAGGAGATGGATGAGGAGGGGATGGCTTTGTGCTGACCTCAGTGAGGAGATGGATGAGGAGGGGAAGGCCCTGTGCTGTGCTCAGTGAGGAGATGGATGAGGAGAGGAAGGCCCCGTACATTGCTCAGTGAGGAGATGGATGAGGAGAGGAAGGCCCCGTACATTGCTCAGTGAGGAGATGGATGAGGAGGGGAAGGCCTTGTGCTGTGCTCAGTGAGGAGATGGATGAGGAGAGGAAGGCCCCGTACATTGCTCAGTGAGGAGATGGATGAGGAGAGGAAGGCCCCGTACATTGCTCAGTGAGGAGATGGATGAGGAGGGGAAGGCCTTGTGCTGTGCTCAGTGAGGAGATGGATGAGGAGAGGAAGGCCCCGTACATTGCTCAGTGAGGAGATGGATGAGGAGAGGAAGGCCCCGTACATTGCTCAGTGAGGAGATGGATGAGGAGGGGATGGCTTTGTGCTGAGCTCAGTGAGGAGATGGATGAGGAGGGGAAGGTCCCGTGCTGTGCTCAGTGAGGAGATGGATGAGGAGAGGAAGGCCTTGTGCTGCGCTCAGTGAGGAAGATCTTCTGAAATATCATGTGCACTTTTCTCACCACCGAGCCTCAGAGAAATGCTGTCTACAAACACTACGGGCTGTGATCCTAATTGTCTTGGGAGTAAGGACTGAGACCGCTGCTTTCCTCCAGTGCCGGGTGCCCGCTCCATCTCTGATGCTTTGTGGTGTAGGGTGTAAAGTAATTGGACATAACACTGTATGATGGTATCCTTTATTGATCCGAGCTTGATAATGTCAGTGCTCCTGGTGTAGATCAACCAAATCTGTGATTCACTAAGTGTGTGCTCAATCAGTCTAACCAAGCTGTTCAAGCAGCAACATACCGCATAACGTGCAGATGGTTCCTCCGTACAGTGGCATTTACTGCGCTGGTTGTGGACCTGTGAGCTCCAGAACGGAAGAACAGAGAGGAGGAAACCCGAGGCTCGGTGTTCGTACAAAACAGACTTTCCTAAAAAAAAAAAGTTCGGGTGCTTTACATAAGCAAACCACTCGTGCAGCGCTCAGGTATGTTTGGCGCTCGGGTACGTTTGGCGCTTGGGTATGCTCAGCGCTCTAGTACGCTATACGCTCGGTGCTCGGCCCTGTGCAGGACACTTTCAGCATTTGAACAGCTCGCACTGGAGGGAACAAGATCGCGATCGGTTGTACTGTTGTGCACCCCCCAAAAATTACATATATTATGGAAAAATCCCATCAACCGTCCCCTGAAGTGATCTGTTTATGGCTGGCTGCACGTGGGTGAGACCCCAACTGCCCAGTTAGTGATTTGTGTTTGGATTCGGGTCAAGTCCGGGTCCCAAACTGATCTTTATGTAAAGTCCAGCTGAGCCCACCGAACGTCCACGAGTCCACTCATCTCTAATGAAGAGCTGTGGAGATGTGAAAAACGGGGACTGAGAGAGCGCTGAACAGGAACTGAGAAATCCAAGGAGGTGATGAGGGAGACATTGATAGTACACATTAGAGTCGGATGGACCCTTCTTCAGGTGCCCTTTCAATTTATCATCTCCTTAGCAGCTCACAAAGTCCACGTTTTTCACGTATTCCTAGGGCTTGATCATGTGTCACATACAGGGTTCGGGGCAGGGGTCCGTCACGATCGCCAGGGGTCCGTCACGATCGCCAGGGGTCCGGCACTATCGGCAGGGGTCAGCACGATGGCTTCATGCTCTGCTTCTCATCGCACTTTCATCCTGATATTTTTAGGAGACATTGAATTTCACTTGAATTATGAAACTATAATTTTTTATAAATGTGATTCGATTTTATATTTTTTACGCTGATCCTGTTTATTGTCCTTTTATCAGTGTTTTTCGCCTTAATATTTAACAACCAATTTCATTTAGTAATAACTGCAGCAGAGGATCAACATCCCGTAATGATGGGACTACTGATCTTTGTACAATAACGATGGCACAGTGGCTCAGTGGTTAGCACTGCAGTCTTGTGGTGGCTCAGTGATTAGCACTGCAGTCTTGCAGTGCTGGGGTCCGGGTTTCAAATCCCACCAACAGCAACATCTGCAGTTTGTATGTTCTCCCCGTGTTTGCGTGGGTTTCCTCCGAGTTCTCCAGTTTCCTCCCACATTTCAAAGACATACAGATAGGGAATTTAGATTGAGCCCCAATGGGGACAGTGATACTGATGTATGTAAAGTGCTGCAGAATATGTTTGCGCTATTTAAAAATAAAGATTATTATAAAGTAATGAACGACTGCTGGTCTGTGTACAGTAACGATGGGACTGCTGGTCTGTACTGTAATGATGGGACTGCTAGTCTGTGTATAACAATGATGGGACTGCTAGTCTGTGTACAGTCATAATGGGACTGCTAGTCTGTAGTAAGTAAGGATCCGGACTGCGGGGCCTGTGTACAGTAAGGATCCGGACTGCGGGGCCTGTGTACAGCAAGGATCCGGACTGCGGGGCCTGTGTACAGCAAGGAGCCGGACTGCGGGGCCTGTGTACAGCAAGGAGCCGGACTGCGGGGCCTGTGTACAGCAAGGATCCGGACTGCGGGGCCTGTGTACAGCAAGGATCCGGACTGCGGGGCCTGTGTACAGGAAGGAGCCGGACTGCGGGGCCTGTGTACAGCAAGGATCCGGACTGCGGGGCCTGTGTACAGCAAGGATCCGGACTGCGGGGCCTGTGTACAGCAAGGAGCCGGACTGCGGGGCCTGTGTACAGCAAGGAGCCGGACTGCGGGGCCTGTGTACAGCAAGGAGCCGGACTGCGGGGCCTGTGTACAGCAAGGAGCCGGACTGCGGGGCCTGTGTACAGCAAGGAGCCGGACTGCGGGGCCTGTGTACAGCAAGGAGCCGGACTGCGGGGCCTGTGTACAGCAAGGAGCCGGACTGCGGGGCCTGTGTACAGCAAGGAGCCGGACTGCGGGGCCTGTGTACAGCAAGGAGCCGGACTGCGGGGCCTGTGTACAGCAAGGAGCCGGACTGCGGGGCCTGTGTACAGCAAGGATCCGGACTGCGGGGCCTGTGTACAGCAAGGATCCGGACTGCGGGGCCTGTGTACAGCAAGGATCCGGACTGCGGGGCCTGTGTACAGCAAGGATCCGGACTGCGGGGCCTGTGTACAGCAAGGATCCGGACTGCGGGGCCTGTGTACAGCAAGGATCCGGACTGCGGGGCCTGTGTACAGCAAGGAGCCGGACTGCGGGGCCTGTGTACAGGAAGGAGCCGGACTGCGGGGCCTGTGTACAGGAAGGAGCCGGACTGCGGGGCCTGTGTACAGGAAGGAGCCGGACTGCGGGGCCTGTGTACAGGAAGGAGCCGGACTGCGGGGCCTGTGTACAGGAAGGAGCCGGACTGCGGGGCCTGTGTACAGGAAGGAGCCGGACTGCGGGGCCTGTGTACAGGAAGGAGCCGGACTGCGGGGCCTGTGTACAGGAAGGAGCCGGACTGCGGGGCCTGTGTACAGGAAGGAGCCGGACTGCGGGGCCTGTGTACAGGAAGGAGCCGGACTGCGGGGCCTGTGTACAGGAAGGAGCCGGACTGCGGGGCCTGTGTACAGGAAGGAGCCGGACTGCGGGGCCTGTGTACAGGAAGGAGCCGGACTGCGGGGCCTGTGTACAGGAAGGAGCCGGACTGCGGGGCCTGTGTACAGGAAGGAGCCGGACTGCGGGGCCTGTGTACAGGAAGGAGCCGGACTGCGGGGCCTGTGTACAGGAAGGAGCCGGACTGCGGGGCCTGTGTACAGGAAGGAGCCGGACTGCGGGGCCTGTGTACAGGAAGGAGCCGGACTGCGGGGCCTGTGTACAGGAAGGAGCCGGACTGCGGGGCCTGTGTACAGGAAGGAGCCGGACTGCGGGGCCTGTGTACAGGAAGGAGCCGGACTGCGGGGCCTGTGTACAGGAAGGAGCCGGACTGCGGGGCCTGTGTACAGCAAGGAGCCGGACTGCGGGGCCTGTGTCCAGGAAGGAGCCGGACTGCGGGGCCTGTGTCCAGGAAGGAGCCGTACTGCGGGGCCTGTGTCCAGGAAGGAGCCGTACTGCGGGGCCTGTGTCCAGGAAGGAGCCGGACTGCGGGGCCTGTGTCCAGGAAGGAGCCGGACTGCGGGGCCTGTGTCCAGGAAGGAGCCGGACTGCGGGGCCTGTGTCCAGGAAGGAGCCGGACTGCGGGGCCTGTGTCCAGGAAGGAGCCGGACTGCGGGGCCTGTGTCCAGCAAGGAGCCGGACTGCGGGGCCTGTGTCCAGCAAGGAGCCGGACTGCGGGGCCTGTGTACAGCAAGGAGCCGGACTGCGGGGCCTGTGTACAGCAAGGAGCCGGACTGCGGGGCCTGTGTACAGCAAGAATCCGGACTGCGGGGCCTGTGTACAGCAAGGATCCGGACTGCGGGGCCTGTGTCCAGGAAGGATCCGGACTGCGGGGCCTGTGTCCAGGAAGGATCCGGACTGCGGGGCCGGTGTCCAGGAAGGATCCGGACTGCGGGGCCGGTGTCCAGGAAGGATCCGGACTGCGGGGCCTGTGTCCAGGAAGGATCCGGACTGCGGGGCCTGTGTCCAGGAAGGAGCCGGACTGCGGGGCCTGTGTCCAGCAAGGAGCCGGACTGCGGGGCCTGTGTCCAGCAAGGAGCCGGACTGCGGGGCCTGTGTCCAGCAAGGAGCCGGACTGCGGGGCCTGTGTCCAGCAAGGAGCCGGACTGCGGGGCCTGTGTCCAGCAAGGAGCCGGACTGCGGGGCCTGTGTCCAGGAAGGAGCCGGACTGCGGGGCCTGTGTACAGCAAGGAGCCGGACTGCGGGGCCTGTGTACAGCAAGGAGCCGGACTGCGGGGCCTGTGTACAGGAAGGAGCCGGACTGCGGGGCCTGTGTACAGGAAGGAGCCGGACTGCGGGGCCTGTGTACAGGAAGGAGCCGGACTGCGGGGCCTGTGTACAGGAAGGAGCCGGACTGCGGGGCCTGTGTACAGGAAGGAGCCGGACTGCGGGGCCTGTGTACAGGAAGGAGCCGGACTGCGGGGCCTGTGTACAGGAAGGAGCCGGACTGCGGGGCCTGTGTACAGCAAGGAGCCGGACTGCGGGGCCTGTGTACAGCAAGGAGCCGGACTGCGGGGCCTGTGTACAGCAAGGAGCCGGACTGCGGGGCCTGTGTACAGCAGGGGTCTCAAACTCAGCTGGGTATATGGGCCGCATGGAGAAAAAAAAATAATTTGGGGCCGCATTCTTTGCAGGGCCAAGTGGTGTTTTTAGTGGTACCATTTATTTCTCTTTACAACTTTTTCTATCCTGGTCCTCATCTTTTAGTAATGTACCCCATCCTGTTCCCCTTCTTGTAGAAAAGTGCCCCATCCTGTAGTAATGTGCCCATCCTGTAGTAATGTGCCCATCCTGTAGTAATGTGCTCCATCCTGTAGTAATGTGCTCCATCCTGTAGTAATGTGCTCCATCCTGTAGTAATGTGCTCCATCCTGTAGTAATGTGCCCATCCTGTAGTAATGTGCTCCATCCTGAAGTAATGTGCCCATCCTGATCCCCATCCTGTAGTAATGTACCCATCCTGTAGTAATGTGCTTCATCCTGTAGTAATGTGCCCCATCCTGGTCCCCATCCTGTAGTAATGTGCCCATGCTGTAGTAATGTGCTTCATCCTGTAGTAATGTGCCCATCCTGATCCCCACCCTGTAGTCGTGTGCCCCATCCTGTTGTAATGTGCTTCATCCTGTAGTAATGTGCCCATCCTGTAGTAATGTGCTTCTTCGTGTAGTAATGTGCCCCATCCTGGTTCCCATCATGTAGTAATGTGCTTCATCCTGTAGTAATGTGCCCATCCTGATCCCCACCCTGTAGTCGTGTGCCCCATCCTGTTGTAATGTGCCCTTCCTGGTCTCCATCCTGTAGTATTGTGCCCATAATTGTCCCCTTTTACAAATGTGCCAACTCTGGTGTTCTCCTTGTATTATGTCCCCTTTCTTGGTCCTCTTCTTGTAGCAATGCCCTGTAGTTACATAGTTACTAAGGTTGGAAAAAGACCTAGGTCCATCTAGTTCAACCTTCCTCCACCAGTTCTACATTTGGTCACAAAGTCATTTATAACCAACAATGTTGTGTGTACTGAGGACATCATCCAGCCCTTTTTTAAAAGCTGTTATAGTATCTGCCATTACTACCTCTTGTGGTAGGGCATTCCACAGTCTGACTGCTCTAACTGTAAAGAACCCTTTCCTATTTAGCTGTCGGAATCGCTTTTCTTCCACTCGCAGTGAATGCCCCCTGGTCCTTAGGATTGTCTTTAGAAGAAATAAGTCATGTGCCAGTCCTTTATATTGACCACACATGTATTTTTACATATAAATAAGATCTCCTCTGAGACATCTTTTTTCTAAGCTAAACATATCTAACTTTTTCAACCTGTCATCATATGGGCGGCCTCCATTCCTCATCATATGGGAGGCCTCCATTCCTCATCGTACGGGCGGCCTCCATTCCTTGTAATAGTCTAGTTGCCTGCCTTTGAACTGACTCTAACTTCTGAATGTCCTTTTTAAAATGTGAAGCCCAAAACTGAATCCCATATTCCAGATGTGGCCTTACAAGTGATTTATAGAGGGGTAATAATACGTTGGGATCACGGGATCTAATCTCTCTTTTTATACACCCTAGAATCTTGTTTGCTTTTGCAGCTGCTGCCTGACATTGAGTGCTGCTGCTCAGCTTATTTGTAATGAGAATACCCAAGTCCTTCTCCTGTTCTGTAGTCCCGAGTTTACTTCCATTTAATGTATACGCAGCTATAGGATTACTCCGTCCTAGGTGCATTACTTTACATTTATCAACATTAAATCTCATTTGCCAAGTATCTGCCCATTCTGACATCTTATCCAGATCTTTTTGTAATATTATACTATCAAGGTCAGTTTTTAATATCCTACATAGTTTGGTGTCATCAGCAAAGACTGACACTTTACTATCAATCCCATCCACAAGGTCATTAATAAAGAGAGTAAAAAGAATCGGTCCAAGCACAGATCCCTGCGGCACCCCACTGCTGACTATGGCCCATTTAGAGAATGTTCCATTTATGACTACTCTTTGTTTCCTATCTTTTAGCCAATTCCTTACCCAGTTGCATATAGTTTCCCCTAGTCCTTGCTTCTGGAGCTTTAGTATAAGGCTATTATGTGGTACAGTATCAAATGCCTTTGCAAAGTCCAAATAAATCACATCAGCTGCATTACCAATATCCAGATCTGCACTTACCCCCTCATAGACCCCAACAGGTTGGTTAGACACGACTTATCTTTCATGAATCCATGCTGTTTGTCAGTTATTATATTATTTTCGGCAACATATTTTTGCATGTCATCCCTTAAAATGCCCTCAAAAACTTTGCATGCTACTGATGTCAGGCTTACTGGACAGTAGTTGCCTGGATCTACCCTCTTACCTTTCTTAAATATCGGTACCACATCAGCAATCCTCCAATCCTGAGGCACCAACCCTGTTACAAGTGAGTCTAAAAAGATGAGATACAGCGGTCTGTCAATTACGGCGCTCAATTCCCTCAATATTCGTGGATGAATGCCATCTGGCCCTGGGGATTTGTCAATGTTTAATTTACTCAGACGTAGGCGTACTTCTTGTGTTAAATTAATTATATCGGGTGGTGAACTTTGATTTTTCACTTGTTGAATGATGCCTGGTAAAGTCAGTTCCTTGGTGAACACAGAAGAGAAATGCCTATTTAATATCTCAGTCTTTTGTTTGTCCTCTATAACTAACTTATTATATTTTAAGGGGCCAATACTATCCTTTGTTTTCCTTTTGGCACTAATGTATTTATAAAAGATTTTGGGATTTATTTTAATGTCATTGGCGATTTTTGTTTCAGTAGCTAGTTTTGCTTGTTTGATTTCTTTTTTGCATTGCCTATTGATATCTTTATACTCCTGAAATGCTATTTCTGTATTCTCAGCCTTCAAGATTTTAAACGCCCTTTGTTTTTGTTTTATTATACTTTGTACAGTCTTATTTATCCATAGTGGTTTCTTTTTATTCCTGGACGTTTTATTACCAGAGGGTATAAGTTTTTTACAGGACTCTAGCAGTATATCCTTAAACTTTTCCCATTTATGTTCAGTATCCCCAGTTACCATGACTTTGTCCCAATCTACACCTGTAAGCTCTTCCCTTAATTTGTTGAAATCAGCTTTCCTAAAATTCCAGGTTTTAGCATTTCCCCTTTGAAATGTTCTATTGAATATTACGTTGAAGCTTACCATATTATGATCGCTGGTGCCCAAGTGCTCCCGGACCTGTAGATCTGAAATTGTATCCGGTCTATTTGACAGGACCAAATCTAGCAAATGATCTCCCCTCGTCGGTTCATCTACCATCTGAGAGAGGAAATTGTCTTGAATGGTAGATAAGAATTTACAGCTTTTAGCACAACCAGAAGATTCTATGTCCCACTGAATGTCTGGATAGTTGAAATCCCCCATAATAAGAACCCGATTATTATTATTAGCTGCCTTTTCAATTTGTTCCAGCATTTCACCCTCTATTTGTTCAGGTATGTTAGGAGGCTTATAGCAAACTCCAATTAGCATTTTTCCATTATTCCCCTCCCCATGTACATTTACCCATACTGACTCTACATTGTTGCAGTTCCCCCCAATGTCATCATTCAACACAGGCTTTAGGTTAGATTTGATAAATATACACACCCCACCACCTTTTTTGTCTTTCCTGTCCCTCCTAAATGTACTATAACCCTGTATGTTTGTCACCCAGTCATGGCTTTCATCCAGCCAGGTTTCCGTAATGCCCACCACATCATAATCCATGGTTGACATAAGAGTCTCCAATTCATTCATTTTGTTTGCAAGACTTCTTGCATTTGCCAGTAGACGTTTAATCCTATTAACACCTTTATTACTCCTAGCCTCCCTACGTTCCTTGCATGTCCCATCCCCCCCTAATCCTTCATTGACCCCTACAGTAGTAGTAGTAGTAGTAGTAGTAGTAGTAGTAGTAGTAGTAGTAGTAGTAGTAGTAGTAGTAGTAGTAGTAGTAGTAGTAGTAGTAGTAGTAGTAGTAGTAGTAGTAGTAGTAGTAGTAGTAGTAGTAGTAGTAGTAGTCATAGTAGTAGTCGTCTCGCCTTTTGTGCCATTTTACACACACGTCATACAGCACTGGGGTCAGGGAACAGAGTTCTGGGAGCGTATACGGAACTTGGGTTGGTGGACAGACAGTTTTAGGGGTGTATACAACACTGGGGTCAAGGGACACATAGTTCTGAGGGTATACAGGCAGGGTTGGGGTGGGCAGACAGTTCTGGGATACATGTAGCACTGGGGTTGGGGGGTACAGGTAGCACTGGGGGTATACAAGCAGCGCTGGGGTTGGGGGGGACATACAGCTCGGTAGAATGTTGGTGCTTTGACTCCTGTCTTCATCTGTGGGATGGGAGCTCAGCACACGGCGTGCTAGCTCCGCCCACAGATGAACTTGCCCTGGACGCAGCGTTCAGCAGAGAACGCTATGTGCAGGCGTGGATTTAACTGTGGAAGCCAGGAAAGTGCGGCTTCCAGCCCGAACACTGCGATACCCGGAACTCGGCCCAGGGGGCCACAGGATACATCACCGCCCTTCTCACCTGGCTGTCCTCTGTTCCCTTGTGTCCTCTTCTTGCCGCCCGCAACCCCCTTGGTGATCATGCCCCTGGTGCCGCAGTCAGTCAGCACTTTACTTCAGACGCGCTGCGCAGAGTCAAGCTCTGTGCACAACTCTTCCACAGGCAGCTGCCGGCCGATCAGAGGCAGCAGGTGACATCACACGCTTCAGCTACTGGCCTCTGACTGACCAGTGGCTGCGATAGATTTTCACAGAGCATGACTCTGCGCAATGATGGCAAATCACCTGAAATAAAGCGCTGACAGCTGCGGCCTCTGCACCGGCCGCGATCATCAAGGGGGCCACAAGAGGCAGCCTCAAGGGCTGCATGCGGCCCGCGTGTTTGAGACCTTTGGTGTACAGTAATGATCGATCTATGCCTCCATTTCCAGTAATAATGGTCTACTTCCCAGGGTGCTATTTGGCAGATGTAGGGGATCTACTCCTCCATTTCCAGTAATAATCGTCCACTTCCCAGGGTGTTGTTTGGCAGATGTAGGGGATCTACTCCTCCATTTCCAGTAATAATGGTCTACTTCCCAGGGTGCTATTTGGCAGATGTAGGGGATCTACTCCTCCATTTCCAGTAATAATGGTCTACTTCCCAGGGTGCTATTTGGCAGATGTAGGGGATCTACTCCTCCATTTCCAGTAATAATGGTCTACTTCCCAGGGTGTTGTTTGGCAGATGTAGGGGATCTATTCCTCCATTTCCAGTAATAAAGGTCTACTTCCCAGGGTGCTGTTTGGCAGATGTAGGGGATCTACTCCTCCATTTCCAGTAATAATGGTCTACTTCCCAGGGTGTTGTTTGGCAGATGTAGGGGATCTATTCCTCCATTTCCAGTAATAAAGGTCTACTTCCCAGGGTGCTGTTTGGCAGATGTAGGGGATCTACTCCTCCATTTCCAGTAATAATGGTCTACTTCCCAGGGTGTTGTTTGGCAGATGTAGGGCTTCTTCAGGTTTTTACCATTAAGCACACAGTATATTTTTATGACTTTTACTGACCCATGTTATTAAGAGACCAGACAATAGCTGACTTTTACGGCGATGTGTTGTGTGGAATTCTGGTACGACGTCTTCTGGTGCAGATCATCAGACCCGTAGTCATGTACTTATTATAGGATGATAGACTATGTAACTGCCGTGTGTTGGTTGGAACTCAGAATAAGGAGATGTCCACCCTTCAGGAGGCTTCTACTGGTTCAGGGGTTTGTGCAATGATATCTGACCACACGTCTGGCTCCTGTGTCTCCATTTTAGCACCCCTGAGGTACCAGGTGCCACAAATGTAAGCCTTGGAAACCCAAACCCCGGAATATCCGTGCCAGTAAACACACCAACACTTTCAGGCAACACACACAATCCCAACACCAAACTAGGAGACTGCCTAGTAACAGGTAAAAGGGGAGGGCACTGATTGGACGGTAGCCACCCAACCTGAGGGGGAGGGGCCAGTGGTCAGTTAGGAAAAGGCGGGAGGAAGTGGTGTGCAGTCTGTGAGAAGAGTCTGTTAGAAGTCGGAGAGCAGGAAGTGAAGGAGAAGAGTAGTAGAAGGTGGAAAGTATAGAAACTGACCTGAAGAACCACCAGAGTGCTGTAAAAGGAGTGAGTGACTGTAGAGTACCAGTCACCGCTGGTTACCTGTGGTAGCAGCAGACTCCAGGAACCACTGAGGGCCTGTGGAAGTCTGGAACCTAGGCACACAGTACTCGGCACAAGGCAGGGTGCAGACCGTTGGACAGTGGGACACTTTATGGTCAACTGTTAAGTCTGCCGGGCAAGAAGATCTCCAGGGTCCATCGCCAACCCAAAAAGCCTGAAGATCAACCAGCAAAGAGGGGACCTGGGACTGACCCCCTTAAATAGTCCAGGCTGCCTGCAATAGGACCAAGACAGAAACTGAGGGGTTCCCAAGGAGCTCTAGGCCACGGGAGCCCATCAACAACAAGTGTGCACGGAGGACAGCCAAACCAGGTCACAGCTGGCACGGAGAATAAGAGGAGAGGAAAAACCTGGGACTGGCACTCGCGGGTACAGGTACCACAGCAAAGTAAAGGCAAGTGGAAACTGCAATACTGGTGTGGACTGTGTTCTTGATCACCCCGTGCAATCACACTGACTATTTCTCTCTACAATCCCTATCATCCACTGCTGGGGCCTGTCCCTGCTTGCGGAGGGCCCAAAACACCTAAGCTGCACAACTCCATCAGCCCCAGCAGAGCCCTGCAGCGGCAGCTCCAATAACCTGACCGCACGTGGCGTAGTCGACGAAAAAACTCGTTATTTTATTTAAACCCCTTTTTATTTTGGACCAACCCCTGGGGTCGCGGAACTGGGCATCAGCCGCGACCACGACTTCCCTGAGTGTCACACATGCCCAAGACTGAGTACCCCACAGCCCTGGGGCGTCACACCATCATGTCTAGTGAGACAATGTATGGTGGTGACGCAGCATGTGGTGTCTACACTGACTCTCACACCTTCACAGAGTCATTGTTATTAGTTGGATAATGTCCTAAATAGTTTAACATTGGAAATCAAATGTCAAACGCTCGACGGAAAACCTCAACACGAAAGATGAACTGAATCTGAGAAGTGACAACCTCATCTTCAGGCCTGAATGTGTCTGCTCCTCTGTAGAGAGGGCAGTGGGGGAGGCTCCACCTTTTCTATAGAGAGGGCAGTGGGGAGAGGCTCCTGCTGCTCTATAGAGAGGGATGTGGGGGGAGGCTCCTGCTGTTCTATAGAGAGGACAGTAAGGGAGTGTCCTTCTCCTCTGTAGAGAGAGGGCAGTAGGAAGAGGCTCCTCTGTAGAGAGAGGGCAGTAGGAAGAGGCTCCTCCTGTAGAGAGAGGGCAGTGGGATGAGGCTCCTGCTCGTCTGTAGAGAGGGCAGTGGGGGGAGTGTTGTGAATTCCATCAGAGATGGTGCTGTCCCTGGGAGTGTTTCTGGACTCCCTCTGGTGGCTAGTGCTGGTAGTGAGTCTGATTCTGCATCTGTGTGTGAAGATGTAATTTACCCTCTCACTGTATATGCTGTACAGATTCCTATTTCAAGCTGGGTTCATTGTCTTATTTGAACTACTTCTGTGTACATTTCTATTGTTGTAGGTAATCACCTCCTAAAATGCAAGGTTATATCCTCTTGAGGCACTTCCATCCCTGGGAGTAGGGGGAGGTGGGCCTAGAGTCCAACTAGTGTAAACTCTGCTTACCTGGGAGATTCAGGCAGAGTGAGCTGAAACTTGAAGGGAGCAGGAGCTCCAGCCTGTGTGGCTGTGGACACGGACGGAGCTAGGCCTGTGTGGCGGCCCGTGGGATTGTGTGGAACTCTTTGGACTACTGTAAGGACGATTACTTTGTTTTCCGGTCCGAGGATTGTCGGGAAGGGCCCCCGAATCTGTTTTACGTGGACTTATCGTGTGCTGTTCCAGTGTTCTTGTGAATAAACCTGTTGGATCGTTCCTCGGCCTGTTGTCTCTCCTTGCTCTGCTGTACACCCCGTCACAAACTGGTGGCAGCGGTGGGATCAGAGCAGAAGGAATGGAGGACAATGGCTCAACATCAGGAACCAGCACTGCAGAGTACAAGACCTGGACTTTGGGGAGCCTGCAATCAAAGGCCCGTGAAGTAGGAGTTCGTTTCAAAGGACTCTCCAAGGAGCAGCTGATTGAGGCGCTAGAAGGAGTCTGCTCGCAAAATGACGTGGAGGAAGGATCCTTACAGCAAAGGGAGGAAAGACGGGAGCTGGAGGTGAATACCCAAAAAAGTCAATGGGTTGTGTGGTACGAGGAAAAGATGGCACTGCTTGGAGATGAGGCCACCATAGAAGATAAGAGGGAGGCCATGCGTGGAGCTGAAGAGAAGGAGCGCAGGATGGAGGAGATGGCATTGCTGGATAAGCAGCTCGCTGTGGAAGCCGCGAGAGGTTCCAGACAGACTGTAACCCCAGCACCCATCATGAGGGAACTTCCCAGGGTGTCCCGCAAAGACTTTAAGCCGTTTAATGAGGCTGCAGGCGACATTGAGGGCTTCTTCCAGGACTTTGAGCATCAGTGTCGATTAATGGAAGTCCCGGACAGGGAGCGTGTCCGGCATCTGGTTGGGCTCCTAGAGGGGGGAGCTGCTGAAGCCTATAGAGCTATGGACCCTCGGTGGAACTGTGAGTATGCGGATATTAAACAGACTATTCTAGAACATTATGCTGTGACCCCAGACACTTACAGGACTCAGTTCCGTGCTTTAGCCTGTGATGGGGAAGTGTCTTTTAAGATATATGCTCATAGACTCAAACAAATATGTAATCGCTGGCTGGAGGCAGAGGAGGCCTTATCTTGGGAGACCTTCCTGCAGGTCATCCTAAAAGAACAATTCTTTGCCCAGTGCCCCGCTGAGATCCGGGAATGGGTGCGTGAGAGAAAACCAGCGACAGTGGAGGAAGCTGCTGCTCTCGCTGATGAGGCTCTCACCATCAAGCCTCAGTGGAGGGTTCTGTTGGAGGATGGAGAGACGCCTAACAGCTCCACAACACCGGATGCCCCCAGTTATTCTGTCCCCATTGTTCCCCGTTCCTCTAAGCCACCACATGTTGATACCCGTGTTAATGTGCCTCCAGTTGCTTCTACTGCACTTTCTGGAATACGCCGGGGAGAGGAAGTAACAGAGCGCAGGTGTTATGTTTGTAGGCATCCCGGGCATTTGCAGGCCTCATGCCCAGCCAGCCCATGGAGGAATCATCCTCAAACCCCTACAGCACCTTCAGGTGGGAGTCGGCCTCCAAGTTCCCCTACCCCTTACCCAAGAGGACGCCTTGGATGGAGGGAGACCCAGCTCAGATGCTATCAATGTGGACAGCCAGGGCATCGGCAAGTCTCCTGCCCAGCTGTTCAAATGAGGACTGATCCTGCGCCCAATCGGATTGTTAATTATTTACAGCCCAGCGCCATGGAGGAAGATGTGGCACCGCTATGTGAGGACTGGCCTAGTGACTCAGCCCCCCATGTTGCACCACCAGGAGTTTACGGGGTGCGACCTGCAGTTATGACGACTTCTGCTCATCGAGGTAAGCACTTGCAGGAGGTTGTGCTGGATGGACAGAGACTTGTTGGATTTTGTGACTCGGGTGCTTTCCTCACACTGGCTGATCCCCGAGTGGTTCGGCCTGAGGCAATCCATAGAGGACCTGGGATTGTCATTGAACTGGCTGGTGGACAATGGAGGACTATTCCCACAGCCACTGTGGATCTGAGCTTTGGTTTTGGGGTCAGGCGATGTGTGGTTGGGGTGATGGGTGGTCTGCCTGCAGCTGTTCTCCTGGGCAATGATGTGGGAGAGCTACGATGCCAATTCGTGGCTGCATGAAGCCACATGTAAGTAACGCTCTGCCTGTGTGTACTTAACCAGTGACCTGTAGAGGTCCCTAGTACGTACAGAAGTTGGGAGGGGGAGGGATTGTGAAGATGTAATTTACCCTCTCACTGTATATGCTGTACAGATTCCTATTTCAAGCTGGGTTCATTGTCTTATTTGAACTACTTCTGTGTACATTTCTATTGTTGTAGGTAATCACCTCCTAAAATGCAAGGTTATATCCTCTTGAGGCACTTCCATCCCTGGGAGTAGGGGGAGGTGGGCCTAGAGTCCAACTAGTGTAAACTCTGCTTACCTGGGAGATTCAGGCAGAGTGAGCTGAAACTTGAAGGGAGCAGGAGCTCCAGCCTGTGTGGCTGTGGACACGGACGGAGCTAGGCCTGTGTGGCGGCCCGTGGGATTGTGTGGAACTCTTTGGACTACTGTAAGGACGATTACTTTGTTTTCCGGTCCGAGGATTGTCGGGAAGGGCCCCCGAATCTGTTTTACGTGGACTTATCGTGTGCTGTTCCAGTGTTCTTGTGAATAAACCTGTTGGATCGTTCCTCGGCCTGTTGTCTCTCCTTGCTCTGCTGTACACCCCGTCACACTGTGGCTCAGACAGGTGTAGAAGATGATTGCTGTTTCAGCTAGGCTATTGAGTCCAGCCTGGGGGTATAAAGGAAAGCTGTCTCTGTCTAACTTTTGCCGGTGATAATTGTTTTTGCCTCATGGGAAGATGTTCTGAATCCTTGTCCTCCAGCCTTTGGGCTTTTTGCCTGCTTCTTTAGGTTTCGTTTTTCTTTTTGAGCCTTTTTTGGATTCTTCAGGAATGATTTCCACAGCGTTTTTTGTTCTTTTGTATCGGTCCTGTTCCCATGTCATCCTGAGTCTGCAGCAATGCCTGATAAGTATTTTGCTCTCTAAGTCTGGGCTTGGTAGGGGCTGAATTTGCACTTAAGGGCTTTTCTGCTTGATTTATGCCTTTTCCTGAACCTGTGTTTGAGACTATTCCCTTTTTGTTTCTTGCATGTCACACACAACGACAGCGACGACGAAGTCGTTGCTAAGTCACCATTTTCTGTGACGTAGCAGCGACGTCCCGTTGCTGTCGTGTGTGACATCCAGCAACAACCCGGCCCCTGCTGTGAGGTCGCCGCTTGATGCTGAATGTCCTGGACCATTTTTTGCTCATTGCTCTCCCGCTGTGAAGCGCACATCGCTGTGTGTGACAGCGAGAGAGCGACGAACTGAATATGCAGGGAGCCGGCTTCTGCGGGCGCTGGTAACCAAGGTAAATATCGGGTAACCAAGCAAAGGCTGCTTGGTTACCCGATATTTACCTTCGTTACCAGCGTCTGCCGCTCTCAGGCTGCCACTGCCGGCTGCCTGCTCCCTGCACATGATTTCCATGTTAGGAGGAAGGACAGGAGATGCCTATTCTTAAAGGACCTTTGCTGTGAACTTATCATGCCTCACATGATGGAGCAAAGCAACATAAAATGCTTGCCAAAGCAAACTAGAGAAGCTATGAAACTGGGTGGCGTATGTTTTCAGGCAATTCCTATAGAATGTAAGCCCGCAAGGGCAGGGCCCTCTTCCCTCTGTACTAGTCTGTCTACTGTAACTTGTATATGTATTGTGTATGTATCCCCCCCCTCCCCCAAGTGAATGAGTACTTTTCCTGCACCATTTTTGGAGAGTGATTTATTCCCAGCAAGAAAGGGAGCTGTTACTGTCATGATGTATTTTACCTTCTCACTGTATTTGCTGTAATACTATGTCAGGATGTGATGTCACTTTCCTTTGGTTGTACTTACTGAACACTTTGAAATGTCTTGGGATGTAAGTAACCATACCTTCCCCCCATCTCCTGTGTCTCTGGGCCCATAATGCAATTATCTCCTGTCCACACAGCCAGGGGAACTTCTCATTGTTTCGTAAGCAGTGGATAATGCCAACTACACAAACCTGTAGACATCTCGGAGCCAACCTTCTAGAATCTTCTAGTGGGCCCAACCATTGCATAGACCCCTACCCTTGAGGGGCGGGCCCACGAGCTCAAACAATTCACTCCTGTTTCTAAATGCAGTTTGGAGTTGAGTTTTTGAAGAGGAAGGGAGCGAGATCTGATTCTGCGGACAGACCTCGCCGTCCAGTGGATTGTGTGGGATTTCTGGGACTCTGAAAAGGACTATTACGTTGTGATCTGGCACTTTGGATTATCGGGAGGTGCCCCCGAATCTGTTTTATTTGGACTTGTCGTGTGCTGTTCCTGTATTCCTGTTAGTAAACCTGTTGGATCATCCTCGGCCTGTTGTCTCTCTTTGCTCTGATGTACACCCCGTCACAAACTGGTGGCAGCGGCGGGATCAGAGCAGAAGAAATGGAGGACAACAGCCAATCGACGTCTGAAACCAGAACCTCAGGATACAGGAACTGGACTGTGACAAGTCTACAAACAAAGGCCCGTGAATTAGGTGTCGGCTACAAAGGACTCTCTAAGGAGCAACTAATTGAGGCATTGGAACACACTTGCCTGCAAGATGGCACCGAGGAACAATTTCCACAGCAAGGGGAGCAAAGACGGGAGCCGGAGGTGAATACCCAAAAAAGTCAATGGGTTGTGTGGTACAAGGAAAAGATGGCACTGCTTGGAGATGAGGCCACCATAGAAGATAAGAGGGAGGCCATGCGTGGAGCTGAAGAGAAGGAGCGCAGGATGGAGGAGATGGCATTGCTGGATAAGCAGCTCGCTGTGGAAGCCGCGAGAGGTTCCAGACAGACTGTAACCCCAGCACCCATCATGAGGGAACTTCCCAGAGTGTCCCGCAAAGACTTCAAGCAGTTTAATGAGGCTGCTGGTGACATTGAGGGCTTCTTCCAGGACTTTGAGCATCAGTGTCGATTAATGGAAGTCCCAGAAAGGGAGCGCGTCCGGCATCTGGTTGGGCTCTTAGAGGGTGGAGCTGCTGCAGCCTATAGAGCTATGGACCCTCGGTGGAACTGTGAGTATGCGGATATTAAACAGACTATTCTAGAACATTATGCTGTAACGCCAGACACTTACAGGACTCAGTTCCGTACTCTAGCATGTGATGAGGAAGTGTCCTTCAAGATGTATGCCCACAAACTCAAACATCTGTGGCATCGTTGGTTGGAGGCAGAGGAGGCCTTAACCTTGGAGACCGTCCTCCAGGTCCTCCTAAAAGAGCAGTTTTACTTCAAGTGCCCCGCTGAGATCCGGGAATGGGTGCGTGAAAGGAGACCAGCCACTGTGGAGGAAGCTGCAGCTCTAGCTGATGAGGCTCTCACCATCAAGCCTCAGTGGAAAAAACTACTACCCAGTGAGAAAAAAAACACCAACCCCCCAACGCTGGTGGCCCCTGGTCCTTCTGGCCCCAATGTTCACCATCACCCTAGACCGTCAACTCATGGGGACCTTCGTGTGACTGTGCCTCGCATTACTCATGCTCCACCTTTGGGAATACGACGCGGAGGAAGAATCCCAGAGCGCAGATGTTATGGATGTGGGCAGCCTGGGCACATGCAATTCCAATGTCCAGGTGTTCGTAGACAGAACAGCTACAGACCGCCTTTGCCTGTTCATTACCTACAGACACCTTCACCAGGAGAAGAGCTGGATTCTGTGCCTGATGACTTGCCAAGTGACTCAGATATCCTGGCTCCCCTACCCGGAGTCTATGGGGTGCGAGCTCCAGCCACCTGTTCTTCTGATCTTCAGGACAAACATCTACAGGAGGTCGTGCTGGATGGCCAAAAAGTTGTTGGCTTCCGTGACACTGGGGCTTTCCTCACCATAGCCGATCCCCGAGTAATTCAACCACAAGCAATTCAAAAGGGACCAGGAATTGCCATTGAACTGGCAGGAGGTACCCAGAGATATATTCCAAGAGCGAGTGTGACCCTGGATTATGGCTTTGGGGCAAAACAATGTGTGGTCGGTGTGATGAGCGGCCTCCCTGCAGACGTTCTTCTAGGAAATGATGTGGGGAATCTTCATTGCCACTTTGTCGGTGCGGTAACCAGAAGTCAAGCCAAGAGAGCAGCCCATGTGGACGTGTACAACCCATCCATGGAACTGAGGCCACCAGAACTGCCATTACAGCCGGTGAGTGATTCTTCTTGTGGGGATAATATGAATGTTACTTGGGATAAAGTTCAGTTTAGACAAGAAGTAGAGACTGACCCCACCCTTGCTAGTTTTAGAACTCGGGCTGAAATAGGGCAGCTAGGGGAAAACTGAGAAAGAATTATCAGAGAAAATGGACTTCTGTATCGGGTTGCCAATGCCGACTCCCTAGATAAGCCCTGGACTTATAGCAAACAGCTGATTGTTCCTCAGAAGTACAGAATTCCCCTATTACACCTGGCTCATGACATTCCTACGGCTGGCCATCAAGGCAAAACCCGCACCGAGAGACGATTGACTCAAACTTTTTATTGGCCGGGGATTTCCCAAGCAGTGACGCATTTCTGCCGAACTTGTGACATATGTCAGCGTAGAGGGCGACCCGGAGATCACCCAAAGGCACCCCTGCAACCGCTCCCTATAATAGAAGAACCCTTTCAAAGAGTAGCTGTTGATATCATTGGACCTCTGGCTAAACCAAGTAAATCTGGAAAGCAGTACATTCTCACTGTTGTGGACTACGCCACCCGATATCCAGAAGCCGTGGCCTTGTCAAGTATCTCTGCAGCCAAGGTGGCCGAGGCCTTGGTTATTATTTTTACCAGAGTAGGATTCCCCAGTGAGATCTTGTCGGACCAAGGCTCCCAGTTTATGTCAGAGTTGGTCCAGTGTCTGTGGCGCACCTGTGGAGTACAAGCGATCCGAACGACCCCGTATCATCCCCAAACAAATGGACTTTGTGAACGATTCAACGGCACTCTGAAGAATATGCTGAGGGCCTTCACGGACCGAGATTCAGACTGGGAGAAGTACCTACCCCATCTCTTGTTTGCCTATCGGGAAGTTCCCCAGGAGTCCACTGGGTTCTCCCCCTTTGAACTACTCTATGGAAGAAAGGTCCGAGGACCCTTAACCCTGCTCAAGGAATACTGGGAGGGGCAAGTTGAAGATACAGGAACCCCTGTTGTCCCTTATGTCCTAAAGCTGCGAGAAACCTTGGCCCAACTTGCTAGTTTTGCACAGAGTCATTTGCGTATGGCTCAAACCAGACAGAAGACATGGTATGACCGTAACGCACGCTATCGGGAGTTTGTAGAAGGACAACAAGTCTTAATGATTGTTCCCCATCGGCAGAATAAACTGCAGACCACATGGGAGGGTCCCTTCCGGGTTCTCAGAAAACTGAATGATACCAATTACCTTCTTGCTTTAGATGATCAGGGGCTAAGGCAAAAGACTGTCCATGTGAATATGATTAAGGAGTACCATGACCGGAACATTCCAATGATAGCAAGCTGTCGGTTGGCTTCAGAAGATGGTCAAGAGGATGAGGACTCTCTACCTGATCTCGTGGAAGCAGCGAGAGCCCCATCCACTGTGGAACAGGTTCCCCTGGGAGATTACCTGGACTCCTTACAGAAAATCCAGATGCTGGAAGTGCTTCAACAGAGACGGGCTGCTTTCTCATCCCAACCAGGTCGAACCACCGTCACCCAACATCATGTGGACACTCAGGGCATCCGTCCCATACAACTGGCTCCTTACCGGGTACCTGAATCAGTTCGAAACACCATGCAGCACGAACTGGAGGAGATGTTACAGCTTGGGGTAATCCAGGCCTCCCATAGCCCTTGGGCCTCCCCTGTGGTGTTAGTACCCAAGAAGGATGGGAGTACTCGATTTTGTGTGGACTATCGGCGACTAAACGACCATACCGTCAGCGATCCTTACCCAATGCCTCGTATTGACGAACTTCTAGACCGACTGGCTGGGTCCCGATATGTCACTACCTTGGATCTCAGTAAGGGATACTGGCAGATCCCTCTAACGGATGAAGGGAGAGAACGGTCCGCTTTTATAACCCCCTTTGGTCTGTATGAATTTCTAAGCATGCCTTTTGGAATGAAAAATGCCCCGGCCACCTTCCAGAGAATGGTGGATCAGATCCTCCGGGGATGTGATGACTTTGCTTGTGCCTACTTGGATGATATCGCCGTCTTCAGCCACACATGGGAGGAACATCTGAATCAAGTAGCCATTATTTTGGACCTGATTCTTGCAGCCGGCCTAACTATTCGACCCGATAAATGCCAATTGGGGATGGGGGAAGTCCAGTACCTAGGGCATAGAGTGGGAGGAGGGAAGCTCCGACCTGAGCCTGCCAAAATCCAGGCTATTAGAGACTGGCCTGTACCCCAAACTAAGAAACAAGTTATGGCTTTTCTGGGCACTGCCAGTTATTACCGAAAATTTGTTTCTCATTTCAGTACTGTGGCCAAGCCTCTTACCGACCTGACCAAGAAAACAATGCCCCGGCTGGTGATCTGGACTCCAGCCTGTGATGAGGCTTTTAACCGGCTGAAGGATGCTTTGATCTGCGATCCTGTCCTGGCTGCTCCAGACTACAAGAGGAGATTCATTGTGCAAACGGATGCCTCTGCTTATGGACTGGGAGCTGTCCTCAGCCAGGTGAATGCAGCTGGGGACGAGCACCCCATCGCCTATCTCAGCCGGAAACTGCTGGACCGAGAAGTGGCCTATGCAACTGTTGAGAAGGAATGTCTGGCTGTAGTGTGGGCCCTTAAGAAACTACGGCCGTATCTGTATGGACGGGAATTCACTGTGGTTACTGATCACAATCCCCTCACCTGGCTGAACAGAGTCTCTGGGGACAATGGACGCTTACTGCGATGGAGCCTGGCTCTGCAGCCCTATAACTTTACCATACAATATAGAAGGGGCAGCCAACACCAAAATGCAGATGGACTGTCCAGGCAAGAGGAGCCTTGAGTCCTGTCAGCCATGCCTGCGTGTACTTAACCAGCGACCTGTAGAGGTCCCTAGTACGTACACAAGTTGGGAGGGGAAGGAATTGTCATGATGTATTTTACCTTCTCACTGTATTTGCTGTAATACTATGTCAGGATGTGATGTCACTTTCCTTTGGTTGTACTTACTGAACACTTTGAAATGTCTTGGGATGTAAGTAACCATACCTTCCCCCCATCTCCTGTGTCTCTGGGCCCATAATGCAATTATCTCCTGTCCACACAGCCAGGGGAACTTCTCATTGTTTCGTAAGCAGTGGATAACGCCAACTACACAAACCTGTAGACATCTCGGAGCCAACCTTCTAGAATCTTCTAGTGGGCCCAACCATTGCATAGACCCCTACCCTTGAGGGGCGGGCCCACGAGCTCAAACAATTCACTCCTGTTTCTAAATGCAGTTGGGAGTTGAGTTTTTGAAGAGGAAGGGAGCGAGATCTGATTCTGCGGACAGACCTCGCCGTCCAGTGGATTGTGTGGGATTTCTGGGACTCTGAAAAGGACTATTACGTTGTGATCTGGCACTTTGGATTATCGGGAGGTGCCCCCGAATCTGTTTTATTTGGACTTGTCGTGTGCTGTTCCTGTATTCCTGTTAGTAAACCTGTTGGATCATCCTCGGCCTGTTGTCTCTCTTTGCTCTGATGTACACCCCGTCACAGTTACTCTGTCTGATTAGGATTTGTATTTTTGTATCTCATGTGTTTTTTGTAGTTATGATCTTTTCCATTATATTAGCATTTTTCATTTAAATGTATTTGCACAAGAGTTCCTGATATAGTGGGAGGAAGATCGTGTGATCTTTAAGGGAATTTGTTTATTATCAGGTGTTGGTATTTTTTTCAGGGATTTTTGCTGGCTGCAACCAGTAATATATCCTATACTTTTGTATCTAGCTAGGAGGGCCTCACTTTGCTTAACCCTATGCTTTCCATCTGTGTGTTGTTTTTTCTTACACCACAGTCATATGTTGGGGGCTTGTCTCTTTCCTTTGGGGCTCTTCCAAGGCGAGTCAGGATTCCTCATTTCATCTTTGAGGTTAGCTAGTTCTCCAGCGGTAACGACGCATCTAGGTTGGTTAGGAACGCTCCACCGCTACGTCTAGTTGTGTTGTTGTAGTCAGAGGATTGCAACCAGCTAGGTTTCCAACTACTCTTGTGTATTATCATTAATCTTTTAATGTTTTTTTTGTAGATCTTTTTGCAGTCTCCTGACCATAACCGGGGAGGCTCCTGCTGCAGGTTTCCTTATAGCCACAAACAAGTTGTATTGTTTTTATTTAAAAAATAAACAATTTTTACGCCTTCCCCCCTCAGCCTCTTTCCACCTTCATGACCAGGCCAGTTTTTTCCATTCTGACCAGTGTCCCTTTATGGGGTTATGACTCTGGAGCTTCAGCAGATCCCGAGGATTCTGAGATTAATTTTGGGACATATTGTCCTTCATGTTAGTGATACATTTAAGAAGATATTTTATTCTGTTTATTTCTGAAAAAAAACGGAAATTTGGCAAATTTTAAACATTTCGCAATTTTCAAACTTTTTTTTTTTTTACATTAAATCGGAGAGTTGTCAGACACAATAGATAATAAATCCCATCCCCCACTCGTCACTTTACATCAGCGCAAATTCTGTTAGGAAGTCAGAAGGGGTGAAAGTTCATCAGCAATTTCTATTTTTCCAGAGGACTTTGAGAGCCGAGGTGACAGAAAATACCCAAAAGTGACTCAATTCTGAAAACCGCACCCCTCACTGCTGAGAACCACATCCAAGAAGATTATTAACCCTTCAGGTGCTTCACAGGAACCAAAGCAATGTGGAAGGAAAAATGAAAATTGTACTTTTTCCCACAAAAATGTTACTTTAGACCCAAGTGTTTCATGTTCACAAGGGTAACCAGACAAAATGCACCATACAATGTATTGTGCAAAACTTCTGAGTACGCTGATACCTCATGTGGTGGAAATCTACTTTTGAGGCACAGTGTAAAGTGAAGAAGGGAAGGAGCGCCATATTGGAGGGCAGATTTAGTTGAAATGGTTTGCGGGTGCCATGTCACATTAGCAGAGTCCCTGAGGTGTCAGAACAGCAGAAACCCCCACAAGTGACCCTATTTTACAAACTGCACCCCTCAATGAATTTATCCAGTGAGAATATTGACACTATAGGAATGTCACAAAATGTTATACTGTTGAAGAAAAAATAATTGCATTTTTACCACTAAAATGTTGTTCTAACCCCAGGTTTTCTATTTTCACAATGGGAATAGAATAAAAAGGGCCCCATAATGTGTTACACAATGTCTCCTGAATGTGGCAATACCCCACATGTGACTGTACAGTGCTGTTTGGCTGCACCACAGGACTCGGAAGGGAAGGAGCGCCATTTAATTTTTGGAGCAAGATTTTCCTAGAATACTTTGTGGACTGCGTTTGCAGAGTGGCAGAAGAGAAGAAAGCTGCTCAAGTGACCACATGTTGAAATTTACACACCCCTTGGAGTTCATCTACGGGTGTAGTGATGATTTAGTCTCTGAAAAACCTCCATGGTGTCACGTAGTGAATGTTGCAGAATGAAAAATTGCAAATAAATCCTTGTTGTGCCCAGTACATTGTGCCCAGCTCGTGTTTCTGGAATCCGGTACCCTGTAAATTAAGCGGGCTCCCCTGACTATAACAATACCAGACATGTGATTACGAACTGTGGTACAGGCACATTGTTGGGCTCTGAAGAGAGGAGGGCATTTGGATTTGGGAGCGCAGATTTTGCTGGATTTCTTTTTTGAGGAGGGGGGGGACTATAGTGTGTTTCCTGAGTCTTAATGTGGAAGCCCCTATATTTCCATTAACAGATGACGGACCTGAGTGGGTACTTGTCTGTTTTTGGTTTAGTTGAATGTATTTGGTGGAGATTTGGGTACAGAACATTTTGGATCAGGTCACATTTATCCTGTGCTCTAAGCTGAGCGCTTACATCGAGGTTTCCATCGACATCTCTGAAATATGTGAAATAGGTGAAACCCCCGACTGATCCATTCACCATTGAAGCAGCAGAGTTACTCCATAGTCTTTGGCCTATGTTCAGTGGTGTCCCCTTTTCAAAGGTGAACAATACTGTTGATGACTCCACTTTAGTGCACGTCTAAAAAGAGGCGTAAACGGATGAATGTGGCCGGACCACAGGCCAGACGTGAGGTCAAAGTGACCCCTTTGTCTCATTACAGGGAATTTTCCATTGGGAATTTCGTGTGAATCGTGATTTTCAGAGACTTACAGGGAATCATCGTTCTGTATCTCGAGTAGTTTCAAAATTTCTCTGCCAATATTTGTTACATTGGAAGATTTGGGGAAAAATAATGGACACGATCGTATTCAAGGCTTTGGTGGGTGATGCTTGGCTGCGGGAATCTCTGCACATGTTTAGTATGGTTCACGTGAATCGCCCAGTGTTACTGTAAATTAGCATGTAGGAGCACCGAAGAAGAAAAATGGTACAAATGGATGACGGGAGATTGAAGATAATCCAGGTGGAGACAGAATTTGGGACTGCCGGAGGGCTCAATGCATCAGTGGGAGATCGGAGGAGAATGTGATACTGCTATATCTAATGCACGGAGATGTGCAGGTGCCAAAAAGACAGTATCCCAGAAAATTGGAAGAGCTCGACAGTCCAGCACCCCCCAACAGAGACCAGTTCCAGTACTTCAAGGTGCTGGAAACCATTTGACATTTTTTTTATCCCTTTTATAAAATAATTCACCATGGTACCTTCAATAATCAAATATACTAGATGTCGACCCATAAACGCTGCTGTCACGATTCAGACCGACAAGGAGAACATTCTGCATAGATTTACCGGTATAAAGATATAAATCTGCTGGGAAGGAAAAAATTGTAAAACTCTGAAATGTCACAAAGACCGTCCGATCTGTAGACAGAAAATCAAGCCATGGGATCTGACCTTGGTGATGGTGTCTACGCTCCAACCAGAGGCGTTCCGGGGGCTCTGAGAATTTATTACATACAGTTTAGCGTCAAAGGATGTGAATCTTTCACTCGAGCCACCAAAGGGGATCTGAAGGCGGCACTTGATCCACCACAGAAGAGCCTTATGTCAGAGCAGCTGAAGAGGACCTTGACTGTAAGACAGATCCAAAGCTTCTGAGTCTCCATGGAGCCTCCAAAGAAAATCCAAATAACTCACTAGAAGGACAGAATGGACTGATCCTTCTACCGAAGACGCCCCAGGTCTTCTCGCCCCAGTAACGAGGAGCCGAGCCTCCTGTTACAGGAAACCTGAACCTTCTACTAGAGACTGTATTTCCTCACCAGGAGCCATGTTCTCAGTCAATATGAACTATATACAGGTCGATGAGGGCTTGTTTCTGCAGTCTGACAAAAGCCAAAGGGAACAGAATGATTGCCATTTCAATGTTCACATCACAGTGGAGACACATTCTGCAATTACACAGAATACTGTGTCATGGGTGACTGACAATCATGTGGTTTCTGGCCATAGAAGGTCACAGTGTCTGGCTGTGCAGAATGCTCCCTGACTTTCCATTGTTCCTGCTGTCAGTATTCATTGGTATTTGTAGCTTTCCTGCTGGATTCATCTCTCTCCCTTTTGGACACAGCAGGAGCTCGACTTCCACCCAGCTGTTGATCATCAGTATTCCCTTGATATTTAAATACCCCTTCCTTCCTCTGGACTGTGCTGGTGATAAGTTCCTTCAAGCCTAGGTTGCAAGCAGGTGGCTTGTACTCTTGTGTGATATCGTTGCTGATAACTCTGCTGAATTTCTACCTCAGTCATCTAATAAGTAGTTCATATATTTTTTTTGTCTTTTTTTTTCCTCATTGATCCTGTTGCTGCCTTGGCTCAGCGGGTGCAGGGTTTGTCTTTGGAGGTTGCAGACCTTCATACAGCTATTAAGCAGTACCAGCGGTCACAGACTCCTAATGTTGGTGATTCTGTTGGTAGCAGGTTCAGCCGGAGCCCAAAATTGCTTTCCCAGACAGGTTTGCAGGAGGTAGGCAATTTTTTTGCCTTACTCCTCTGGGGATTAGGGACAGCGGGTGGGGATTGTGATCTCACTCTTGCGAGGGGATCCGCAATCCTGGGCTTTCTCTTTGACGCATGGCTCTGGTTGTCTCCGGTCAGTGGATTAATTTTTTGAAGTCTTTGGTCTCATCTTTGATAATCCTGATCCAGGTCTCTTTGGCTGAGTCCAGGCTGCGTCGTCCCCAGTAAGGGGGATCAGTCAGCGGAGACTTATTATTCAGAATTTCGTAGATGGGCAACTGATACCAAATGGAATGACCTGGCTCTCAGAAGCCAATTCTGTCAGGGCCTTTCAGAGAAAGGGAAAGATACCTTGATGAAACTCCTGAGTACTTAGTGGCTGCCTTGTCCTTGGCTATACGTGTGGCCAGATGCCTCTGAGATAGACTGGTTGGACCATTCTCCCTGGAGACCCTTTCTCGGGGTGGTAGCCCATTGTCAGGGTGATGATCTGGGATTGAACCATCACACAAGGGTTTGTAGGACCCAATACAGCTAGGGGGAGCCAGTACTTCACATGTTCCAACTAAAATCCGTAAAGAGAAGTTGGTTATTTTTTGTGGTAAAAAGGATCATTTTATTGGACTCCGTCCCTCAATTTCTAAGCAAAATGGAACATTAGGTACTCGGTTTACCCTTGGTGGTGTGGGAATGGACAATGTTGTATGTTTGTTTTTCACATGTAATTCTCGCTTCGTCCTGACAGCAGAGGTGGTGCTAGAGAGCAGGACTGAGAAGATGTCTGTGTTTGTGGACAGTGGAGCAGGAGTCAGCATGGAGTATGCCCTGTGTGTAAGATCTCATGGGCTTACCTGTAGTATGTTGGCTAAACCCATCTCCATCTAAGCCATTGTCTCAGCACCATGTTCTCAGAGATGCCTGACACAGATGGTACATGATATAAAGCTGAGGGTAGGACCCCTGCATTGTAAAGTAATTTCCTGCTATGTCCTGGAGGGCCTTCCCACTCCCATTGTACTGGGTCTACCCTGGTTGGTGAAGCATAATCCTGTAGTGGATTAGCAATCCAGGGAGATTGTGGAGTGGGGAAATTACTGTTTGGATAATTGTCTGAACACTTGTCTCTGCGGTCTCTGAGTCCTTACCTGCATGTTTGTCTGGGTTTGAGCATGTATTTTTGGAGAGGGGGTGTCAGGATTTGCCTCCCCATCGTGTATATGACTGTCCCATTAATCTGCTTCCTGGAGTAAAATTTCCCAAGTCCAGACTGTGTAATCTTTCTGGCCCAGAGAGACAGGTCATGAAGGATTACATTGCTGAGAGTCTGGAGAAGGGACATGTCAGATCCTCCTCTTCACCCGTGGTGGCAGGGTTCTTCATTAGAAAGAAAGATGGGGGTCTCCGCCTTTGTTTGGATTTTCAAGAATTGAATCAGATTACCATCTGAGACCCTTAGCTCCCTATGACTCCGGATTTATTCAACCAGATTGTAGGAGCTAAGTGGTTTTCCAAGTTGGACTTAAGGGGGGCTGAAATCTGGTTAGAATCAGAGAAGGTGGTGACTGGAAAATGGCTTGCATACACCTGAGGAACATTTTGAAAGTCTGGTCATGCCACTTGGTCTCACTAATGCCCCTGTCGTTTTCCCACATTTTGTGGTGGTTTACTTTTACAATATCTTGATCAACGCACCCAATATGGAGACACATCAGATACATGTAAAACAGATGTTACAAATTTTAAGAGATAACAAAATGTACGCCAAACTGGAGAAGTGTGTTTTCGCTGTCCAAGAGGTACAATTTTTGGGGTACCTATTGTCGTCTTCAGGTTTTCGGGTGGATCCTGAGAAGGTCCGTGCTGTACTTGACTGGGATGATCTAGAAAATCAAAGTGTTACAGCGCTTTCTAGGATTTGCCAACTTTTATCTGAAGTTTATTCAGAACTATTGGGTAATTGTAAAGCCTCTCCCTGACATGACAATAAAAGGGACAGATTTCTCTAAATGGTCAGACTCTGCCCAGTATGGTTTTTCCTCTTTAAAAAGATGTCTTTCCTCAGCACCTATACTCAGTGAGCCTGATGTTTTCGTAGCCTTTTATCGTGGAGGTTGATGCATCTTAGGTGGGGGTGGGGGCTGTGTTATCACAAGGTCCGTCTCCAGGTAAATAGCGTCCCTGGTGCTTTCTTTTCCAAGAAATTGTCCTCAAATGAGAGAAACTATGATGTTTCTAACAGGGAGCTCTTGGCAATTAAGTTGGCTTTCAAAAAATGGCACCATTGGCTAGAGGGGCAGTTCATCTCATTACGGTAATCACAGACTATGAAACATCTCAATCCCAGGCAGGCTAGATGGTCTTTTTTTTTTTTTTTTTTTTTTTTTTTTTACCAGATTTAATTTTACTGTCACTTACCGTCCAGGGATTAAGAACATCAAAGCAGATGCATTATCCTGGAGCTTCCCTGGTGGTTGGTGGTAGTGATCATGTGAACCTGCTACTTATTTTGCAGAAAGGGGTGGTCATCTCTGCCTTGAGGCCAGACCTGGAGGGGGAGGTATTGGAGGCTCAGGGGGATGCCCTGGCCTCTCCCCTTTAGGGAAGATGTTTGTGCCACCCGATTTGCTCCATAAACTAATTGGGGAACATCACAATTCTGTACTTGCGGGTAATCCAGGTAGTAAAGCAACCTTGGACCTCCTGTCTCGTTTTTGGTGGCCGAAGTTGCATCAGGATTTGGTTAACTATGTGTCTGCTTGCAGTATCGGCATACGCTCCAAGGTAATGCATACCCATCCATCGGCATCTCTCCTGCTATTGGCTATCACAAATAGACCATTGAGGCATTGATCTGTGGATTTTATTACAACCTACGTTTGTCTTTGGCAAAGACTGTGGCTTTGGTGGTTGTGGATAGGTTCAGTAAAATGACGCATTTCATCGTGTTGCCAGCACTTCTGAATGCCAAGACTCTGGCTCAGGTGTTCATCAATGAGATCGTAAAGCTTTACGGGGTTCCTTCCTATGGGGTCTGATTGGGGAACCCAGTTTGTTTCCAAATTGTGGAAAGCATTTTGTGCTCGACTGGGGGTGCAGTTGTCTTTCTCTTCTGTCTTCCATCCTCAGTCAAATAGGCAGACAGAGCGCATAAATCAAAATTTGGAAACTTGCCTTACGTGGTTTGCCTTCGAGAACCAGGGGAATTGAGCATCTCATTTACCATTGACCGAATTTGCTTTAAATATTCATCACCTGGAGTCTACTGGAAAGTCACAATTCTTTGTTGAATTCAATTTTCATCCGCAATTAGGTCCTTTTAGTAGTAGGGGGCTTCGGGAGTTTCTGAGGAGGAGCGTTTTCCCTCATCACGCTCTTCTGTATGGCATGGGGTTTAGAGTAATTTGAAGCTCATGGGAGACAGATACAAAAGTATGGCTGACAAAAAAAAACGCTTGCCTGGTCCAGACCTGAGTGTGAAAGACTGTGTGGTTGTCTACCAGGAACATAAAGTTTAAAATCCCTTCCTTGACACTGTGGTCTAGGTTTATTGGTCCCTATAAGATAACCGCCGTCATTAACCCAGTAGTATTTAATTTGGAGTTGCCTCAGGATCTTAGGATCTACATTGTGCTCCACAGGGCTCTGCTCAAAACGTATGTGCAACCTTTGGAGCCGTCCCTCTTGCTGCCGGCAATTATGATTGATGGTAATTTGGAGTTTCAAATAGCTAAAATTGTTGACTCTCGTTCTCTACGTCGTTCCCTTCAATACTTGGTGCACTGGAGGGGGTACGAACCAGAGGACAGGATGTAGGACTCAGCACGAGGATGTGATTGCCACAAGATTGGTTCATTCATTACATGCTGCCCATCTAGATAGGCCTGGTCCCGAATGTCCGGAGACCACTCATAGAATGGGGGTACTGTTACGTGTGATACAGTCATGTGGTTTGTGACCATAGAAGGTCACAGTGTCTGGCTGTGCAGAATGCTCCCTGATTTTCCATTGTTCCTGCTGTCAGTATTCATTGGTATTTGTAGCTTTCCTGCTGGATTCATCTCTCCCCTTTTGGACCCAGCAGGAGCTCGCCTTCCACCCAGCTGCTGATCATCAGTATTTCCTTAGTGTCCCTTCCTTCCTTTTGGACTGGTGCTGGTGATATTTTTCAGTTGCTTCTAGCCTAAGTTTGTACTTCTGTGTGGTATCGTTGCTGAAAACGCTGCTGAGCTCCTACCTGAGTCATCTAATGATAAGTAGTTCCTGGTTTTTCCCCGTGTGTCCTCCTTGTGTCTTCTATAGTTGTTTAGTGAGGTTCATTAAGAGCTCATCCTATCCGTTCTCTATTTAGAGCCCAACACTATGGATATCATGGGTCAGGTATCCGGCTCGGCACATAGGTGCTGAACCTACCTAGGGTGGTGAGGGACCAGCTGTACAGTCATGGCCAAAAGTTTTGAGAATGACACCAAAATGATATTTTCACATGATCTGTTGCCCTCTGGTTTTTAATTGTGTTTGTCTGATGTTTACATCACATACAGAAATATAATTGCAATCATATTATGAGACCGGAAGGTTCTATTGACAGTTAGAATGAGTTAATGCAGCAAGTCAATATTTGCAGTGTTGACCCTTCTTCTTCAGGACCTCTGCAATTCTCCCTGGCATGCTGTCAATCATCTTCTGGAGCAAATCCTGACTGATAGCTGTCCATTCTTGCATAAGCAATGCTTGCATTTTGCAAGAATTTGTTGGTTTTTGTTTGTCCACCCGTCTCTTGATGATTGCCCACAAGTTCTCAATGGGATTAAGATCTGGGGAGTTTCCAGGCCATGGACCCAAAATCTCTATATTTTGTTCCATGAGCCATTTAGTGATCACCTTTGCTTTATGGCAAGGTGCTCCATCATGCTGGAAAAGGCATTGTTGGGCGCCTGCTCTTGGACAGTTGGGAGAAGTTGCTCTTGGAGGACATTCTGGGACCATTCTTTATTCATGGCTATGTTTTTAGGCCAGACTGTGAGTGGTGCGATTCCCTTGGCTGAGAAGCAATCCCACACATGAATGGTTTCCGGATGCTTCACAGTTGGCATGAGACAAGACTGGTGGTAGCACTCACCTCTTCTTCTCCTAATAAGCTGTTTCCAGATGTCCCAAACAATCGAAAAGGGGGTTCATCTGAGAAATGACTTTCCCCCAGTCCTCAGCAGTCCACTCCCTGTACCTTCTGCAGAATATCAGTCGGTCCCTGATGTTTTTTCTGGAGAGAAGTGGCTTCTTTGCTGCCCTCCATGAAACCAGGCCTTGCTCAAGCAGTCTCCGCCTCACAGTGCGTGCAGAAGCCCTCACACCAGCCCGCTGCCATTGCTGAGCTAGCTCGCCACTGCTGGTAGTCCCATCCCGCAGCTGAAACCGTTTTAAGATACGGTCCTGGCGTTTGCTGGTCCTTCTTGGGCGCCCTGGAGCCTTTTTGGCAACAATGGAAGCTCTCTCCTTTGAAGTTCTTGATGATGCGATAGATTGTTGACTGAGGTGCAATCTTTGTAGCTGCGATACTCTTCCCTGTTAGGCCATTTTTGTGCAGAGCAATTATGGATGCACGTGTTTCTTTAGAGATAACCATGGTTACCTGAAGAGAAACAATGATACCAAGCATCAGCCTCCTTTTAAAGTGTCCAGTGGTGTCATTCTTACTTAATCATGACTGATTGATCGCCAGCCCTGTCCTCATCAACACCCACACCTGTGTTACTGGAACAATCACTAAAACAATGTTAGCTGCTCCTTTTAAGGCAGGAATGCAATGATGTTGAAATGTGTTTTGGGGGTTAAAGTTCATTTTCTTTGCCAATATTGACTTTGCAAGTAATTGCCGTTAAGCTGATCACTCTTTATGACATTCTGGAGTATATGCAAATTGCCATTAGAAAAACTTAAGCAGTCGACTTTGTAAAAATTAATATTTGTAGCATTCTCAAAACTTTTGGCCATGACTGTAGGTTTGGTTAGGTGTCACCATCTTCCCTTTCTCTAGACACAGGGTTTCCCTTCCCTTTCGATGTGTGCTTGGTAGTTCCCCATACCTAGCGTGACAACTAGGCAGCTAAAAATGATTGTTGCATTGCCTTAAACATTTTGTGAAACTATTTAATGAGCGTTTTGTTTGCTCTTCGGGTGATCGGCGCCATGTTTATAATGGTCTGATGGTTAGGAACAAGGGTTCTTACACAAGGTACCCGCTTGTCTCAATGCACCATAATCACTTATGTAGATTCTTAGCATTATTGGCCGTTTATGCAGTAAACATGAGCTGGACTTGTAACCTTCACATTCTATATAGGACATTTCAGCATCACCTCCAGCATGGAGAGGACAGATGGCTGAGGCCTTCTAGAAACGTCTCATCACATAACTGATTTACCCTGATGAAGACATGTTATAGATGTAAAGATAACGCATGGAGATTGTTGTGATATCATCGATGAGTGAAACATCTGCAAAATGTCAGTGGAATCTACAATTCCGTGACACAGAGCAAAGTACTGCAGAAAAGAGGAAGCCATGACGTGTTCACAATCCGACACGCTTTTCTTAGGCAGAATGTGGAAGTGGCTCGATAAGAAGCTTGCGGGGACATTTCTTAGACCAACAACTATAAAAGCAAGAAGTGACTTAATGGGTTAAAAGGTCATTCAAAGTATTGAGAAGACTGAACCCAGAATAAATAATGACCCCTCCACCCCACGCCCCCATGGCAGAATCTCAGGTTATTCTATCTCATATTGAATATACAAAATTCTTAACCTCTGTATACATTACATCTACAATAAATGTTCATCATGCTGCTGGAGAATTATTATTTACCTGCCTTCGGCTCTATCTTGAGCCATGGTGACTTGATGGATGAACACTCTCTTGAAAGATTGACCTTGTTGGGTCCACCAGGATCTTCTATGCCAACATAGGTCCACAAGGGTCTTCTCCGCCTCGATGGGTCCACCACAGTCTTACCCGCATCAATGGGTCCACCAGGGTCTTCTCTGCCTTGATGGGTCCACCAGGGTCTTCTCTGCCTTGATGGATGCACCAGGGTCTTCTCCACCTTGATGGGTCCACCAGGGTCTTCTCCGCCTTGATGCGTCCACCAGGGTCTTCTCCGCCTTGATGCGTCCACCAGGGTCTTCTCTGCCTCGATGGGTCCACCAGGGTCTTCTCCGTCTCGATGGGTCCATCAGGGTCTTCACTGCCTCGATGGGTCCACCAGGGTCTTCTCTTCCTCGATGGGTCCACCAGGGTCTTCTCTGCCTTGATGGATGCACCAGGGTCTTCTCTGCCTTGATGGATGCACCAGGGTCTTCTCTGCCTTGATGGATGCACCAGGGTCTTCTCTGCCTTGATGTGTCCACCAGGGTCTTCTCTGCCTTGATGGATCCACCAGGGTCTTCTCTGCCTTGATGGGTCCACCAGGGTCTTCTCTGCCTTGATGGGTCCACAAGGGGCTTCTTTGCCTCGATGGGTCCACCAGGGTCTTCTCTGCCTCGATGGGTCCACCAGGGTCTTCTCCGCCTCGATGGGTCCACCAGAGTGTTCTCCACCGTTATCTTGATACTATTATGCCATTAGGTTGCTAGTCTTCCTCTTCTTTGTTCCTCCTATTCTTACAACAATGATGTCCTTCTCCACTGATTGCTCTCGCTGTGTGATGAGGGGCTTTCAAAAACAAAATGAGAACAAAATCTGATTTTCTTTGGCCATGATCTGTGTGACGTCCGGCCCTTTTTATTCTCTTCTTCGTCTCTCTGCAGTCGACCTCTTTATCCTCCAGTTGATCTATATTACTGCTCTCCTGCGCTCCTTACTACAGCCAACTACTTGTTCATAAAGTAAACTACAGAAAACGCCCAAATAACGATGTAAAGCGCTCGAATAACACCAACCGTACAAGAAAAGGACATGAAACCTCAACCCTAAACCACCGATCTCATAGAATATTAAGGGGCCTTCCCTTGCCATGCAAATATGGAGCTTGAGAGTAAACCAGTGTTTCCAATATAATGTTTTGGTTTTTTTTTTACTGGGATTTCAAAAACACTTTCCTCTTGTGGCCGGAGGTTTCTTTGCTTAGACATCTAGAATTCCCAAACAAGCGCGTTAGTCAGTAGCATTTCCAAACTTTCTAAATATGCTCAATAGCGTTAATCAGTGATGCCAACAACTAGGGATGAGCCAACCGGAACTGTAGAGTTTGGGGATCACCAGCTGAATAAAGCTTGTTGATTGGCTACACTGCAACCTATCAAGAAGCTTTTAGGCTGTGGGCACTTCCGCAGCCACCACAACAATGCCTAGTATTGGCATGGCTGTGATTGGCCGGCACACCATGTGACCCACCTGTATAAAGGCCAGATCATGGGTTGTACCATCATTTTACATTCTGATCCTGGTGCAGTGGAGAGTGCCCTGCTAATGGTGGGTTTAAACAGCTCGAATATAGCCTGGTGCCGTACTGCTCTAATACCTCCTGGTGCAATACTGCTCTAATACCTCCTGGTGCCGTACTGCTCTAATACCTCCTGGTGCTGTACTGCTCTAATACCTCCTGGTGCAATACTGCTCTAATACCTCCTGGTGCTGTACTGCTCTAATACCTCCTGGTGCAATACTGCTCTAATACCTCCTGGTGCAATACTGCTCTAATACCTCCTGGTGCCGTACTGCTCTAATACCTCCTGGTGCAATACTGCTCTAATACCTCCTGGTGCCGTACTGCTCTAATACCTCCTGGTGCCGTACAGCTCTAATACCTCCTGGTGCTGTACTGCTCTAATACCTCCTGGTGCCGTACTGCTCTAATACCTCCTGGTGCCGTACAGCTCTAATACCTCCTGGTGCTGTACTGCTCTAATACCTCCTGGTGCCGTACTGCTCTAATACCTCCTGGTGCAATACTGCTCTAATGTGGCCTGGTGCGAACAGCTCGAATACAGCCTGGTGCCGTACAGCTCTAATACCTCCTGGTGCCGTACAGCTCTAATACCTCCTGGTGCAATACTGCTGTAATACCTCCTGGTGCCGTACTGCTCTAATACCTCCTGGTGCTGTACTGCTCTAATACCTCCTGGTGCCGTACTGCTCTAATACCTCCTGGTGCCGTACTGCTCTAATACCTCCTGGTGCTATACTGCTCTAATACCTCCTGGTGCCGTACTGCTCTAATACCTCCTGGTGCCGTACTGCTCTAATACCTCCTGGTGCCGTACTGCTCTAATACCTCCTGGTGCCGTACTGCTCTAATACCTCCTGGTGCCGTACTGCTCTAATACCTCCTGGTGCCGTACTGCTCTAATACCTCCTGGTGCCGTACTGCTCTAATACCTCCTGGTGCCGTACTGCTCTAATACCTCCTGGTGCAATACTGCTGTAATACCTCCTGGTGCCGTACTGCTCTAATGCCTCCTGGTGCTGTGCTGCTCTAATACCTCCTGGTGCTGTACTGCTCTAATACCTCCTGGTGTAGTACTGCTCTAATACCTCCTGGTGCTGTACTGCTCTAATACCTCCTGGTGTAATACTGCTCTAATACCTCCTGGTGCAATACTGCTCTAATACCTCCTGGTGCCGTACTGCTCTAATACCTCCTGGTGCTGTACTGCTCTAATACCTCCTGGTGCCGTACTGCTCCAATACCTCCTGGTGCTGTACTGCTCTAATACCTCCTGGTGCCGTACTGCTCTAATACCTCCTGGTGCCGTACTGCTCTAATACCTCCTGGTGCCGTACTGCTCTAATACCTCCTGGTGCAATACTGCTCTAATACCTCCTGGTGCTGTACTGCTCTAATACCTCCTGGTGCCGTACTGCTCTAATACCTCCTGGTGCAGTACTGCTCTAATACCTCCTGGTGCAATACTGCTCTAATACCTCCTGGTGCTGTACTGCTCTAATACCTCCTGGTGCAATACTGCTCTAATACCTCCTGGTGCCGTACTGCTCTAATACCTCCTGGTGCTGTACTGCTCTAATACCTCCTGGTGCAATACTGCTCTAATACCTCCTGGTGCCGTACTGCTCTAATACCTCCTGGTGCTGTACTGCTCTAATACCTCCTGGTGCCGTACTGCTCTAATACCTCCTGGTGCTGTACTGCTCTAATACCTCCTGGTGCCGTACTGCTCCAATACCTCCTGGTGCTGTACTGCTCTAATACCTCCTGGTGCTGTACTGCTCTAATACCTCCTGGTGCCGTACTGCTCTAATACCTCCTGGTGCAATACTGCTCTAATACCTCCTGGTGCCGTACAGCTCTAATACCTCCTGGTGCCGTACTGCTCTAATACCTCCTGGTGCTGTACTGCTCTAATACCTCCTGGTGCCGTACTGCTCTAATACCTCATGGTGCTGTACTGCTCTAATACCTCCTGGTTCAAATCCTGCTCTAATACCTCCTGGTGCCGTACTGCTCTAATACCTCCTGGTGCTGTACTGCTCTAATACCTCATGGTGCTGTACTGCTCTAATACCTCCTGGTGCAATACTGCTCTAATACCTCCTGGTGCCGTACTGCTCTAATACCTCCTGGTGCTGTACTGCTCTAATACCTCCTGGTGCTGTACTGCTCTAATACCTCCTGGTGCAATACTGCTCTAATACCTCCTGGTGCTGTACTGCTCTAATACCTCCTGGTGCAATACTGCTCTAATACCTCCTGGTGCCGTACTGCTCTAATACCTCCTGGTGCTGTACTGCTCTAATACCTCCTGGTGCTGTACTGCTCTAATACCTCCTGGTGCTGTACTGCTCTAATACCTCCTGGTGCAATACTGCTCTAATACCTCCTGGTGCTGTACTGCTCTAATACCTCCTGGTGCCGTACTGCTCTAATACCTCCTGGTGCCGTACAGCTCTAATACCTCCTGGTGCCGTACAGCTCTAATACCTCCTGGTGCTGTACTGCTCAAATACCTCCTGGTGCCGTACAGCTCTAATACCTCCTGGTGCCGTACTGCTCTAATACCTCCTGGTGCTGTACTGCTCTAATACCTCCTGGTGCTGTACTGCTCTAATACCTCCTGGTGCCGTACTGCTCTAATACCTCCTGGTGCTGTACTGCTCTAATACCTCCTGGTGCCGTACTGCTCTAATACCTCCTGGTGCCGTACTGCTCTAATACCTCCTGGTGCCGTACTGCTCTAATACCTCCTGGTGCCGTACTGCTCTAATACCTCCTGGTGCCGTACTGCTCTAATACCTCCTGGTGTAGTACTGCTCTAATACCTCCTGGTGCCGTACTGCTCTAATACCTCCTGGTGCCGTACTGCTCTAATACCTCCTGGTGCCGTACTGCTCTAATACCTCCTGGTGCAGTACTGCTCTAATACCTCCTGGTGAATACTGCTCTAATACCTCCTGGTGCTGTACTGCTCTAATACCTCCTGGTGCAGTACTGCTCTAATACCTCCTGGTGAATACTGCTCTAATACCTCCTGGTGCCGTACTGCTCTAATACCTCCTGGTGCAATACTGCTCTAATACCTCCTGGTGCTGTACTGCTCTAATACCTCCTGGTGCAATACTGCTCTAATACCTCCTGGTGCAGTACTGCTCTAATACCTCCTGGTGCTGTACTGCTCTAATACCTCCTGGTGCAATACTGCTCTAATACCTCCTGGTGCCGTACTGCTCTAATACCTCCTGGTGCCGTACTGCTCTAATACCTCCTGGTGCCGTACTGCTCTAATACCTCCTGGTGCCGTACTGCTCTAATACCTCCTGGTGCAGTACTGCTCTAATACCTCCTGGTGCTGTACTGCTCTAATACCTCCTGGTGCCGTACTGCTCTAATACCTCCTGGTGCCGTACTGCTCTAATACCTCCTGGTGCCGTACTGCTCTAATACCTCCTGGTGCCGTACTGCTCTAATACCTCCTGGTGCTGTACTGCTCTAATACCTCCTGGTGCAGTACTGCTCTAATACCTCCTGGTGCTGTACTGCTCTAATACCTCCTGGTGCAATACTGCTCTAATACCTCCTGGTGCAATACTGCTCTAATACCTCCTGGTGCAATACTGCTCTAATACCTCCTGGTGCAATACTGCTCTAATACCTCCTGGTGCCGTACTGCTCTAATACCTCCTGGTGCAGTACTGCTCTAATACCTCCTGGTGCAATACTGCTCTAATACCTCCTGGTGCCGTACTGCTCTAATACCTCCTGGTGCCGTACTGCTCTAATACCTCCTGGTGCAATACTGCTCTAATACCTCCTGGTGCAATACTGCTCTAATACCTCCTGGTGCCGTACTGCTCTAATACCTCCTGGTGCCGTACTGCTCTAATACCTCCTGGTGCAATACTGCTCTAATACCTCCTGGTGCTGTACTGCTCTAATACCTCCTGGTGCTGTACTGCTCTAATACCTCCTGGTGCTGTACTGCTCTAATACCTCCTGGTGCTGTACTGCTCTAATACCTCCTGGTGCCGTACTGCTCTAATACCTCCTGGTGCAATACTGCTCTAATACCTCCTGGTGCTGTACTGCTCTAATACCTCCTGGTGCTGTACTGCTCTAATACCTCCTGGTGCTGTACTGCTCTAATACCTCCTGGTGCTGTACTGCTCTAATACCTCCTGGTGCCGTACTGCTCTAATACCTCCTGGTGCCGTATTGCTCTAATACCTCCTGGTGCAATACTGCTCTAATACCTCCTGGTGCAATACTGCTCTAATACCTCCTGGTGCCGTACTGCTCTAATACCTCCTGGTGCAGTACTGCTCTAATACCTCCTGGTGCCGTACTGCTCTAATACCTCCTGGTGCAGTACTGCTCTAATACCTCCTGGTGCTGTACTGCTCTAATACCTCCTGGTGCCGTACTGCTCTAATACCTCCTGGTGCCGTACTGCTCTAATACCTCCTGGTGCCGTACTGCTCTAATACCTCCTGGTGCAGTACTGCTCTAATACCTCCTGGTGCCGTACTGCTCTAATACCTCCTGGTGCCGTACTGCTCTAATACCTCCTGGTGCAATACTGCTCTAATACCTCCTGGTGCTGTACTGCTCTAATACCTCCTGGTGCAGTACTGCTCTAATACCTCCTGGTGCAATACTGCTCTAATACCTCCTGGTGCCGTACTGCTCTAATACCTCCTGGTGCATTACTGCTCTAATACCTCCTGGTGCCGTACTGCTCTAATACCTCCTGGTGCATTACTGCTCTAATACCTCCTGGTGTAATACTGCTCTAATACCTCCTGGTGCAGTACTGCTCTAATACCTCCTGGTGCTGTACTGCTCTAATACCTCCTGGTGCTGTACTGCTCTAATACCTCCTGGTGCAATACTGCTCTAATACCTCCTGGTGCTGTACTGCTCTAATACCTCCTGCTGCAATACTGCTCTAATACCTCCTGGTGCTGTACTGCTCTAATACCTCCTGGTGCTGTACTGCTCTAATACCTCCTGGTGCTGTACTGCTCTAATACCTCCTGGTGCCGTACTGCTCTAATACCTCCTGGTGCCGTATTGCTCTAATACCTCCTGGTGCAATACTGCTCTAATACCTCCTGGTGCAATACTGCTCTAATACCTCCTGGTGCCGTACTGCTCTAATACCTCCTGGTGCAGTACTGCTCTAATACCTCCTGGTGCCGTACTGCTCTAATACCTCCTGGTGCAGTACTGCTCTAATACCTCCTGGTGCTGTACTGCTCTAATACCTCCTGGTGCCGTACTGCTCTAATACCTCCTGGTGCCGTACTGCTCTAATACCTCCTGGTGCCGTACTGCTCTAATACCTCCTGGTGCAGTACTGCTCTAATACCTCCTGGTGCCGTACTGCTCTAATACCTCCTGGTGCCGTACTGCTCTAATATTTCCTGGTGCAATACTGCTCTAATACCTCCTGGTGCAGTACTGCTCTAATACCTCCTGGTGCTGTACTGCTCTAATACCTCCTGGTGCAGTACTGCTCTAATACCTCCTGGTGCAATACTGCTCTAATACCTCCTGGTGCCGTACTGCTCTAATACCTCCTGGTGCATTACTGCTCTAATACCTCCTGGTGCCGTACTGCTCTAATACCTCCTGGTGCAATACTGCTCTAATACCTCCTGGTGCAGTACTGCTCTAATACCTCCTGGTGCTGTACTGCTCTAATACCTCCTGGTGCTGTACTGCTCTAATACCTCCTGGTGCCGTACTGCTCTAATACCTCCTGGTGCAATACTGCTCTAATACCTCCTGGTGCAGTACTGCTCTAATACCTCCTGGTGCTGTACTGCTCTAATACCTCCTGGTGCTGTACTGCTCTAATACCTCCTGGTGCAGTACTGCTCTAATACCTCCTGGTGCTGTACTGCTCTAATACCTCCTGGTGCTGTACTGCTCTAATACCTCCTGGTGCCGTACAGCTCTAATACCTCCTGGTGCTGTACTGCTCTAATACCTCCTGGTGCAATACTGCTCTAATACCTCCTGGTGCCGTACTGCTCTAATACCTCCTGGTGCAATACTGCTCTAATACCTCCTGGTGCAATACTGCTCTAATACCTCCTGGTGCTGTACTGCTCTAATACCTCCTGGTGCTGTACTGCTCTAATACCTCCTGGTGCAGTACTGCTCTAATACCTCCTGGTGCTGTACTGCTCTAATACCTCCTGGTGCTGTACTGCTCTAATACCTCCTGGTGCCGTACAGCTCTAATACCTCCTGGTGCCGTACTGCTCTAATACCTCCTGGTGCCGTACTGCTCTAATACCTCCTGGTGCTGTACTGCTCTAATACCTCCTGGTGCCGTACTGCTCTAATACCTCCTGGTGCAATACTGCTCTAATACCTCCTGGTGCTGTACTGCTCTAATACCTCCTGGTGCTGTACTGCTCTAATACCTCCTGGTGAATACTGCTCTAATACCTCCTGGTGCTGTACTGCTCTAATACCTCCTGGTGAATACTGCTCTAATACCTCCTGGTGCAATACTGCTCTAATACCTCCTGGTGCTGTACTGCTCTAATACCTCCTGGTGCTGTACTGCTCTAATACCTCCTGGTGAATACTGCTCTAATACCTCCTGGTGAATACTGCTCTAATACCTCCTGGTGCAATACTGCTCTAATACCTCCTGGTGCCGTACTGCTCTAATACCTCCTGGTGCCGTACTGCTCTAATACCTCCTGGTGCAATACTGCTCTAATACCTCCTGGTGCCGTACTGCTCTAATACCTCCTGGTGCAATACTGCTCTAATACCTCCTGGTGCAGTACTGCTCTAATCCCTCCTGGTGCAGTACTGCTCTAATACCTCCTGGTGCCGTACTGCTCTAATACCTCCTGGTGCCGTACTGCTCTAATACCTCCTGGTGCAGTACTGCTCTAATACCTCCTGGTGCCGTACTGCTCTAATACCTCCTGGTGCCGTACTGCTCTAATACCTCCTGGTGCCGTACTGCTCTAATACCTCCTGGTGCAATACTGCTCTAATACCTCCTGGTGCCGTACTGCTCTAATACCTCCTGGTGCAGTACTGCTCTAATACCTCCTGGTGCTGTACTGCTCTAATACCTCCTGGTGCAATACTGCTCCAATACCTCCTGGTGCAATACTGCTCTAATACCTCCTGGTGCCGTACTGCTCTAATACCTCCTGGTGCAATACTGCTCTAATACCTCCTGGTGCCGTACTGCTCTAATACCTCCTGGTGCCGTACTGCTCTAATACCTCCTGGTGCTGTACTGCTCTAATACCTCCTGGTGCCGTACTGCTCTAATACCTCCTGGTGCAATACTGCTCTAATACCTCCTGGTGAATACTGCTCTAATACCTCCTGGTGCATTACTGCTCTAATACAGCCCGGTGCATTACTGCTATAATACCTCCTGGTGCAATACTGCTCTAATACCTCCTGGTGCCGTACTGCTCTAATACCTCCTGGTGAATACTGCTCTAATACAGCCCGGTGCATTACTGCTCTAATACCTCCTGGTGCCGTACTGCTCTAATACCACGTGCTGCAATACTGCTCTAATACCTCCTGGTGCTGTACTGCTCTAATACCTCCTGGTGCCGTACTGCTCTAATACCTCCTGGTGCCGTACTGCTCTAATACCTCCTGGTGCCGTACTGCTCTAATACCTCCTGGTGCAGTACTGCTCTAATACCTCCTGGTGAATACTGCTCTAATACCTCCTGGTGCAATACTGCTCTAATACCTCCTGGTGCAATACTGCTCTAATACCTCCTGGTGCAGTACTGCTCTAATACCTCCTGGTGCTGTACTGCTATAATACCTCCTGGTGCTGTACTGCTCTAATACCTCCTGGTGCAATACTGCTCTAATACCTCCTGGTGCAATACTGCTCTAATACCTCCTGGTGCCGTACTGCTCTAATACCTCCTGGTGAATACTGCTCTAATACCTCCTGGTGCCGTACTGCTCTAATACCCCCTGGTGCCGTACTGCTCTAATACCTCCTGGTGAATACTGCTCTAATACCTCCTGGTGCTGTACTGCTCTAATACCTCCTGGTGCAATACTGCTCTAATACCTCCTGGTGCTGTACTGCTCTAATACCTCCTGGTGCTGTACTGCTCTAATACCTCCTGGTGCAGTACTGCTCTAATACCTCCTGGTGCAGTACTGCTCTAATACCTCCTGCTGCAATACTGCTCTAATACCTCCTGGTGCTGTACTGCTCTAATACCTCCTGGTGCCGTACTGCTCTAATACCTCCTGGTGCTGTACTGCTCTAATACCTCCTGGTGCTGTACTGCTCTAATACCTCCTGGTGCTGTACTGCTCTAATACCTCCTGGTGCTGTACTGCTCTAATACCTCCTGGTGCTGTACTGCTCTAATACCTCCTGGTGCAATACTGCTCTAATACCTCCTGGTGCTGTACTGCTCTAATACAGCCTGGTGCATTACTGCTCTAATACCTCCTGGTGCAATACTGCTCTAATACCTCCTGGTGCAATACTGCTCTAATACCTCCTGGTGCAATACTGCTCTAATACCTCCTGGTGAATACTGCTCTAATACCTCCTGGTGCAATACTGCTCTAATACCTCCTGGTGAATACTGCTCTAATACCTCCTGGTGCAATACTGCTCTAATACCTCCTGGTGCTGTACTGCTCTAATACCTCCTGGTGAATACTGCTCTAATACCTCCTGGTGCATTACTGCTCTAATACCTCCTGGTGCCGTACTGCTCTAATACCTCCTGGTGCTGTACTGCTCTAATACCTCCTGGTGCACTACTGCTCTAATACCTCCTGGTGCTGTACTGCTCTAATACCTCCTGGTGCAGTACTGCTCTAATACCTCCTGGTGCTGTACTGCTCTAATACCTCCTTGTGCAATACTGCTCTAATACCTCCTGGTGCTGTACTGCTCTAATACCTCCTGGTGCAGTACTGCTCTAATACCTCCTGGTGCTGTACTGCTCTAATACCTCCTGGTGCTGTACTGCTCTAATACCTCCTGGTGCTGTACTGCTCTAATACCTCCTGGTGCTGTACTGCTCTAATACCTCCTGGTGCAATACTGCTCTAATACCTCCTGGTGCAATACTGCTCTAATACCTCCTGGTGCTGTACTGCTCTAATACCTCCTGGTGCTGTACTGCTCTAATACCTCCTGGTGCAATACTGCTCTAATACCTCCTGGTGCAATACTGCTCTAATACCTCCTGGTGCCGTACTGCTCTAATACCTCCTGGTGCCGTACTGCTCTAATACCTCCTGGTGCCGTACTGCTCTAATACCTCCTGGTGCCGTACAGCTCTAATACCTCCTGGTGCCGTACTGCTCTAATACCTCCTGGTGCAATACTGCTCTAATACCTCCTGGTGCAATACTGCTCTAATACCTCCTGGTGCTGTACTGCTCTAATACCTCCTGGTGCAATACTGCTCTAATACCTCCTGGTGAATACTGCTCTAATACCTCCTGGTGCTGTACTGCTCTAATACCTCCTGGTGCAATACTGCTCTAATACCACCTGGTGCTGTACTGCTCTAATACCTCCTGGTGCTGTACTGCTCTAATACCTCCTGGTGCTGTACTGCTCTAATACCTCCTGGTGCAGTACTGCTCTAATACCTCCTGGTGCTGTACTGCTCTAATACCTCCTGGTGCAATACTGCTCTAATACCTCCTGGTGCTGTACTGCTCTAATACCTCCTGGTGCTGTACTGCTCTAATACCTCCTGGTGCAGTACTGCTCTAATACCTCCTGGTGCAGTACTGCTCTAATACCTCCTGCTGCAATACTGCTCTAATACCTCCTGGTGCTGTACTGCTCTAATACCTCCTGGTGCCGTACTGCTCTAATACCTCCTGGTGCTGTACTGCTCTAATACCTCCTGGTGCTGTACTGCTCTAATACCTCCTGGTGCTGTACTGCTCTAATACCTCCTGGTGCTGTACTGCTCTAATACCTCCTGGTGCAATACTGCTCTAATACCTCCTGGTGCTGTACTGCTCTAATACAGCCTGGTGCATTACTGCTCTAATACCTCCTGGTGCAATACTGCTCTAATACCTCCTGGTGCAATACTGCTCTAATACCTCCTGGTGCAATACTGCTCTAATACCTCCTGGTGAATACTGCTCTAATACCTCCTGGTGCAATACTGCTCTAATACCTCCTGGTGAATACTGCTCTAATACCTCCTGGTGCATTACTGCTCTAATACCTCCTGGTGCTGTACTGCTCTAATACCTCCTGGTGAATACTGCTCTAATACCTCCTGGTGCATTACTGCTCTAATACCTCCTGGTGCCGTACTGCTCTAATACCTCCTGGTGCTGTACTGCTCTAATACCTCCTGGTGCTGTACTGCTCTAATACCTCCTGGTGCAGTACTGCTCTAATACCTCCTGGTGCTGTACTGCTCTAATACCTCCTGGTGCAGTACTGCTCTAATACCACGTGCTGCAATACTGCTCTAATACAGCCCGGTGCAATACTGCTCTAATACCTCCTGGTGCCGTACAGCTCTAATACCTCCTGGTGAATACTGCTCTAATACCTCCTGGTGCTGTACTGCTCTAATACCTCCTGGTGCTGTACTGCTCTAATACCTCCTGGTGCAATACTGCTCTAATACCTCCTGGTGCCGTACAGCTCTAATACCTCCTGGTGAATACTGCTCTAATACCTCCTGGTGCTGTACTGCTCTAATACCTCCTGGTGCTGTACTGCTCTAATACCTCCTGGTGCTGTACTGCTCTAATACCTCCTGGTGCTGTACTGCTCTAATACCTCCTGGTGCAATACTGCTCTAATACCTCCTGGTGCAATACTGCTCTAATACCTCCTGGTGCTGTACTGCTCTAATACCTCCTGGTGCTGTACTGCTCTAATACCTCCTGGTGCAATACTGCTCTAATACCTCCTGGTGCAATACTGCTCTAATACCTCCTGGTGCCGTACTGCTCTAATACCTCCTGGTGCTGTACTGCTCTAATACCTCCTGGTGCCGTACTGCTCTAATACCTCCTGGTGCCGTACTGCTCTAATACCTCCTGGTGCCGTACAGCTCTAATACCTCCTGGTGCCGTACTGCTCTAATACCTCCTGGTGCAATACTGCTCTAATACCTCCTGGTGCTGTACTGCTCTAATACCTCCTGGTGCTGTACTGCTCTAATACCTCCTGGTGCAATACTGCTCTAATACCTCCTGGTGAATACTGCTCTAATACCTCCTGGTGCTGTACTGCTCTAATACCTCCTGGTGCAATACTGCTCTAATACCACCTGGTGCTGTACTGCTCTAATACCTCCTGGTGCTGTACTGCTCTAATACCTCCTGGTGCAGTACTGCTCTAATACCTCCTGGTGCTGTACTGCTCTAATACCTCCTGGTGCAGTACTGCTCTAATACCTCCTGGTGCTGTACTGCTCTAATACCTCCTGGTGCTGTACTGCTCTAATACCTCCTGGTGCTGTACTGCTCTAATACCTCCTGGTGCAATACTGCTCTAATACCTCCTGGTGCAATACTGCTCTAATACCTCCTGGTGCCGTACTGCTCTAATACCTCCTGGTGCAATACTGCTCTAATACCTCCTGGTGCAATACTGCTCTAATACCACGTGCTGCAATACTGCTCTAATACAGCCCGGTGCATTACTGCTCTAATACCTCCTGGTGCCGTACAGCTCTAATACCTCCTGGTGAATACTGCTCTAATACCTCCTGGTGCTGTACTGCTCTAATACCTCCTGGTGCTGTACTGCTCTAATACCTCCTGGTGCAATACTGCTCTAATACCTCCTGGTGCCGTACTGCTCTAATACCTCCTGGTGCTGTACTGCTCTAATACCTCCTGGTGCAGTACTGCTCTAATACCTCCTGGTGCCGTACTGCTCTAATACCTCCTGGTGCAATACTGCTCTAATACCTCCTGGTGCTGTACTGCTCTAATACCTCCTGGTGCCGTACTGCTCTAATACCTCCTGGTGAATACTGCTCTAATACCTCCTGGTGCCGTACTGCTCTAATACCTCCTGGTGCCGTACTGCTCTAATACCTCCTGGTGCCGTACTGCTCTAATACCTCCTGGTGCAGTACTGCTCTAATACCTCCTGGTGCTGTACTGCTCTAATACCTCCTGGTGCCGTACTGCTCTAATACCTCCTGGTGCTGTACTGCTCTAATACCTCCTGGTGCTGTACTGCTCTAATACCTCCTGGTGCAATACTGCTCTAATACCTCCTGGTGCCGTACTGCTCTAATACCTCCTGGTGCAATACTGCTCTAATACCTCCTGGTGCCGTACTGCTCTAATACCTCCTGGTGCAATACTGCTCTAATACCTCCTGGTGCAATACTGCTCTAATACCTCCTGGTGCTGTACTGCTCTAATACCTCCTGGTGCATTACTGCTCTAATACCTCCTGGTGCCGTACTGCTCTAATACCTCCTGGTGCCGTACTGCTCTAATACCTCCTGGTGCATTACTGCTCTAATACCTCCTGGTGCATTACTGCTCTAATACCTCCTGGTGCCGTACTGCTCTAATACCTCCTGGTGCCGTACTGCTCTAATACCTCCTGGTGCTGTACTGCTCTAATACCTCCTGGTGCTGTACTGCTCTAATACCTCCTGGTGCTGTACTGCTCTAATACCTCCTGGTGCAATACTGCTCTAATACCTCCTGGTGCAATACTGCTCTAATACCTCCTGGTGCTGTACTGCTCTAATACCTCCTGGTGAATACTGCTCTAATACCTCCTGGTGCAGTACTGCTCTAATACCTCCTGGTGCTGTACTGCTCTAATACCTCCTGGTGCTGTACTGCTCTAATACCTCCTGGTGCCGTACTGCTCTAATACCTCCTGGTGCAATACTGCTCTAATACCTCCTGGTGCAATACTGCTCTAATACCTCCTGGTGCAATACTGCTCTAATACCTCCTGGTGCAATACTGCTCTAATACCTCCTGGTGCAATACTGCTCTAATACCTCCTGGTGCAATACTGCTCTAATACCTCCTGGTGCTGTACTGCTCTAATACAGCCCGGTGCATTACTGCTATAATACCTCCTGGTGCTGTACTGCTCTAATGTGGCCTGGTGCTGTACTGCTCTAATACCTCCTGGTGCAGTACTGCTCTAATACCTCCTGGTGCCGTACTGCTCTAATACCTCCTGGTGCAATACTGCTCTAATACCTCCTGGTGCTGTACTGCTCTAATACCTCCTGGTGCAGTACTGCTCTAATACCTTCTGGTGCTGTACTGCTCTAATACCTCCTGGTGCTGTACTGCTCTAATACCTCCTGGTGCTGTACTGCTCTAATACCTCCTGGTGCATTACTGCTCTAATACCTCCTGGTGCCGTACTGCTCTAATACCTCCTGGTGCCGTACTGCTCTAATACCTCCTGGTGCCGTACTGCTCTAATACCTCCTGGTGCCGTACTGCTCTAATACCTCCTGGTGCCGTACTGCTCTAATACCTCCTGGTGCCGTACTGCTCTAATACCTCCTGGTGCCGTACTGCTCTAATACCTCCTGGTGCCGTACTGCTCTAATACCTCCTGGTGCAGTACTGCTCTAATACCTCCTGGTGCAGTACTGCTCTAATACCTCCTGGTGAATACTGCTCTAATACCTCCTGGTGCCGTACTGCTCTAATACCTCCTGGTGCCGTACTGCTCTAATACCTCCTGGTGCCGTACTGCTCTAATACCTCCTGGTGCTGTACTGCTCTAATACCTCCTGGTGCTGTACTGCTCTAATACCTCCTGGTGCCGTACTGCTCTAATACCTCCTGGTGCCGTACTGCTCTAATACCTCCTGGTGCAATACTGCTCTAATACCTCCTGGTGCTGTACTGCTCTAATACCTCCTGGTGCTGTACTGCTCTAATACCTCCTGGTGCTGTACTGCTCTAATACCTCCTGGTGCAATACTGCTCTAATACCTCCCGGTGCAATACTGCTCTAATACCTCCTGGTGCCGTACTGCTCTAATACCTCCTGGTGCAATACTGCTCTAATACCTCCTGGTGCTGTACTGCTCTAATACCTCCTGGTGCTGTACTGCTCTAATACCTCCTGGTGCTGTACTGCTCTAATACCTCCTGGTGCAATACTGCTCTAATACCTCCCGGTGCAATACTGCTCTAATACCTCCTGGTGCCGTACTGCTCTAATACCTCCCGGTGCAGTACTGCTCTAATACCTCCCGGTGCCGTACTGCTCTAATACCTCCTGGTGCAATACTGCTCTAATACCTCCTGGTGCCGTACTGCTCTAATACCTCCTGGTGCAATACTGCTCTAATACCTCCTGGTGCAGTACTGCTCTAATACCTCCTGGTGCTGTACTGCTCTAATACCTCCTGGTGCAGTACTGCTCTAATACCTCCTGGTGCCGTACTGCTCTAATACCTCCTGGTGCCGTACTGCTCTAATACCTCCTGGTGCCGTACTGCTCTAATACCTCCTGGTGCCGTACTGCTCTAATACCACCTGGTGCCGTACTCCTCTAATACCTCCTGGTGCAGTACTGCTCTAATACCTCCTGGTGCTGTACTGCTCTAATACCTCCTGGTGCTGTACTGCTCTAATACCTCCTGGTGCCGTACTGCTCTAATACCTCCTGGTGCCGTACTGCTCTAATACCTCCTGGTGCCGTACTGCTCTAATACCTCCTGGTGCCGTACTGCTCTAATACCTCCTGGTGCTGTACTGCTCTAATACCTCCTGGTGCTGTACTGCTTTAATACCACCTGGTGCCGTACTGCTCTAATACCTCCTGGTGCCGTACTGCTCCAATACCTCCTGGTGCAATACTGCTCTAATACCTCCTGGTGCTGTACTGCTTTAATACCTCCTGGTGCCGTACTGCTCTAATACCTCCTGGTGCCGTACTGCTCCAATACCTCCTGGTGCAATACTGCTCCAATACCTCCTGGTGCAATACTGCTCTAATACCTCCTGGTGCAATACTGCTCTAATACCTCCTGGTGCAATACTGCTCTAATACCTCCTGGTGCAGTACTGCTCTAATACCTCCTGGTGCCGTACTGCTCTAATACCTCCTGGTGCCGTACTGCTCTAATACCTCCTGGTGCCGTACTGCTCTAATACCTCCTGGTGCCGTACTGCTCTAATACCTCCTGGTGCAGTACTGCTCTAATACCTCCTGGTGCCGTACTGCTCTAATACCTCCTGGTGCCGTACTGCTCTAATACCTCCTGGTGCAATACTGCTCTAATACCTCCTGGTGCTGTACTGCTCTAATACCTCCTGGTGCAATACTGCTCCAATACCTCCTGGTGCAATACTGCTCCAATACCTCCTGGTGCCGTACTGCTCTAATACCTCCTGGTGCTGTACTGCTCTAATACCTCCTGGTGCTGTACTGCTCTAATACCTCCTGGTGCCGTACTGCTCTAATACCTCCTGGTGCTGTACTGCTCTAATACCTCCTGGTGCAATACTGCTCTAATACCTCCTGGTGAATACTGCTCTAATACCTCCTGGTGCAATACTGCTCTAATACCTCCTGGTGCAATACTGCTCTAATACCTCCTGGTGCTGTACTGCTCTAATACCACGTGCTGCAGTACTGCTCTAATACCTCCTGGTGCTGTACTGCTCTAATACCTCCTGGTGCAATACTGCTCTAATACCTCCTGGTGCCGTACTGCTCTAATACCTCCTGGTGAATACTGCTCTAATACAGCCCGGTGCATTACTGCTCTAATACCTCCTGGTGCCGTACTGCTCTAATACCACGTGCTGCAATACTGCTCTAATACCTCCTGGTGCCGTACTGCTCTAATACCTCCTGGTGCCGTACTGCTCTAATACCTCCTGGTGCCGTACTGCTCTAATACCTCCTGGTGCAGTACTGCTCTAATACCTCCTGGTGAATACTGCTCTAATACCTCCTGGTGCTGTACTGCTCTAATACCTCCTGGTGCCGTACTGATCTAATACCTCCTGGTGCCGTTCTGCTCTAATACCTCCTGGTGCCGTACTGCTCTAATACCTCCTGGTGCAATACTGCTCTAATACCTCCTGGTGCCGTACTGCTCTAATACCTCCTGGTGCCGTACTGCTCTAATACCTCCTGGTGCTGTACTGCTCTAATACCTCCTGGTGCTGTACTGCTCTAATACCTCCTGGTGCCGTACTGCTCTAATACCTCCTGGTGCTGTACTGCTCTAATACCTCCTGGTGTAATACTGCTCTAATACCTCCTGGTGCCGTACTGCTCTAATACCTCCTGGTGCCGTACTGCTCTAATACCTCCTGGTGCCGTACTGCTCTAATACCTCCTGGTGCTGTACTGCTCTAATACCTCCTGGTGCCGTACTGCTCTAATACCTCCTGGTGCCGTACTGCTCTAATACCTCCTGGTGCTGTACTGCTCTAATACCTCCTGGTGCAGTACTGCTCTAATACCTCCTGGTGCCGTACTGCTCTAATACCTCCTGGTGCCGTACTGCTCTAATACCTCCTGGTGCAATACTGCTCTAATACCTCCTGGTGCCGTACTGCTCTAATACCTCCTGGTGCTGTACTGCTCTAATACCTCCTGGTGCCGTACTGCTCTAATACCTCCTGGTGCCGTACTGCTCTAATACCTCCTGGTGCCGTACTGCTCTAATACCTCCTGGTGCTGTACTGCTCTAATACCTCCTGGTGCAGTACTGCTCTAATACCTCCTGGTGCAATACTGCTCTAATACCTCCTGGTGCTGTACTGCTCTAATACCTCCTGGTGCAATACTGCTCTAATACCTCCTGGTGCAATACTGCTCTAATACCTCCTGGTGCAGTACTGCTCTAATACCTCCTGGTGCTGTACTGCTCTAATACCTCCTGGTGCTGTACTGCTCTAATACCTCCTGGTGCCGTACTGCTCTAATACCTCCTGGTGCCGTACTGCTCTAATACCTCCTGGTGCTGTACTGCTCTAATACCTCCTGGTGCAGTACTGCTCTAATACCTCCTGGTGCAATACTGCTCTAATACCTCCTGGTGCCGTACTGCTCTAATACCTCCTGGTGCCGTACTGCTCTAATACCTCCTGGTGCAGTACTGCTCTAATACCTCCTGGTGCCGTACTGCTCTAATACCTCCTGGTGCAATACTGCTCTAATACCTCCTGGTGCTGTACTGCTCTAATACCTCCTGGTGAATACTGCTCTAATACCTCCTGGTGCTGTACTGCTCTAATACCTCCTGGTGCCGTACTGCTCTAATACCTCCTGGTGCAATACTGCTCTAATACCTCCTGGTGCTGTACTGCTCTAATACCTCCTGGTGAATACTGCTCTAATACCTCCTGGTGCAGTACTGCTCTAATACCTCCTGGTGCTGTACTGCTCTAATACCTCCTGGTGCTGTACTGCTCTAATACCTCCTGGTGCCGTACTGCTCTAATACCTCCTGGTGCCGTACTGCTCTAATACCTCCTGGTGCTGTACTGCTCTAATACCTCCTGGTGCAGTACTGCTCTAATACCTCCTGGTGCAATACTGCTCTAATACCTCCTGGTGCCGTACTGCTCTAATACCTCCTGGTGCCGTACTGCTCTAATACCTCCTGGTGCAGTACTGCTCTAATACCTCCTGGTGCCGTACTGCTCTAATACCTCCTGGTGCAATACTGCTCTAATACCTCCTGGTGCTGTACTGCTCTAATACCTCCTGGTGAATACTGCTCTAATACCTCCTGGTGCTGTACTGCTCTAATACCTCCTGGTGCCGTACTGCTCTAATACCTCCTGGTGCAATACTGCTCTAATACCTCCTGGTGCTGTACTGCTCTAATACCTCCTGGTGAATACTGCTCTAATACCTCCTGGTGCTGTACTGCTCTAATACCTTTTTGTGCCATACTGCTCTAATACCTCCTGGTGCTGTACTGCTCTAATACCTCCTGGTGCCGTACTGCTCTAATACCTCCTGGTGCTGTACTGCTCTAATACCTCCTGGTGCTGTACTGCTCTAATACCTCCTGGTGCTGTACTGCTCTAATACCTCCTGGTGCAATACTGCTCTAATACCTCCTGGTGCCGTACTGCTCTAATACCTCCTGGTGCAATACTGCTCTAATACCTCCTGGTGCCGTACTGCTCTAATACCTCCTGGTGCTGTACTGCTCTAATACCTCCTGGTGCAATACTGCTCTAATACCTCCTGGTGCCGTACTGCTCTAATACCTCCTGGTGCCGTACTGCTCTAATACCTCCTGGTGCTGTACTGCTCTAATACCTCCTGGTGCTGTACTGCTCTAATACCTCCTGGTGCCATACTGCTCTAATACCTCCTGGTGCTGTACTGCTCTAATACCTCCTGGTGCAATACTGCTCTAATACCTCCTGGTGCTGTACTGCTCTAATACCTCCTGGTGCTGTACTGCTCTAATACCTCCTGGTGCAATACTGCTCTAATACCTCCTGGTGCTGTACTGCTCTAATACCTCCTGGTGCTGTACTGCTCTAATACCTCCTGGTGCTGTACTGCTCTAATACAGCCCGGTGCATTACTGCTATAATAATACCTGAGGCTACTAATGACTGGTCTAGTAACCTCAAACATACAGCCCTAATAGAGCCTTTGGCGGAAAAAGAAGTCAGATTGTTTTGGACTGTCCAATCCCTGCAGTCATTTGTGGATTGTGATCGTGTGCCACGTGGACTCCGGGTCATAAAGACTCTTTCTCATTTCCAGGAGGATCCCACGTTTACTGAGCAGTGGGAAAACATTCAGTTAGAGTGTTCTAGAAAATTACTGCATTTAGTATTAGATAAATACAAGGATAATTCTGCTGCATTGGTTGCTGCATTAGACACGTTGAAGCACGACACCCAAGCACGGATGTCAGCGGATGATTGGAACACCTTTAGTCAGAGGCTGGATAAACGCTTGGTGACCGTACAGACGGAAATAAAGCATAGAAAAAGGGAAAAGTTCCTGAGGGACAAGAAGGATTATGAAAAGAAACAGATTTTTTGTTGGACAAAGGATGGGCCCCATAATTATAGACAGAGAGCGCACATAAAAAAACGAGGTAGTGCTGGCTCTAACAGGGGGTACTGGACCACGGACTCGGAATCCAGTGGATCTGAGGACGTGATCTCGGGCCCCTCTAGTATTAATCCCCATGGTGCTGCACCCACCACCCCTTCAGGAAACGGATCCGACGGGGGGGCAGGAAAAGGCACACGAGGCAGGGGTCGCAAGAGGAAGTCTGTAACTTGGAGGAATTAGGTTTCCAATCTACTTCTTGTCCCCCTTCCGATGCGATCATCAATCTAACATCCCATACTCTTACTCCAGATATGGTCTCTGTATTAATTAAAGGCTTTAAATATTGCATTCCGGAAAAGTTCGATTTTGCTGAGTTCAAGATTGATCTTTTTAAGGCTATTAGAAAGATCCATCTGCACAAACATTTCCAAATGGCGCCTAATACAGCCCATACAGCACCTGCTGGACATGTTCCGTGCAGTATAGCTGATTCTCGGACCGGTCTGATAGGGGCTTTTGATTCTGGGATCCTTCAAGACGCTGAGTTGTTGCTCAGCTTGAATGAGCCAAATGTTTCAACTGATATTGTGGGTTCCAGCAGTAGTCCAGGTTTGGAAAGGTTTACTAAGGGGATAAAATCAGATTTTTGTCCCCCTACTGTACCTGGAAATTTGATTGATCTATATCAGGAAGCTGTCTTGAAGGATGTCGAGTCATTGGTGTACGCCAGGCCGATCCAGAATCTAAGTCAAAAAGAACAGGCTGCGATATGTATCATGCAGGGTTGGGAGGACACGGTGTTCCGCGAGGCTGACAAGGGGGGCAACGTTGTCCTCCTTCCTAAACATGATTACATCCAGGAATGCAATAGACAATTAATGGACAGATCTACCTATTGTCCTCTTTCTGCAAATCCTATTCAAGATTTTAAGATATCTTTGGTGCGGTTGCTGGACAAATACGTGGGGCTGGGTTTTGTGTCTCGCTCACAGGCTGATAAACTAATTCCTCCTTTTCCTACAAAGCCCCACTGGTATTGCATACCAAAGATACATAAGAGCAGGGATAATCCACCGGGTCGCCCAATAGTGGCCGGCATCGGCTCTTTAACAGAGCCTTTGTCGCACTATTTGGACTGGCTGTTAAGACCAATCATGAGTCATATCCCCTCTTATGTCAAGGATAGCAGTGATTTTTTAACACTGCTAAAGGGTATGACATGGCAGGAGGGCTTTGCTTTAACCTCGATTGATGTGGAGAGTCTGTATACCCGCATTCCTCAGAATTTGGGTATACAGACTGTTAGGGATTTGGTGGCGCAGACTGGAAAAGATGCGTTGTTTTGCAGTTTCATTGAGGAAGCCCTTGATTTCGTTTTATCTAAAAACGCTTTCATGTTTTTGGACCGTTGGTACTTGCAGTGCAGGGGTACCGCTATGGGTACCCCTGTCTCTTGTGCCATGGCCAATATTTTTTTGGGCTCCTTTGAAAGCAAATATGTTTTTTCTGACACCAACCCTTTTTTGAAATACATTCGCCATTTTTTGAGGTATGTGGACGACATATTCATAGTGTGGGCTGGCACTGAGGTCCTCTTTGCAGATTTCGTGTCCTATCTCAACACTTGTAACACCATGAATATGTCCTTTACTTCCTCATATGGTGGCGATACTCTCAATTTTTTAGATATTGAGGTTTCTATCAAGGAGGGCGATATTTGTACAAGGTTGTTCAGAAAGCCGACGGCATCAAACTCCCTTCTTCATTATCAAAGTGCCCACCCCCTCCACATTAAGACGGGTTTGCCCTACAGTCAATTCCTGAGAGTGCGTAGAGCAAACAGTTCAGAGGAATCTTTTCTTCAACAATCTCAGGAGTTGAAGATTAGATTGCATCAAAGAGGTTACCCAAAAAAACTGATTGATTCAGCCTGTGAGAGAGCTAGATCAGACGGCGCCACGTCTGTCCGTAAAAACCGCACCGGAAAATGTGTTGACAATTTGGGTAGGTTTGTCTTTAATTTTAAATTTGGACCTCTGGAGCGTGCCATTAGAACTGCTCTTTGCAGAAATTGGCACATCTTGAAGAATGATCCGGCTTTATCTGACAGGACAATGTCCAATCCTTTGGTATCGTTCAGACGATGCGGCAATTTGCGGGACAGACTTGTGAGGAACAGACTTACCAATTCGACAACCTGGCTAGACAAATGCTGCCCACCAGGGAATTACCGGTGCGGTCAGTGTCGTTTTTGCAGCCAGCATTTAAAAGGTCGCTCCGTACAAGTCGGCCCACACTTGCACACTGTCCATCAATTCATCTCATGCAAAACCAAGTTTGTGGTCTATGTGGTGCTCTGCCCTTGTGGCAGGTTCTACATAGGCAAGACTATAAGATGCTTATATGTGCGATTCAGGGAACATTATAGTTCAATAACATCAGGGAAAGGTTCCCCCAGATTAATTTCCCATATCCAGGATTGTCATGATGGTGACCCCGACGTTTTGCGTTTTGCCGGCCTTAAAAAGGTCTCCCTCCCTTTGAAGGGGGGCGACCTGCACAAATTGTTGCTACAAGAGGAGGCTAGGTTAATTATTAATTATGGGGCACAGGGCCCCCAAGGGTTAAACGATCGTGTGGATCTATCTGTGTTCCTATGATAGTTCTGCCTGTCTATCACCCGTTGCTTCATTTTATTCAAGTGTGTTCTTTTACATGTTTAAAATTTGTTGTAAATTCATGCATGGAAATGGATACATGTATTTTATATGCATACACAAATCTCCTATTTGTTTTTATGTGGTCTGGGGCAATCTGTGAGCGCTCCTTTAAAAGGGGTGTAGCCGTAGCTCCACATGTGGACCTGTGGAAGCCCAATTTGGGCGAAACAGCTGTCGTCCATTCTTGAGGAGCCAGCTCACAGTGTGTCTCCAGCCCTCCACTCTGCACGTGTTTGAATAAAGAAATCCTTCACAGCGGATTGAGTGCGGTCTCTTTCTACTCTCACGCTACACTAATACAGCCTCTTCTCATTGAATTTTCTTGGTAAACCTAGAGGAGAGGATGAAATAGGGGACATGGCTGTGCTGCTGCTGCAGGGAGAGGACGTGGATGATTTGTGCTACATGCTCAGACCTCTTCCTCTGGTGCACACAAGCCGCAGGACGTTCTGCATGCTTTCGTAGGCCCATTACTGCAGGACGACAGGTAAGACCAGAACAATTAGAGGTGGTTTTAGATTGGATGGCTGAACGTGCCTTCAGTTCCTTCGCTTTATTGCCCGGTCCCCTGCTGCAAGCGCAGAGTTGGCACCTAAGGACCATGAGCATCTGTCTTCCACCTCACTTCCTTGCAAATCAGCCAAGCAGTGTGAGCCTCAAGTCATTTAGCCTTCATTTCTGCTTTTTGATGACTCTGCTATCAGGGGTGGAAGAGACGGAGTGCACGGACTCCCAACAACTTGTGTTGGAGAATGAGTGTGGGAGAACTGGTGGACATGGTCTGCCGATCACCGCAGCACATCTCTGAGAGTGAGGAAACGTGTGCCAACTGCAGCGGCTTTCTGCATTGTGCAGACCGGCAAGGAGGGCACGGATGAGGAGTGTGTGGAAGATTGTGGGGGGATGATGAGGTCCTAGACCCCACATGGAGCATAGACCATCCTATTGACATGCGTAGTGCAGAGGAACAGGAGGTGGTCACACTGACCCAGCAGCACTGCTGAAATGAGGAAGCAGAGTGCAAAAGCTCAGCCACTGGCCCCAAGCCAGTACGTCAGCTGCTACCTGCCACCGCCCCGAGGAAATGAGGACCTCCCTGGCAGAGCATTTCTTCAGGCAATGTGCTGACGACGAGATGGCTGCTTTGCACGCTGTGCCATCAGAGCCCGAATCATAAAGGTTCTGAACCTGAGCACCACCTGCATGACGAGGCATCTGAACTCTAAGAACAAGCGGCATCTGAGGTACACACCTGAAAACCCAGGAAAGATCTGAGCCTGCTCCTTGTCTGCTGTGACCTCGACCTCTTCCTCCCACTAATGATCAACAGGGCCACCTACCTCCCCGCGAAGAGAGAATGTGACTGTACCACCAGTAGTGTCACTACGCATCTCCACTCCATCCCATGGAAGTGTTCAGCTATCAATCCCCCAAACCCTGGAGAGAATTAGGAAATACCATCCTACCCACCCATGAGACCTGGCCCTGACCAACAGCATTTTAAAACTCATGGCCTTTGAAATGCTAGCATTCAGGAAGGTGGAGACGGACAGTTTTAATAAACTGATGGTAGTGCCTGTCTGACAGTACGTTGTTCCCAGCTGCCACTACTTTTCCAGGCGTTTCATCCCTGCCCTGCACACACATGTTATGGGCCACATCAGGTGTGCATTGTGCAGTGCCATCAGTGGAAAGCTCTATGGAACCACGGATATGTGGACCAGTAAGCATGGGCAGGGAAGGTATGTGTCCCTGACTGCCCACTGGGTAAATGTAGTGGTGGTGGCTAGCCCTGAGGTGTTCTGGTGCATGTCCTACCACCACCGAGGATTGCTGTATGTGTCTGTCCATGTTCCCTCCTTCTACTCTGCCTCCTCTACCGCTGCATCATCTGGTCAAGCGGGCTTTACACGCTGCGACATTACTAGCATTTGCTGGCGATGTCGAGCGCGATAGCACTCGCCCCAGTCGTATGGCCAATATGTGGTGATCGCTGCCGTAGCGAACATTATCGCTCAGGCAGCGTCACACGCACATACCTGGTCAGCGACTCGCTCTGGCCGGCGAACCGCCTCCTTTCTAAGGGGCGGTTTGTTCGGCGTCTCAGCGATGTCACACGGCAGGCGTCCAATAGAAGCGGAGGGGCGGAGATGAGCGGGACGTAACATCCCGCCCACCTTCCCCCTTCCTCATTGCCAGTGGAGGCAGGTAAGGAGATGAGCCACCCACCTAGCGTTCGAGTTCGGTTCGACGAACCAACTCGAACCCCATTGAAAACAATGGCAGACAAACACAAACACATACAAACACATAGAAAACACCTTCTAAGGTGTCCAAAAGGTGACAAACAACTCCCAACACAACACAAACACATGGGAAAGTGACAAGAACATATACTCATGCGAAACCTAAACAGCTGGACGAGGAAAAAGAGGAGGAGACACAGATATAGGCATGGCACGCCCTTCTAAAATCATGTAAAACACCGCAAGCGGACTCCAAGCGGAGTCTCCCTTTTTTCCAAAAATTGGGCCCCACAGACACCCACCCATTCAGTGCAGCATTTATGCCCCAGTTGCAAACTGGACATGTTGATTTTGCATGAAGCACATTCAAAAATACGCCATCCTTAACTGTCCCCAGGATGACACCGGGGTAGAAAAGTCCTTGCGGATCCATGACTTGTTCATCTTGATGAACGTTAGTCTGTCCACATTGTCACTGGACAGACGCGTGCGCTTATCTGTCAGCACACACCCAGCAGCACTGAAGACACGTTCAGAGACAACGCTGGCAGCTGGACACGACAAAATCTCCAAGGCGTAAGTGGAGAGCTCTGGCCATTTTTCAAGATTTGAAGCCCAAAATGAGCAAGGCTCCAATTGCAAAGTCATGGCATCGATGTTCATTTGGAGATACTCCTGTATGATCCTCTCCAGCCGTTGACTATGTGTCAGACTTGTTGTCTCTTGTGGCCTTGCATTGGATCGTCTAAAAAATTATGAAACGATTCCATAAAATTGCTGTTACCTCCAGATACGGTCCTACTGGTACGGGTAGACTGATAATGACGAGACAGTCCCATGCTTGGCAAGTTACAACTGGGAGATTCACTCCCTGCACCTGCACGGTTGTTTGGTGGAAAAGCCGAGCTAAGATCGAGTAACAGCTTCTGCTGATACTCCTGCATACGTGCGTCCCTTTCTATGGCTGGAATTATGTCACAAAATTTGGACTTGTACCGGGGATCTAATAGTGTGGCAAGCCAGTAGTCATCATCACTTCTAATTTGGACAATACGAGGGTCATGTTGGAGGTAGTGCAGCAAGAAGGCACTCATGTGTCTTGTGCAGCCATGCGGACCAAGTCCTTGCTGTGTTTGTGGCGGCGAGGTGATAACCGTGCTTCCTTCCTCTGACATCTCCCCCCAACCTCATTCAACCGAAATTTTACCAAGGTCTCCCTCATCTGTTGAGTCTTCCATGCCTATCAACAGTTCGTCCTCCATTTCTTCCTGGGCTCCTGCACCTTCCTCAACAGTTTGGCTGCTACCATGTGCCCTTGTTAATCACTCTCCCCCACTATCCCATGCCTGCCGCCTTGGTGATACTGAACGTCTGGACCTTGTAGATCTTGTTATCCCTTCCGCATATGACTCCTCCTGTACTTCCTCCCCTTCCTCTTGTCCCCACCCCCTGACTCTGAATAGTGTTTAGCGTGTGCTCCAGCATGTAAATGACTGGAATTGTCATGCTGATAATGGCGTTGTCAGCGCTAAACATGTTCGTCGCCATGTCGAAACTGTGCAGAAGGGTGCATAGGTCCTTGATCTGAGATCACTCCAGCAGCGTGATCTGCCCCACTTCTGCATCTCGTTGGCCCAGGCTATACGTCATAACGTATTGCACCAGGGCTCGGCGGTGCTATCACAGTTCCTGCAACATGTGGAGAGTCGAATTCCAGCGTGTCGGCACATCGCATTTCAGGCAGTGAACCGGCGGGCCGAAAGACTTCTGGAGCGATGCAAGTCGGTTAGCTGCGCCGTTTAAACGTCGGAAGTGAGCAGAGAGTGACCGTGCCCTGTGCAGAAGCCCATCTAGGCCAGAATAGTGGGTTAAAAATTGCTGGACAACAAGGTTCAACATGTGAGCCATACAAGGTACGTGTGTCACCTTGCCCCGGTGAATTGCCGCACCCAGGTTTGTTGTATTGTCGCACATGGCCTTCCCTGGCTGCAGGTTGAGTGGAGACAACCATTTACAAAACTCACTCTCCAAAGCTGACCACAACTCCTCCGCTGTGTGACTCTTATTTCCCAGACATTTCAGCATAAAGACCGCCTGATGCCGTTGAGCTCTGCTGCCAGCATAGTAAGGAGGTGTGCAGGATTCCTTGTGCGCAGTTACAACACGGGTGGCCTGACCAGACAGGCTTTGGGCGGAGGTGGAGGACCCAGACGGGGTTGAGGAGGCAGAAGCAGTGGAGGAACTTCGACATACAGAGGATTGACGCACAACACGTGGGGACGGCAAGACTTGTACAGCAGACCCTTCTCCATCTCTCACCATAATTACCCAGTGCCCAGTCAGTGACATGTAATGCCCCTGTCCATGCTTACTGGTCCAAGTATTGGTGGTGAAATGCACCCTGTCACACACAGAGTTTCTCAAGGAAGTGGTGATGTTCTGTGCGACATGCTGGTGTAGCGCAGGCACGCCTTTCTTGGAGAAGTAGTGGCGACTGGGCATCTGGTACTGGGGCACTGCGACGGGCATAAGGTCTCAAAAATCCTCTGTGTCCACCAGGTGGAAAGGTAGCATTTCTGTAGCCAACAACTTGCAGAGGGTGAAAGTCAACCTCTTAGCTTTGTCATGGCTAGGAGGAAATGGTCTTTTAATTGTCCACATCTGAGGGACCGAGATCTGGCTGCTGTGCTGAGACGGCGTTGAGTAGGGTGTCTCTGGAAAACTGCTGGTCTGTGAGGAAAGTGCAGGTGGAGACATGATGTTACCTTCATCCAAAGTTGGTGCTCTCGATGTCTGAGGGAGCTCTACATCAGCACCTGTTTCCCCTTCCAAAACAACTGACGACCTGCCAATCAAACTGCCTGTTGCGGTTAAAGAGGTGGAAGGTCTGCATTGAAAAGCATGTGTGACAGCTGTCCCCACAGTCATAGAGGATGAAGAGCTCGCGGATGGACTAGAAGGGGCAGACGGTGGTTGGCCCGCTCCGCTAGGCCGCATTGTAGCACAGTGAGCTTCCCACCGGGACTTATACTTGTTATTCATGTGACGGTTCATGGACGAAGTAGTCACACTAGTGAGTTTTTGGCTTCTACTTACAGATTGGCGACAAATTTTACAGATCACATGAGCTGGGTCATCCTTTGCGATGTCAAAAAAGTACCAGGCAAGGCAAATATTAGAGCCCATGCGACCTGCAGAGCCACCCCGACTTGTGCTCAGAGGCAGAGTTGTGGCTGAGGATGCAGTTGTTGACGTGCTTCCAGTACTCCGACTCTGTCCAGGAAGGCGCAAGCTAACCTCGTCATCAGTCGCATCCTCCTCCACCACCTCTGCTGACCTCCTCGAGTGCCTGACTGTGGGTTGACCGTAAGTGGGATCTACAACATCATCATCAACCGGTGTGTTTGCACTCCCCTCGTCCTCAGACCTAACCTCTTCCTGCCCTGACTGAATAGTTAAGTTGTCATTCCAATCAGGTATGAGTCTCATCGTCATCAGTATGTTCCTCATTGTCTCCACCAAGAGGAGTTACAGTTTGGGAATGAGGGTCTACATTATGCTTAGAAACTTGGTCATTAGGGCCTGAATCTGACTCACAAAGCTTCTGGGCATCACTGCAGATCATTTCCTGGTCTGGACTCACTGTAGCTTGGGAGAAGACCTCTGATTCCCAGCCTATAGTGTGTCTGAACAGCTCTGCAGACTCACCCATCTCTGTTCCACCATACTCTGGAGCGGGTGGAGACTTGAGAGCTGTTAGAAAGCAAGTGCGATTGAGGTGACAACTCAGAGGACTGTTGTTTTTTGGATGTTGAGGTGGAGGAGACGACAATTGTTGGAGCACTTGAGATCCATTCAAGCATGTTTTTTTTTTTTTGTGCATCATCTACCTTTGCTAGAGTTGTTCGGTTCCGTAAAAAAGGGATCACCTCAGATTGTCCACGGAAAGTGGTAGGCATCTTACTTTTGCTGGAAGATGGCCTTTCTTCAGCAGATGTTACTGTAGCTTCACCACCTACCCCACTGACACAAACTTTTTTTCCCTTTCCAACACGCCTGTTCCCCTTTCCATCAGCATCTGTCCTTTTGCCACTCATTTTGTTTGTGACCAGATTGGACACTTAAAATGTCGTAGCAAAAATGGAGAGGTGGTGTAGATTGCAGAGGTGGTCTAGCTTTATTGACAGCTGAAGAACCAACACTGACTATCCCAGACAATGAAAGTATGGCCCTAACAATGGCAGCATTTTTGGCAATGAAAATTGCGTAGCAAAAATGGGCAGGTGGGTAGAATGCACTGGTGCTGTAGGTAGCTGAACAGCAAAGGAACACTAACTTAGTATCCCAGACACTTTTATTATGCCACTAAAGCGGGCTTTACACGCTACGAGATTGCTACAGCGATCTCGTTGGGGTCACGGATTTTGTGACGCACATCCGGCCGCTGTAGCGATCTCGTTGTGTGTGACTCCTAGGAGCGATTTTGGATCGTTACAAAAACGTCCAAAATCGCTCCTCGTTGACATGGGGGTCACTTCTCAAATATCGCTGCTGCAGCGTGTACGATGTAGTTAGTTGCTCCAGTGGCAGCGCACATCGCTCCGTGTGACACCGCAGGAGCGAAGAACCTCACCTTATCTGCCACCGGCCGCAATGCGGAAGGAATGAGGTGGGCGGGATGTTACATCCCGCTCATCTCCGCCCGTCTGCTTTGATTGGGCGGCCACTTAGTGACGTCGCTGTGACGCCGCATGGACCGCCCCCTTAGAAAGGAGGCGGTTCGCCTGTCACCGCGACGTCGCAGAGCAGGTAAGTAGTGTGACGGGTCCAAGCAATGTTGTGCGCCACGGGCAGCGATTTGCCCATGTCGCACAACCGATGGGGGCGGGAACCCACGCTAGCGATATCGGTACCGATATCACAGCGTGTAAAGTGGCCTTTAGTGTCAGCATTGTTTGCAGTGAAAATTGCGTAGCAAAAATGGTCAGGAGGGTAGAATTGCAGAGGTGGTGGACCTTGCTTGGCACCAGAGGAACACTAAGTTAGTATCCCAGACACTTTTAGTATGCCACTAAGTGTCAGCACTGTTTGCAGTGAAAATTGCATAGCAAAAATGGGCAGGTGGGTAGAATGCAGAGGTGCTGTAGGTAGCTGGACAGCAAAGGAAGCCTCACTTTCTATCCCTGCCAATGAAAAAATGCAGCAAGGAATTGCCTGAGCTGATGTAGCCAGACGCTGTTATCTTAAGCCCTGCACAGTGTTTGCACGGACCTGCCTAGCAACAATGCCTATGAACGGCTGTATTGCAGCCCTGAAAGGGCTGAAATTACAAGTAGTCCCTAATCCCTAAAGCGCTGTGTAGATTGCACTTTATGGCTATAGCGCACACAGCAGCAGCGGGAGCGAGAGCGGTGACTGTCACCCACACACAGCAGAGAGATAATGGCAGTGACGGGGAAAATGGCCGTGTCTTATAAGGCAAGGACATGTGACATGCCCTTGCTTGTTTGGCAAAAATCCACTTTGCAGTGTGTGCCTCCGTGATTGGCTGACTGCCTTGCCCGCCCCACTATACGCGCGGTTAGGAAAAAAAAAATGGCGATCGGCATTCTATCAGCACTCAGCAGCAGCACTGATCTAAACCCCGTCCCCCCCGCACACTATACGCTGAATTTTGATGATATGATTCACAGTGACTCACACTATTACAGTGAAAAACTAGTAACTAGCGAGGCTTTTTGTTGATCGAACAGTTCTCGAACGTAACTCGAACTACCGAACTTTTACCAAATCATTCAAGTTCGTCGAACAACTCGAACACCCCCCAAAATCACTCGAACATTAAATTGGCGAACCTTGAACCTCGATCATCACTCATCTCTAGTCATTACACCCTATACTACACATACACCGGATGCTTTTAATCCCCTGCAGTGATCAAATCACTGACACTTATAATCCCCTGCAGTGATCAGATCACTGACAGTTATAATTTTCCCCTGCAGTGATCAGATCACTGACAGTTATAATTTTGCCCTGCAGTGATCAGATCACTGACGCTTATAATCCCCTGCAGTGATCAGATCACTGACGCTTATAATCCCCTGCAGTGATCAGATCACTGACGCTTATAATCCCCTGCAGTGATCAAATCACTGACACTTATAATCCCCTGCAGTGATCAAATCACTGACACTTATAATCCCCTGCAGTGATCAGATCACTGACAGTTATAATTTTCCCCTGCAGTGATCAGATCACTGACAGTTATAATTTTGCCCTGCAGTGATCAGATCACTGACGCTTATAATCCCCTGCAGTGATCAGATCACTGACGCTTATAATCCCCTGCAGTGATCAGATCACTGACGCTTATAATCCCCTGCAGTGATCAGATCACTGACGCTTATAATCCCCTGCAGTGATCAGATCACTGACGCTTATAATCCCCTGCAGTGATCAGATCACTGACTCTTATAATCCCCTGCAGTGATCAGATCACTGATTCTTATAATCCCCTGCAGTGATCAGATCACTGACGCTTATAATCCCCTGCAGTGATCAGATCACTGACGCTTATAATCCCCTGCAGTGATCAGATCACTGACGCTTATAATCCCCTGCAGTGATCAGATCACTGACGCTTATAATCCCCTGCAGTGATCAGATCACTGACGCTTATAATCCCCTGCAGTGATCAGATCAGTGACGCTTATAATCCCCTGCAGTGATCAGATCAGTGACGCTTATAATCCCCTGCAGTGATCAGATCACTGACGCTTATAATCTCCTGCAGGGATCAGATCACTGACGCTTATAATCCCCTGCAGTGATCAGATCACTGACGCTTATAATCCCCTGCGGGAATCATATCACTGATGCTTGGTGTCCCAAAAAAGGAAAAATAAAGATAAGAATAAAAACTGTTAAAGTATTACAAAAAAGATGGGGAAAATAAAACAAAAAATGTAAATTATTATTCCAATAAATGTCTATTTCTGTAAAAAAAAAAAAACCCAAAAAAACAAATAACAAAACAAAAAAGCCCATATTTGGTATTGTTCTTAACAACCCGAGCTATAAAACTGTCACACTAGTTAACCCCTTCAGTGAGAACAGAAAAATAAAAATGTCTTTTTATCATACAGCTGTCCAGAAAAGATGGAATAAAACACGATAAAAAAGTCACATATAGATAACAATGGTACCGCTGAAAACAACAACAATCCGCCATAGAGCCATGTCAGCGAAAAAGTAAAAACACTATAGTTGTTGGGGGAGACCTCCAGGGGGTCTCTCTCAGGGTCACGGAGGAGGATTCCAAATTAGGTCTGCGCAGATGTATATGAATCAGGCAAAATAATCACACAGAGACATGTCTCTATCCGGGAGAAGCTCAATGAAGTTCTTTTCATCCCTGTATTCAAGACATACATATTTATACAGCTTACTCTACATCCAAGTTATCTATTAACCAACCAACCAGCTTAGGCATGGTTCATTCTCTTGTTTACAGTCTTTCCTATATGGGGTACTTCTCACATAGCGAGATCGCTAGCGCTGCTGAGTCACGGTTTTTGTGACGCACCATTGACCTCATTAGCTATCTCGTTGTGTGTGACACTGAGCAGTGATCTGGCCCCTGCTGTGAGATCGCTGCTCGTTACACACAGTGCTGGTTCATTTTTTGGATGTTGCTCTCCCGCTGTGAAGCACACATCACTGTGTTTGACAGCGAGAGAGCAACAATCTGAATGTGCAGGGAGCAGGGAGCCGGCTTCTGGCAGCCTGCGGTAAGCTGTAACCAAGGTAAATATCAGGTAACCAAGTGAAGGGCTTTGCTTAGTTACCCGATATTTACCTTGGTTACCAGCGTCCACCGCTCTGACTGCCAGTGCTGGCTCCCTGCACACGTAGCCGGAGTACACATCGGGTAAATAAGCAAAGCGGTTTGCTTATTAATCTGATGTGTACTCTGGCTAGGAGTGCAGGGAGCCAGCGCTAAGCTAAGGGCTTGGTTACCCGATATTTACCTTAGTTACCAAGCGCAGCATCACTTCCACGCGTCGCTGGTGGCTAGGGGCTGGTCACTGGTCGCTGGTGAGATCTGATTGACAGCTCACCAGCGACCATGTAGCGACGCACCAGCGATCCTGACCAGGTCAGATCGCTGGTGGGATCGCTGGAGCGTCGCTAAAGTGTGACGGTACCTTTAGTCAGCAACATCCCTTAGGGGTACTTTGCATGTTGCGACATCGCTACTGCGATCTCGTCTGGGTCAAATAGAAAGTGACGCACATCCGGTGCCGGTAACGACGTCGCAACGTGTAAAGCCTAGATGCATCGATAAACGATCGCAAAAGCGTCGTAAATCGGTGATCTGTGTAGTGTCGGTCATTTCCATAATTTCGCTGCAGCGACAGGTACGATGTTGTTCCTCGTTCCTGCGGCAGCACACATCGCTGTGTATGAAGCCGCAGGAGCGAGGAACATCTCCTTACCTGCCTTCACCAGCAATGCGGAAGGAAGGAGGTGGGCGGGATGTTTATGTCCCGCTCATCTCCGCCCCTCCGCTTCTATTGGCTGCCTGCCGTGTGACGTCGCTATGACGCCGCACGACCCGCCCCCTTAGGAAGGAGGCGGGTCCCGGCCAGAGCGACGGTCGCAGGACAGGTGAGTCCATGTGAAGCTGCCGTAGCAATAATGTTCGCTACGGCAGCTATCACAAGATATCGCATGTGCGATGGGGGTGGGGACTATCGCGCTCGGCATCGCTACAATCGGCTAGCAATGTCGCAGCAGGCAAAGTACCCCTTAGTTTCAGATGCATCTAGACATGGACAAACAAGAGTCTATGCAAGCATATCAGTTAGTAAAGCCTTTGTTCTCTGTGCATTTGTTCTGCTGAGGCCTAAGCATGGTTCGTTTCGATTACACTCTTTCAGTTAAGTATACGTGGCAAAGCAGTGTAAGGATTATATATGAAGGCAGACTATTAATTATAAAATTATTCTGCACAAATGATTCCTAGCCCAGGCCTTCACAGCTATCAGAAGACAATGCAAAAACTGTTTTTCCTATAAAATAACTTTTTGGGTGTAAAAGCGGCAAAACATTAAACTATATAAATGAGGTATCGCTGTAATCGTACTGACCCGATGAACAAAACTGGTTTCACTTTTACAGCAGTGAACAGTGTATAAAAAAGACAAAACACAAAAAAAACCCAATTCCTGAATTTCTGGGTTTTTTTTGATTATACCTCAAAAAAAGTGGAATATAAAACGATCAAAAAATATTATGTGGCCTAAAATGGCGCCAATAGAGGCTCCAACTCATCCCACAAAAAACAAGCCCTTCTATCACTGTCTGCAGAAAATTAATCAACCATAGACTTCAAAAGCCAATGATTCAAAGACATTTATTTTGTAAAAAACATTTTTAGTGACACCAAAACTAAAAAAAATCCTATAAACCTGGTATCACTGTAATCGTACTGACCGGAGGAAGAAAGTCGCCAATCATTTATACTGCAACATTAATGGAGTAAAAAATCTAATATATAAAGCTCAGTGTGTGTGTGGGTGTGTGTGTATGGGTGTATGTGTGTGTATGTCCGCTAAAGGAATCCGCACCATCGCATTTACAATCACGAATTTTTGCACAGATGCTCCATGTGACTCAGGGAACATCATAGACTATGTTTGGGCGGGAAAATTTAACCCCGTGCTTTCCAGTTAGTCTACAAAAATCCTGCAGCCATTAAACTAAATGGAGCTGGGAGCTATAGGTTATTAATAGCAACTGTCAGTGGTTGCTATAGGAACAAAATAAACTGTTAATATAAGATAGGATGGACGGATAGAGAGAGACAGAAAAAGACAGACATAAAGAGACAGCTGCCCAAATAGACAGCTGCCAAAAAAAACAGCCGCCCAAACAGACAGCCGCCCAAACACACAGCCGCCCAAACACACAGCCGCCCAAAGACACAAACGCCCAAAATACAGACGCCCAAATATACAGACCTGGAAAGAGATAGACCGGGAAAGAGACAGACCGGGAAAGAGACCGATCTGGAAAGAGACAGACCTAGAAACAGCAGGGAAAGAGACAGCAGGGCAAAGAGACAGCCGGACAAAGAGACAGATGAGCAAAGAGAAAGACAGGCAAAGAGACAGAGAGAGACAGACAGATACAGAGATTGAGACAGACTGATTTAAATACAGAGAGATAGAAACAGACAGACAAGGAAAGAGACAGACAGCGAGACAGACAGCGACACACAGACAGAGACTGGGAGAGAGACCGAGAGACAGTTACTATCCCGGGCAATGCCGGGTGCTACAGCTAGTAAATAAATAAAGCCAGTTCTATAACCGCTATTTATTTGTTCATTCTGCCGCTAAAAGCTCACAGTACGGAGCAGCTGATATTGATCCTGTGCTCTTTGTTGAGTGTTTACACCGGGAATTACATGTAAATCTCTGAAAAAACGGGATTCAGACAAAATTCCCAACTGAAAATTCCCTGCAATGAGGCAGAGGGAGTAACTTTGACCACACGTCAGGCCTATGGTCAGGCGGTGTCCATATTTTTATGCGTTTTTTCAGACGTGCACAAAAGTGCAGGCATCAACAGTTTCTGTTTATCATTGAAAAGATAGACACTGAACCGAGGCCACACTGAGTCCGGAGCTACTCTGCTACCTCATTAATGAATGGCTGCATGGCGGGTTTTATCTGAATCATGTATTTCAGAGATGTAGATAGAAACCCTGATGTAAGCGCTCAGCATAGAGCACAGGATAAATGTGATCTGATCCAAAATGTTTGCAATCTTTAATTCTGTAACATTCACTGCGTTTGACACCATGGGTGATTTCCAGAGACTAAATTGTCACTACACCTGTAAATGAATTCCTAGAGGGGTGTAATTTCCAACATGTGGTCACTTGAGGGGGAATAACGTTCCCAATGTAACTATCCAGAAGGATTCCCCAATGATTGGCCTCTGGACTCTGCTCCGCACATTACAGGGATCTGCTCAGTTATAATTCATTTCAGATTATCGGGTTTTGAACGCTGTAAAGCAGAATGACTCGAGACTCGATGGCTCATAACACCAATCCGAATATTTTGTCTATGTTTATTCATCCTATTATGAACCTCTTGAACTGTGTGGCCGACATATTGGAGACATATTGGAGTTTACAGTCACATTCCAGTAAGTAAATAACAAAGGAAGATGCACAACTCTGGGGCTGATCAATAGGGAATCTTCCCCCGTAACATTGGAACAGAATTCATTACATCCCAATAGGATCACAGCACCACGCATAATCTATACATCTATGGGCGCCACACCAAACTACACCTTCCACACCTATATCCACACAGTGTTTTCCCCCTTAGTATGGTCTACCCCCATTTTTTTAATGTTACTGGGGGCAATGTAATTCCTAAGGTTCCTGCTCCTCCTAAACATTATATTAGGTTTATTCGGCAATAGCGTGGACAATATTGAATCAATTATTAATATGAAGCAATATTTATTTAGGAGCATTTTCACTGATCTATGAGGTTGAGTATAGGGAGTCACAAAGCTGGACTTTGTCATTTTTACCATTATTTTCTTGTTGTGTAACCCCATTGCACCTATGTACCCTGCTATCCTCTATTTTCTTCAATCCTCTTGTTGTAGTTTTTTGTCTTATTATGAGCATCTTAGGATGCCTTTCAGATTTCCTTTGTTCCTAAATCTTTTCTCCAATATCCTTGCCTCAATATGAAAATCTTTTACATCAGAGTAATTTTCAGGGACTCTCCAATATTGGCCATATGGGATATGTTCCCACCACTGGCAGATGAGCACTCGTGGATTTTAGGTAGCTATTCACATCCACCTTCAGATCACTCATGATTGAAAGATCCAAAACCTCAATCTTATTATCCAACCAATTAAATGTAAAAGATAAGCCCCACAAATCTTTGTTCAAATTATCCACAAATTCTTCTGCTTCTTTTTTTATACCAGACCATATACAAAAAGGTCATTAATGAAACGCCTAAAAAACAGGATGTGACCCATTTGCAGGAGGGACCGGCCAATAAAGAGGGATTCAAATCGCCCCATGAATAAATAAGCGTAACTTGGGGTGAATCTCGTCCCCATGGCAGAGCCCCTCAATCGTCCCCATGGCAGAGCCCCTCAATCGTCCCCATTGCAGAGCCCCTCAATTGTCCCCATTGCAGAGCCCCTCAATCGTCCCCATGGAAGAGCCCCTCAATCGTCCCCATGGCAGAGCCCCTCAATCTTCCCCATGGCAGAGCCCCTCAATTGTCCCCATGGCAGAGCCCCTCAATCGTCCCCATGGCAGAGCCTCTCAATTGTCCCCATGGCAGAGCCCCTCAATTGTCCCCATGGCAGAGCCCCTCAATTGTCCCCATGGCAGAGCCCCGTAATTGTCCTCATGGCAGAGCCTCTCAATCATCTTGATGGCAGAGCCCCTCAATCGTCCCCATGGCAGAGCCCCTCAATTATCTTGATGGCAGAGCCCCTCAATCGTCCCCATGGAAGAGCCCCTCAATCGTCCCCATAGCAGAGCTTCTCAATTGTCCCCATGGCAGAGCCCCTCAATCGTCCCCATGGCAGAGCCCCTCAATCTTCCCCATGGCAGAGCCCCTCAATCGTCCCCATGGCAGAGCTTCTCAATCGTCCCAATGGCAGAGCCCCTCAGTTGTCCCCATGGCAGAGCCCCTCAATTGTCCCCATGGAAGAGCCCCTCAATCGTCCCCATGGCAGAGCCCCTCAATCGTCCCCATGGCAGAGCCCCTCAATCGTCCCCATGGCAGAGCCCCTCAATCGTCCCCATGGAAGAGCCCCTCAATCTTCCCCATGGCAGAGCCCCTCAATCTTCCCCATGGCAGAGCCCCTCAATCGTCCCCATGGCAGAGCCCCTCAATCGTCCCCATGGCAGAGCCCCTCAATCGTCCCCATGGCAGAGCTTCTCAATCGTCCCCATGGCAGAGCCCCTCAATCGTCCCCATGGCAGAGCCCCTCAATCGTCCCCATGGCAGAGCCCCTCAATCGTCCCCATGGCAGAGCCCCTCAATCGTCCCCATGGCAGAGCCCCTCAATCGTCCCCATGGCAGAGCCCCTCAATCGTCCCCATGGCAGAGCCCCTCAATCGTCCCCATGGCAGAGCCCCTCAATCGTCCCCATGGCAGAGCCCCTCAATCGTCCCCATGGCAGAGCCTCTCAATCGTCCCCATGGCAGAGCCCCTCAATCGTCCCCATGGCAGAGCCCCTCAATCGTCCCCATGGCAGAGCCCCTCAACTGCGATACGTCAGAAAACATTCTGTTGTAACATAAAATCAATTGCTTGTAATAAAAAATCCTCCTGGGATTTTGGGAGAAAAGGATCGTGTTGTAAATAAAAGTGCACAGCCTCATCCCTAATTTGTGGTCAATATTGGAGCACAGTGAATTTACATCCAATGTAAAGACTCCGTATTGTTCAGGTAGAGAAATCTCCTTTAGGCTATGTGCGCACGTTGCATACAGTTCACTGCAGAAATTTCTGCAGCGATCTGAAGAGCACATGTGCTCTTTAAATCGCTGCAGAAATGTCCGTAGTGAAGCCGATTCCATGCGCTCTGCCTGCAGCTCCTCCCATAGAGCAGGAGCTGCCGGCAAAGCGCATGGAAGAAGTGACATGTCACTTCTTTTTACGCAGCGCTTCGGCAGTAGCCGAAGCGTTGCGCTCTAAAACGCCACGTGCGCACGGCTCCTGCATAATCTCCATAGACTGTGCAGGGGACGCAGGACGCATGCAGTTACGCTGCGCTACAATGCGCAGCGTAACTGCATGTATTTACGCAACGTGCGCACATAGCCTAAGGCCCCCTTCACACGTCCGTGAAACACGTGCGTGTTTGTTCCGTTTCCGTATATACCGGAGACACGGCCAAACGTGCACCAATGTTAATCTATGATTGTGGTCACACGTGCGTTATTTCATTATGTCCGTGTGTGCGTGTCCGTGATCCGTATGTGTTTGCGTTTTGCACGGATGCATGTCCGTTATCTGCATGGAGCACGCACACGTGGACACAATGAAAGTCTATGGGTATGTGCACACACGTTAGTAAACACGTATGCATCTACCTATAGTCCGTGTCCGTTTGGTGTTTTTATTTCTAGTGATGTCGGCCATTCTTTCTATTTCTGTGTATGTCGGTCAATCTCCCTGAGTCCGTCGGTCAGTCTCTCTGTCTCTCTGTCGGTCTCTCTGTCTGTCCCTCTCTCACAGTCTATCGGTCAGTTTCCCCTCCTCTCTCATACTTACCGTTCCCCGATCACCGGCGCGGCGCTGCACGGCATTCACACTGCTCCGGCGGCTTTTACTATTTTGAAAATGCCGGCCGCTCATTAAACAATCTCGTATTCCCTGCTTTCCCCTCCCACCGGCGCCTATGATTGGTTGCAGTGAGACACGCCCCCACGCTGAGTGACTGGTGTCTCACTGCACCCAATCACAGCAGCCGGTGGGCATGTCTATACTGTGCAGTAAAATAAATAAATAATTAAAAAAAACTGGCGTGCGGTCCCCCCAATTTTAATGCCAGCCAGATAAAGCCATACGGCTGAAGGCTGGTATTCTCAGGATGGGGAGCTCCACGTTATGGGGAGCCCTCCAGCCTAACAATATCAGTCAGCAGCCGCCCAGAATTGCCGCATACATTATATGCGACAGTTCTGGGACTGTACCCGGCTCTTCCCGATTTGCCCTGGTGCGTTGGCAAATCGGGGTACTAAGGAGTTAATGGCAGCCCATAGCTGCCAATAACTCCTAGATTAATCATGTCAGGCGTCTCCCCGAGATTCCTTCCATGATTAATCTGTAAATTACAGTAAATAAACACACACACCCGAAAAAATCCTTTATTAGAAATAAAAAACACAAACATATACCCACCAATTTAATCAGCCCGAAAAAGCCCTCCATGTCCGGCGTAATCCAGGATGGTCCAGCGTCGCTTCCAGCTCAGCTGCATGGAGGTGACCGGAGCTGCAGAAGACACCGCCGCTCCTGTCACCTCCACGCAGCTAATGAAGGCAATAGCGCGATCAGCTGAGCTGTCACTGAGGTTACTCGCTGTCACTGGATCCAGCGTTGACAGCGGGTAACCTCAGTGACAGCTCAGCTGATCGCGCGGCACTCTTCATTTGCCGTGTGGAGCTGTCAGGAGCGGCGGTGTCATCTGCAGCTCCTGTCACCTCCATGCAGCAGAACTGGATGCAACGCTGGAGCATCCTGGAGTACGCTGGACATGGAGGGCTTTTTCGGGCTGATTGAATTGTTGAACCAGGGTATATGTTTGTGTTTTTTATTTCTAATAAAGGATTTTTTCGGGTGTGTGTTTATTTACTGTCACTTACAGATTAATCATGGAAGGTATCTCGGGCAGACGCCTGACATGATTAATCTAGGATTTAGTGGCAGCTATGGGCTGCCAATAACTCCTTATTACCCCGATTTGCCAACGCACCAGGGTAAATCGGGAAGAGCCGGGTCCAGTCCCAGAACTGTCGCATCTAATGTATGCGGCAATTCTGGGCGGCTGCTGACTGATATTGTTAGGGTGGGGGACTCCCCATAATGTGGGGCTCCCCATCCTGAGAATACCAGCCTTCAGCCGTATGGCTTTATTTGGCTGGCATTAAAATTGGGGGGGACCACACGCCAGTTTTTTTAATTTATTTATTTTACTGCACAGTATAGACACGCCCACCGGCTGCTGTGATGGGTGCAGTGAGACACCTGTCACTCAGCGTGGGGGCGTGTCTCACTGCAACCAATCATAGGAGCCGGTGGGCGGGGAAAGCAGGGAATACGAGATTGTTTAATGAGCGGCCGGCATTTTCAAATTAGTAAAAGCCGCCGGAGCAGTGTGAACGCCGTGCAGCGCCGCGCCGGTGATCGGGGATCGGTGAGTATGAGAGAGGGGTGGAAACTTCAGTCACTCGGGGGATTAGCGGTCACCGGTGAATCCTTCACAGGTGACCGCTAATCAGTACTCAACACAGACAGAGCCGCGGTATGAGGATGAAGTCGGGTGAAGTTCACCCGAGTTCATTCTCATCGCGCAACTCTGTCGGCTGTCAGCCGACATTTATAAACGACATTGTGCATCACACACACGGACATTCCACACGGACATTCCACGAACACATACACGTTAATTCCACACGCACACACGGACGTTCTACACACAAACACGGCTAGCATACGCAATTCACACAGATGCCACACGGACCATAAAAACGGACACAAAAACAGGACACGGACACGAAAAACGGCCCGTAACACACGTGCGTGTTTTTCACGGACGTGTGAAGGGGGCCTTAGTTGGGTAATTATATGGGCTGAATCCTGAATATAGGAGTCTACATTAACAATGTAGTGGGATAAATGAGATGTTATTGATCCAATGCCTGATATAATAGGACAACCGCGAGGGTGGAGTGGATCCTTATGGATCTCAGGCAAGAAATAATAAAATGGTGTTTGCTAATTACTAATCTGCGAGAATTCCTTTTCTCTTGTGTTGAGGATACTACACTCATGTCTCAGCAGCCTTTATATTTATCAATGATCTCTGGAGATGGACCAGTGTCCAATGTACAATAATAATCATTTACTATCCGGTGACCTTCCGCCAAATACTAAGCTCTGTCCATCAGAACCGCCCCCGATGTCCGCACTACGAATCACCAATTGGTCATATTCTCGCAGATTCTTTCAGAGTTCTCAAGGTTCTCCTCCCTGGTACTCGCTGGAAACATCTCAAATCCCTTAATATCACTTAATTAAAGGCATCCAAATGACCCCGCCAGTGATGCATGGGTTAAATTTGGCTTTTCCCCTAACCTCCATATGGACCGGCTCCAGCACAGTCTGTGGTGACAGAGAATCAGTCACTTTCTCAGATTTATTCCCAGAAATATTCGGATTATTAGCCAAATAATAATAATAATAATAATAATAACTCTTGTTTCTGCATAATAGCAACAAACCAATGTGAGTTTACTTATAAACTCATTCACATCGAGGGAAAGTTCAGAAGTATCGGATCCCCCCGAGGGGCAGAACGATCACCCCCTTACTGACAGCCGCAGCCCACCTTCTGATCATTTCTACGTAGATAGGTGACATATTCCTACATCTACTTCCTTTTAGGGGCTGTTCATGTGTGTTCTTCTCTTTCCCATTTCTACATCCTCGGCCTCCTCGCTTGCCTCTGGGTTTTCCTTTCCTCCAAAATTTTCACTAATGGAGGAAGGGGGCCATCCCTAAAAAAAGAGGTAGGGGGAAACTGTTGTGTCAATGAGGAAGATAGAAGTTCAAGAAATTCCTGGCTGTCATTTCTGGCCAGTGAAGTGGAGTGGCAGAGCGTCAGCGTCCGAATCCATCTGTTCATTTATCATGGAGCCAAATCCACCTGTTTATTTATCATAGAGCCAAATCCATCTGTTCACTTATCATAGAGCCGAATCCACCTGTTCACTTATCATAGAGCCGAATCCATCTGTTCATTTATCATAGAGCCGAATCCATCTGTTCACTTATCATAGAGCCGAATCCATCTGTTCATTTATCATAGAGCCGAATCCATCTGTTCACTTATCATAGAGCCGAATCCATCTGTTCACTTATCATAGAGCCGAATCCACCTGTTCATTTATCATAGAGCCGAATCCATCTGTTCACTTATCATAGAGCCGAATCCATCTGTTCACTTATCATAGAGCCAAATCCACTTGTTCACTTATCATAGAGCCAAATCCATCTGTTACTTATCATAGAGCCAAATCCACCTGTTCAATTATCATAGACCCGAATCCATCTGTTCACTTATCATAGAGCCAAATCCATCTGTTCACTTATCATAGAGCCGAATCCATCTGTTCACTTATCATAGAGCCGAATCCATCTGTTCTCTTATCAGAGCCAAATCCACCTGTTCACTTATCATAGAGCCAAATCCATCTGTTCACTTATCATAGAGCCAAATCCACCTGTTCACTTATCATAGAGCCGAATCCATCTGTTCACTTATCATAGAGCCGAATCCATCTGTTCACTTATCATAGAGCCGAATCCATCTGTTCACTTATCATAGAGCCGAATCCATCTGTTCATTTATCATAGAGCCGAATCCATCTGTTCACTTATCATAGAGCCGAATCCATCTGTTCACTTATCATAGAGCCGAATCCATCTGTTCACTTATCATAGAGCCGAATCCATCTGTTACTTATCATAGAGCCAAATCCATCTGTTCACTTATCATAGAGCCGAATCCACCTGTTTACTTATCATAGAGCCGAATCCACCTGATCACTTATCATAGAGCCGAATCCAGCTGTTCACTTATCATAGACCCGAATCCACCTGATCACTTATCATAGAGCCGAATCCATCTGTTCACTTATCATAGAGCCGAATCCATCTGTTCACTTATCATAGAGCCAAATCCACCTGTTCACTTATCATAGAGCCGAATCCATCTGTTCACTTATCATAGAGCCGAATCCATCTGTTCACTTATCATAGAGCCGAATCCATCTGTTCACTTATCATACAGCCGAATCCATCTGTTCATTTATCATAGAGCCGAATCCATCTGTTCACTTATCATAGAGCCAAATCCATCTGTTCACTTATCATAGAGCCAAATCCACCTGTTCACTTATCATAGAGCCGAATCCATCTGTTCACTTATCATAGAGCCGAATCCATCTGTTCACTTATCATAGAGCCGAATCCATCTGTTCACTTATCATAGAGCTGAATCCATCTGTTCACTTATCATAGAGCCGAATCCATCTGTTCACTTATCATAGAGCCAAATCCATCTGTTCGCTTATCATAGACCCGAATCAACCTGTTCACTTATCATAGAGCCGAATCCACCTGTCACTTATCATAGAGCCAAATCCACCTGTTCACATATCATAGAGCCGAAACCATCTGTTCACTTATCATAGAGCCGACTCCACCTGTTCACTTATCATAGAGCCAAATCCATCTGTTCACTTATCATAGAGCGGAATCCATCTGTTCACTTATCATAGAGCCGAATCCATCTGTTCACTTATCATAGAGCCAAATCCATCTGTTCACTTATCATAGAGCCAAATCCACCTGTTCACTTATCATAGAGCTGAATCCATCTGTTCACTTATCATAGAGCCGAATCCATCTGTTCACTTATCATAGAGCCAAATCCATCTGTTCGCTTATCATAGACCCGAATCAACCTGTTCACTTATCATAGAGCCGAATCCACCTGTCACTTATCATAGAGCCAAATCCACCTGTTCACATATCATAGAGCCGAAACCATCTGTTCACTTATCATAGAGCCGACTCCACCTGTTCACTTATCATAGAGCCAAATCCATCTGTTCACTTATCATAGAGCCGAATCCATCTGTTCACTTATCATAGAGCCGAATCCACCTGTTCACTTATCATAGAGCCAAATCCATCTGTTCACTTATCATAGAGCAGAATCCATCTGTTCACTTATCATAGAGCGGAATCCATCTGTTCACTTATGATAGAGCCGGATCCACCTGTTTGTGACGACATGGACTCTCATGAGTTAAAGTTTCTTAAAATTCAGCCAGACAGGATGATAGATTGTTTATAGACGGGGGATAAGTCCCTCATTGTTTTTACAAGACTCTTGTTGACTCATGTAATTGTGTTGGCCGCTGAAAGCCAGACGTATTGTTCTCCAGACTTTTCCAGTAATGATTGTATTGTAGTTGTGTATTGCTAATGTGATTACCTTAGTAGCCATTGTCTAGTCGGTGCATTCCATTCCACATTTATACCCTCAGTCTTTCTGTAGACATCATTTGGATGAACATTGTCCATGCAGCTTGAGATTCATCCAATGGGAGAGGCAATCTTGTCCAACCAATCGATGAGGACACAATGTGCCCAGAAGGAGGGCTGTGGCTATAAGAGAGGACTTCTTTAAGCCACCAGGTTATTGTTGATGGATGCTGATGGATCCAGTCTAAGCTCTTAGGAGCTGACTAGAGGATCAGGATACCCCGTGGCTTCAATCTAGGGACTCCGGTTCCGGTTGGAGACCATATCCACAGTCTAGGGATTTTGACCCCGGCTGCCAGGATTATATCATCATACCAGGACTACCTAAGGAGGACACTCAGGTTGGGACAATCCGGTCACCTGGCTACAGACTTTGCAGACTTCACACAGCTTCCTAAATCTGGCACTATACCTTTCTCAGTGGGTGCCCGCCGAAAGCGGGGTGCTGCTGGATTGGAGTACGCGGCCCTGGAAGCTCTGAGGCAAGGACATTCTAATCCCTGGTGAGCCAGCGGAAGGGTGAGACTCTGTTGCCTGTTAAATTTGTGAGTTTTGCTGGTTATGTGTTATGTGCCGTTAATTGTTTGGGGATCCAATAAAGTCTAATTATTGTGATTCCCTCACCCTGTGTTGTCTGAGAAGTGTTACGCCCAAGGTTAAGGAGGCCGGCGTTCAGTTGGGATGAACCCTGAGCCACGCTGTCTGTCTAAAGGCGGCTGGGCCAGCGGACAAGAGCACCCACTGAGCCCCGTGTCTCCACAGGAGAGCACCCACTGACCCCGTGTCTCCACGGGAGAGCACCCACTGACCCCGTGTCTCCACAGGAGAGCACCCACTGAGCCCCGTGTCTCCACAGGAGAGCACCCACTGACCCCCGTGTCTCCACAGGAGAGCACCCACTGAGCCCCGTGTCTCCACACTGTTCACTTATCATAGAGCAGAATCCACCTGTTCACTTGTCATAGAGCCAAATCCATCTGTTCACTTATCATAGAGCCGAATCCACCTGTTCACTTATCATAGAGCCAAATCCATCTGTTCACTTATCATAGAGCCCAATCCATCTGTTCACTTATCATAGACCTGAATCTATCTGTTACTTATCATAGAGCCAAATCCACCTGTTCACTTATCATAGAGCTGAATCCATCTGTTCACTTATCATAGAGCCGAATCCATCTGTTCACTTATCATAGAGCCGAATCCACCTGTTCACTTATCATAGAGCCGAATCCATCTGTTCACTTATCATAGAGCCGAATCCATCTGTTCACTTATCATAGAGCTGAATCCATCTGTTCACTTATCATGGAGCCGAATCCATCTGTTCACTTATCATAGAGCCGAATCCACCTGTTCCCTTATCATAGAGCCAAATCCACCTGTTCACTTATCATAGAGCCAAATCCATCTGTTCACTTATCATAGAGCCGAATCCATCTGTTCACTTATCATAGAGCTGAATCCATCTGTTCACTTATCATAGAGCCGAATCCATCTGTTCACTTATCATAGAGCCGAATCCACCTGTTCCCTTATCATAGAGCCAAATCCACCTATTCACTTATCATAGAGCCAAATCCACCTGATCACTTATCATAGAGCTGAATCTACCTATTCACTTATCATAGAGCCGAATCCATCTGTTCACTTATCATAGAGCCGAATCCATCTGTTCACTTATCATAGAGCCGAATCCATCTGTTCACTTATCAGAGCCGAATCCATCTGTTCACTTATCATAGAGCCGAATCCATCTGTTCACTTATCAGAGCCGAATCCATCTGTTCACTTATCATAGAGCTGAATCCATCTGGTCACTTATCATAGACCCGAATCCATCTGTTCACTTATCATAGAGCCGAATCCATCTGTTCACTTATCATAGAGCCGAATCCATCTGTTCACTTATCATAGAGCCGAATCCATCTGTTCACTTATCATAGAGCCGAATCCACCTGTTCACTTATCATAGAGCCAAATCCATCTGTTCACTTATCATAGAGCCGAATCCACCTGTTCACTTATCATAGAGCCAAATCCATCTGTTCACTTATCATAGAGCAGAATCCATCTGTTCACTTATCATAGAGCGGAATCCATCTGTTCACTTATCATAGAGCTGAATCCATCTGTTCACTTATCATAGAGCCGAATCCATCTGTTCACTTATCATAGAGCCGAATCCACCTGTTCCCTTATCATAGAGCCAAATCCACCTATTCACTTATCATAGAGCCAAATCCACCTGATCACTTATCATAGAGCTGAATCTACCTATTCACTTATCATAGAGCCGAATCCATCTGTTCACTTATCATAGAGCCGAATCCATCTGTTCACTTATCATAGAGCCGAATCCATCTGTTCACTTATCAGAGCCGAATCCATCTGTTCACTTATCATAGAGCCAAATCCATCTGTTCACTTATCAGAGCCGAATCCATCTGTTCACTTATCATAGAGCTGAATCCATCTGGTCACTTATCATAGACCCGAATCCATCTGTTCACTTATCATAGAGCCGAATCCATCTGTTCACTTATCATAGAGCCGAATCCATCTGTTCACTTATCATAGAGCCGAATCCATCTGTTCACTTATCATAGAGCCGAATCCACCTGTTCACTTATCATAGAGCCAAATCCATCTGTTCACTTATCATAGAGCCAAATCCATCTGTTCACTTATCATAGAGCAGAATCCATCTGTTCACTTATCATAGAGCGGAATCCATCTGTTCACTTATCATAGAGCCGGATCCACCTGTTTGTGACGACATGGACTCTCATGAGTTAAAGTTTCTTAAAATTCAGCCAGACAGGATGATAGATTGTTTATAGACGGGGGATAAGTCCCTCATTGTTTTTACAAGACTCTTGTTGACTCATGTAATTGTGTTGGCCGCTGAAAGCCAGACGTATTGTTCTCCAGACTTTTCCAGTAATGATTGTATTGTAGTTGTGTATTGCTAATGTGATTACCTTAGTAGCCATTGTCTAGTCGGTGCATTCCATTCCACATTTATACCCTCAGTCTTTCTGTAGACATCATTTGGATGAACATTGTCCATGCAGCTTGAGATTCATCCAATGGGAGAGGCAATCTTGTCCAACCAATCGATGAGGACACAATGTGCCCAGAAGGAGGGCTGTGGCTATAAGAGAGGACTTCTTTAAGCCACCAGGTTATTGTTGATGGATGCTGATGGATCCAGTCTAAGCTCTTAGGAGCTGACTAGAGGATCAGGATACCCCGTGGCTTCAATCTAGGGACTCCGGTTCCGGTTGGAGACCATATCCACAGTCCAGGGATTTTGACCCCGGCTGCCAGGATTATATCATCATACCAGGACTACCTAAGGAGGACACTCAGGTTGGGACAATCCGGTCACCTGGCTACAGACTTTGCAGACTTCACACAGCTTCCTAAATCTGGCACTATACCTTTCTCAGTGGGTGCCCGCCGAAAGCGGGGTGCTGCTGGATTGGAGTACGCGGCCCTGGAAGCTCTGAGGCAAGGACATTCTAATCCCTGGTGAGCCAGCGGAAGGGTGAGACTCTGTTGCCTGTTACATTTGTGTGTTTTGCTGGTTATGTGTTATGTGCCGTTAATTGTTTGGGGATCCAATAAAGTCTAATTATTGTGATTCCCTCACCCTGTGTTGTCTGAGAAGTGTTACGCCCAAGGTTAAGGAGGCCGGCGTTCAGTTGGGATGAACCCTGAGCCACGCTGTCTGTCTAAAGGCGGCTGGGCCAGCGGACAAGAGCACCCACTGAGCCCCGTGTCTCCACAGGAGAGCACCCACTGACCCCGTGTCTCCACGGGAGAGCACCCACTGACCCCGTGTCTCCACAGGAGAGCACCCACTGAGCCCCGTGTCTCCACAGGAGAGCACCCACTGACCCCCGTGTCTCCACAGGAGATAACCCACTGAGCCCCGTGTCTCCACACTGTTCACTTATCATAGAGCAGAATCCACCTGTTCACTTGTCATAGAGCCAAATCCATCTGTTCACTTATCATAGAGCCGAATCCACCTGTTCACTTATCATAGAGCCAAATCCATCTGTTCACTTATCATAGAGCCCAATCCATCTGTTCACTTATCATAGACCTGAATCTATCTGTTACTTATCATAGAGCCAAATCCACCTGTTCACTTATCATAGAGCTGAATCCATCTGTTCACTTATCATAGAGCCGAATCCATCTGTTCACTTATCATAGAGCCGAATCCACCTGTTCACTTATCATAGAGCCGAATCCATCTGTTCACTTATCATAGAGCCGAATCCATCTGTTCACTTATCATAGAGCTGAATCCATCTGTTCACTTATCATAGAGCCGAATCCATCTGTTCACTTATCATAGAGCCGAATCCACCTGTTCCCTTATCATAGAGCCAAATCCACCTGTTCACTTATCATAGAGCCGAATCCACCTGTTCACTTATCATAGAGCCAAATCCATCTGTTCACTTATCATAGAGCCGAATCCATCTGTTCACTTATCATAGAGCTGAATCCATCTGTTCACTTATCATAGAGCCGAATCCATCTGTTCACTTATCATAGAGCCGAATCCACCTGTTCCCTTATCATAGAGCTGAATCTACCTATTCACTTATCATAGAGCCGAATCCATCTGTTCACTTATCATAGAGCCGAATCCATCTGTTCACTTATCATAGAGCTGAATCCATCTGGTCACTTATCATAGACCCGAATCCATCTGTTCACTTATCATAGAGCCGAATCCATCTGTTCACTTATCATAGAGCCGAATCCATCTGTTCACTTATCATAGAGCCGAATCCATCTGTTCACTTATCATAGAGCCGAATCCACCTGTTCACTTATCATAGAGCCAAATCCATCTGTTCACTTATCATAGAGCCGAATCCATCTGTTCACTTATCATAGAGCCAAATCCACCTGTTCACTTATCATAGAGCCAAATCCATCTGTTCACTTATCATAGAGCCGAATCCATCTGTTCACTTATCATAGAGCCGAATCCATCTGTTCACTTATCATAGAGCCAAATCCATCTGTTCACTTATCATAGAGCCGAATCCATCTGTTCACTTATCATAGAGCCGAATCCATCTGTTCACTTCTCATAGAGCCGAATCCATCTGTTCACTTATCATAGAGCCGAATCCATCTGTTCCCTTATCATAGAGCCGAATCCATCTGGTCACTTATCATAAAGCCGAATCCACCTGTTCACTTATCATAGAGCCAAATCCATCTGTTCACTTATCATACAGCCGAATCCATCTGTTCACTGATCATAGAGCCGAATCCATCTGTTCACTTATCATAGAGCCGAATCCATCTGTTCACTTATCATAGAGCCGAATCCATCTGTTCACTTATCATAGAGCCGAATCCATCTGTTCACTTATCATAGAGCCGAATCCATCTGTTCACTTATCATAGAGCCGAATCCACCTGTTCACTTATCATAGAGCCAAATCCATCTGTTCACTTATCATAGAGCCCAATCCATCTGTTCACTTATCATAGACCTGAATCTATCTGTTACTTATCATAGAGCCAAATCCACCTGTTCACTTATCATAGAGCTGAATCCATCTGTTCACTTATCATAGAGCCGAATCCATCTGTTCACTTATCATAGAGCCGAATCCACCTGTTCACTTATCATAGAGCCGAATCCATCTGTTCACTTATCATAGAGCCGAATCCATCTGTTCACTTATCATAGAGCTGAATCCATCTGTTCACTTATCATAGAGCCGAATCCATCTGTTCACTTATCATAGAGCCGAATCCACCTGTTCCCTTATCATAGAGCCAAATCCACCTGTTCACTTATCATAGAGCCGAATCCACCTGTTCACTTATCATAGAGCCAAATCCATCTGTTCACTTATCATAGAGCTGAATCCATCTATTCACTTATCATAGAGCTGAATCCATCTGTTCACTTATCATAGAGCCGAATCCATCTGTTCACTTATCATAGAGCCGAATCCACCTGTTCCCTTATCATAGAGCCAAATCCACCTATTCACTTATCATAGAGCCAAATCCACCTGATCACTTATCATAGAGCTGAATCTACCTATTCACTTATCATAGAGCCGAATCCATCTGTTCACTTATCATAGAGCCGAATCCATCTGTTCACTTATCATAGAGCCGAATCCATCTGTTCACTTATCATAGAGCCGAATCCATCTGTTCACTTATCAGAGCCGAATCCATCTGTTCACTTATCATAGAGCCGAAACCATCTGTTCACTTATCAGAGCCGAATCCATCTGTTCACTTATCATAGAGCTGAATCCATCTGGTCACTTATCATAAAGCCGAATCCACCTGTTCACTTATCATAGAGCCAAATCCATCTGTTCACTTATCATACAGCCGAATCCATCTGTTCACTTATCATAGAGCCGAATCCATCTGGTCACTTATCATAAAGCCGAATCCACCTGTTCACTTATCATAGAGCCGAATCCATCTGTTCACTTATCATAGACCTGAATCCATCTGTTCACTTATCATAGAGCCGAATCCATCTGTTCACTTATCATAGACCCGAATCCATCTGTTCACTTATCATAGAGCCAAATCCATCTGTTCACTTATCATACAGCCGAATCCATCTGTTCACTTATCATAGAGCCGAATCCATCTGTTCACTTATCATAGAGCCGAATCCATCTGTTTTCTTATCATAGAGCCAAATCCATCTGTTCACTTATCATAGAGCCGAATCCATCTGTTCACTTATCATAGAGCCAAATCCATCTGTTCACATATCATAGAGCCAAATACATATGTTCACTTATCATAAACCCGAATCCATCTGTTCACTTATCATAGAGCCGAATCCATCTGTTCACTTATCATAGAGCCGAATCCACCTGTTCACTTATCATAGAGCCGAATCCATCTGTTCACTTATCATAGAGCTGAATCCATCTGTTCACTTATCATAGACCCGAATCCATCTGTTCACTTATCATAGACCCGAATCCATCTGTTCACTTATCATAGACCCGAATCCATCTGTTCACTTATCATAGAGCCGATTCCACCTGTTCACTTATCATAGAGCCGAATCCATCTGTTCACTTATCATAGAGCCGAATCCATCTGTTCACTTATCATAGAGCCGAATCCATCTGTTCACTTATCACAGAGCCGAATCCATCTGTTCACTTATCATACAGCCGAATCCATCTGTTCACTTATCATAGAGCCGAATCCATCTGTTCACTTATCATAGACCCGAATCCATCTGTTCACTTATCATAGAGCCGAATCCATCTGTTCATTTATCATAGAGCCGAATCCACCTGTTCACTTATCATAGACCTGAATCCATCTGTTTACTTATCATAGACCTGAATCCATCTGTTCAATTATCATAGAGCCGAATCCATCTGTTACTTATCATAGAGCCGAATCCATCTGTTCACTTATCATAGAGCCGGATCCACCTGTTCACTTATCATAGATCCGAATCCATCTGTTCACTTATCATAGAGCCAAATCCACCTGTTCACTTATCATAGAGCTGAATCCACCTGTTCACTTATCATAGAGCTGAATTCATCTGTTCACTTATCATAGAGCTGAATCCACCTGTTCACTTATCATAGAGCTGAATCCATTTGTTTACTTATCATAGACCTGAATCCATCTGTTCACTTATCATAGAGCCGAATCCACCTGTTACTTATCGTAGAGCCGGATCCACCTGTCACTTATCGTAGACCCGAATCCATCTGTTCACTTATCATAGAGCTGAATCCATCTGTTTACTTATCGTAGACCCGAATCCATCTGTTCACTTATCATAGAGCCGAATCCATCTGTTCACTTATCATAGAGCTGAATCCATCTGTTCACTTATCATAGAGCCGAATCCATCTGTTCACTTATCATAGAGCCGAATCCACCTGTTCCCTTATCATAGAGCCAAATCCACCTGTTCACTTATCATAGAGCCGAATCCACCTGTTCACTTATCATAGAGCCAAATCCATCTGTTCACTTATCATAGAGCTGAATCCATCTATTCACTTATCATAGAGCTGAATCCATCTGTTCACTTATCATAGAGCCGAATCCATCTGTTCACTTATCATAGAGCCGAATCCACCTGTTCCCTTATCATAGAGCCAAATCCACCTATTCACTTATCATAGAGCCAAATCCACCTGATCACTTATCATAGAGCTGAATCTACCTATTCACTTATCATAGAGCCGAATCCATCTGTTCACTTATCATAGAGCCGAATCCATCTGTTCACTTATCATAGAGCCGAATCCATCTGTTCACTTATCATAGAGCCGAATCCATCTGTTCACTTATCAGAGCCGAATCCATCTGTTCACTTATCATAGAGCCGAAACCATCTGTTCACTTATCAGAGCCGAATCCATCTGTTCACTTATCATAGAGCTGAATCCATCTGGTCACTTATCATAAAGCCGAATCCACCTGTTCACTTATCATAGAGCCAAATCCATCTGTTCACTTATCATACAGCCGAATCCATCTGTTCACTTATCATAGAGCCGAATCCATCTGGTCACTTATCATAAAGCCGAATCCACCTGTTCACTTATCATAGAGCCGAATCCATCTGTTCACTTATCATAGACCTGAATCCATCTGTTCACTTATCATAGAGCCGAATCCATCTGTTCACTTATCATAGACCCGAATCCATCTGTTCACTTATCATAGAGCCAAATCCATCTGTTCACTTATCATACAGCCGAATCCATCTGTTCACTTATCATAGAGCCGAATCCATCTGTTCACTTATCATAGAGCCGAATCCATCTGTTTTCTTATCATAGAGCCAAATCCATCTGTTCACTTATCATAGAGCCGAATCCATCTGTTCACTTATCATAGAGCCAAATCCATCTGTTCACATATCATAGAGCCAAATACATATGTTCACTTATCATAAACCCGAATCCATCTGTTCACTTATCATAGAGCCGAATCCATCTGTTCACTTATCATAGAGCCGAATCCACCTGTTCACTTATCATAGAGCCGAATCCATCTGTTCACTTATCATAGAGCTGAATCCATCTGTTCACTTATCATAGACCCGAATCCATCTGTTCACTTATCATAGACCCGAATCCATCTGTTCACTTATCATAGACCCGAATCCATCTGTTCACTTATCATAGAGCCGATTCCACCTGTTCACTTATCATAGAGCCGAATCCATCTGTTCACTTATCATAGAGCCGAATCCATCTGTTCACTTATCATAGAGCCGAATCCATCTGTTCACTTATCACAGAGCCGAATCCATCTGTTCACTTATCATACAGCCGAATCCATCTGTTCACTTATCATAGAGCCGAATCCATCTGTTCACTTATCATAGACCCGAATCCATCTGTTCACTTATCATAGAGCCGAATCCATCTGTTCATTTATCATAGAGCCGAATCCACCTGTTCACTTATCATAGACCTGAATCCATCTGTTTACTTATCATAGACCTGAATCCATCTGTTCAATTATCATAGAGCCGAATCCATCTGTTACTTATCATAGAGCCGAATCCATCTGTTCACTTATCATAGAGCCGGATCCACCTGTTCACTTATCATAGATCCGAATCCATCTGTTCACTTATCATAGAGCCAAATCCACCTGTTCACTTATCATAGAGCTGAATCCACCTGTTCACTTATCATAGAGCTGAATTCATCTGTTCACTTATCATAGAGCTGAATCCACCTGTTCACTTATCATAGAGCTGAATCCATTTGTTTACTTATCATAGACCTGAATCCATCTGTTCACTTATCATAGAGCCGAATCCACCTGTTACTTATCGTAGAGCCGGATCCACCTGTCACTTATCGTAGACCCGAATCCATCTGTTCACTTATCATAGAGCTGAATCCATCTGTTTACTTATCGTAGACCCGAATCCATCTGTTCACTTATCATAGACCTGAATCCATCTGTTCACTTATCATAGACCTGAATCCATCTGTTCACTTATCATAGACCTGAATCCATCTGTTCACTTATCATAGAGCCGAATCCATCTGTTACTTATCATAGAGCCGAATCCATCTGTTCACTTATCATAGAGCTGAATACATCTGTTCACTTATCATAGACCTGAATCCATCTGTTCACTTATCATAGAGCCGGATCCATCTGTTCACTTATCATAGAGCCGAATCCATCTGTTCACTTATCATAGAGCCGAATCCACCTGTTTACTTATCATAGACCTGAATCCATCTGTTCACTTATCATAGAGCCGAATCCATCTGTTCACTTATCATAGAGCTGAATCCATCTGTTTACTTATCATAGACCTGAATCCATCTGTTCAATTATCATAGAGCCGAATCCATCTGTTCAGTTATCATAGAGCCGAATCCATCTGTTCACTTATCATAGAGCCGAATCCACCTGTTCACTTATCATAGAGCCGAATCCACCTGTTCACTTATCATAGAGCCGAATCCACCTGTCACTTATCATAGAGCCGAATCCATCTGTTCACTTATCATAGACCTGAATCCATCTGTTTACTTATCATAGACCTGAATCCATCTGTTCACTTATCATAGAGCCGGATCCACCTGTCACTTATCATAGAGCCAAATCCATCTGTTCACTTATCATAGAGCTGAATCCATCTGTTCACTTATCATAGAGCCGAATCCATCTGTTCACTTATCATAGAGCCGAATCCACCTGTTCACTTATCATAGAGCCGAATCCACCTGTTCACTTATCATAGAGCCGAATCCATCTGTTCACTTATTATAGACTCGAATCCATCTGTTCACTTATCATAGAGCCGAATCCATCTGTTACTTATCATAGCGCCGAATCCATCTGTTCACTTATCATAGACCTGAATCCATCTGTTCACTTATCGTAGACTCGAATCCATCTGTTCACTTATCATAGAGCCGAATCCATCTGTTACTTATCATAGAGCCGAATCCATCTGTTCACTTATCATAGAGCCGAATCCATCTGTTCACTTATCATAGAGCTGAATCCATCTGTTCACTTATCATAGAGCCGAATCCATCTGTTCACTTATCATAGACCTGAATCCATCTGTTCACTTATCATAGAGCCGAATCCATCTGTTACTTATCATAGAGCCGAATCCATCTGTTCACTTATCATAGAGCCGAATCCATCTGTTCACTTATCATAGACCTGAATCCATCTGTTCACTTATCGTAGACTCGAATCCATCTGTTCACTTATCATAGACCTGAATCCATCTGTTCACTTATCATAGAGCCGAATCCATCTGTTACTTATCATAGAGCCGAATCCATCTGTTCACTTATCATAGAGCCGAATCCATCTGTTCACTTATCATAGAGCCGAATCCATCTGTTCACTTATCATAGAGCCGAATCCATCTGTTCACTTATCATAGAGCCGAATCCATCTGTTTACTTATCATAGAGCCGAATCCATCTGTTACTTATCATAGAGCTGAATCCATCTGTTCACTCATCATAGACCTGAATCCATCTGTTACTTATCATAGAGCCGAATCCATCTGTTACTTATCATAGAGCTGAATCCATCTGTTCACTTATCATAGAGCTGAATCCATCTGTTCACTTATCATAGACCTGAATCCATCTGTTCACTTATCATAGAGCTGAATCCATCTATTTACTTATCATAGACCTGAATCCATCTGTTCACTTATCATAGAGCCGAATCCATCTGTTCACTTATCATAGAGCCGAATCCAGCTGTTCACTTATCATAGAGCCGAATCCACCTGTCACTTATCATAGAGCCGAATCCATCTGTTCACTTATCATAGACCTGAATCCATCTGTTCACTTATCATAGAGCTGAATCCATCTGTTTACTTATCATAGACCTGAATCCATCTGTTCACTTATCATATAGCCGGATCCACCTGTCACTTATCATAGAGCCGAATCCATCTGTTCACTTATCATAGAGCCGAATCCACCTGTTCACTTATCATAGAGCCGAATCCACCTGTTCACTTATCATAGAGCCGAATCCATCTGTTCACTTATCATAGAGCCGGATCCACCTGTTCACTTATCATAGAGCCGAATCCATCTGTTCACTTATCATAGAGCCGAATCCATCTGTTCACTTATCATAGAGCCGAATCCATCTGTTCACTTATCATAGAGCTGAATCCATCTGTTCACTTATCATAGAGCCGAATCCATCTGTTACTTATCATAGCGCCGAATCCATCTGTTCACTTATCATAGATCTGAATCCATCTGTTCACTTATCATAGATCCGAATCTACCTGTCACTTATCATAGAGCCGAATCTACCTGTTCACTTATCATAGAGCCGAATCCACCTGTTCACTTATCATAGACCTGAATCCATCTGTTCACTTATCATAGAGCCGAATCCATCTGATCACTTATCATAAAGCCGAATCCATCTGTTCACTTATCATAGAGCTGAATCCATCTGTTCACTTATCATAGAGCTGAATCCATCTGTTTACTTATCATAGACCTGAATCCATCTGTTCACTTATCATAGAGCCGAATCCACCTGTTACTTATCGTAGAGCCGGATCCACCTGTCACTTATCATAGAGCCGAATCCATCTGTTCACTTATCATAGAGCCGAATCCATCTGTTCACTTATCATAGAGCCAAATTTACCTGTTCACTTATCATAGAGCCGAATCCATCTGTTCACTTATCATAGAGCCAAATCCATCTGTTCAGTTATCATAGAGCCGAATCCATCTGTTCAGTTATCATAGAGCCGAATCCATCTGTTCACTTATCATAGATCCGAATCTACCTGTCACTTATCATAGAGCCGAATCCACCTGTTCACTTATCATAGAGCCGAATCCATCTGTTCACTTATCATAGAGCCGAATCCACCTGATCACTTATCATAGAGCCGAATCCACCTGTTCACTTATCATAGAGCCGAATCCATCTGTTCACTTATCATAGAGCCGAATCCATCTGTTCACTTATCATAGACTCGAATCCACCTGTTCACTTATCGTAGAGCCGAATCCACCTGTCACTTATCATAGAGCCGGATCCACCTGTTCACTTATCATAGATCCGAATCTACCTGTCACTTATCATAGAGCCGGATCCACCTGTTCACTTATCATAGAGCCGAATCTACCTGTCACTTATCATAGAGCCGGAACCACCTGTTCACTTATCATAGATCCGAATCTACCTGTCACTTATCATAGAGCCGAATCCATCTGTTCACTTATCATAGAGCCGAATCCATCTGTTCACTTATCATAGAGCCGAATCCACCTGTTCACTTATCATAGAGCCGAATCCATCTGTTCACTTATCATAGAGCCGAATCCATCTGTTCACTTATCATAGATCCGAATCCATCTGTTCACTTATCATAGAGCCGAATCCATCTGTTCTCTTATCATAGAGCCGAATCCATCTGTTCACTTATCATAGAGCCGAATCCATCTGTTCACTTATCATAGACTCGAATCCACCTGTTCACTTATCATAGAGCCGGATCCACCTGTTCACTTATCATAGATCCGAATCTACCTGTCACTTATCATAGAGCCGAATCCATCTGTTCACTTATCATAGAGCCGAATCCATCTGTTCACTTATCATAGAGCCGAATCCATCTGTTCACTTATCATAGAGCCGAATCCATCTGTTCACTTATCATAGAGCCGAATCCATCTGTTCACTTATCATAGAGCCGAATCCACCTGTTCACTTATCATAGATCCGAATCTACCTGTCACTTATCATAGAGCCGAATCCATCTGTTCACTTATCATAGAGCCGAATCCATCTTTTCACTTATCATAGAGCCGAATCCATCTGTTCACTTATCATAGAGCCGAATCCATCTGTTCATTTATCATAGAGCCGAATCCACCTGTTCACTTATCATAGAGCCGAATCTACCTGTCACTTATCATAGAGCCGAATCTACCTGTTCACTTATCATAGAGCCGAATCCACCTGTTCACTTATCATAGACCTGAATCCATCTGTTCACTTATCATAGAGCCGAATCCATCTGATCACTTATCATAAAGCCGAATCCATCTGTTCACTTATCATAGAGCTGAATCCATCTGTTCACTTATCATAGAGCTGAATCCATCTGTTTACTTATCATAGACCTGAATCCATCTGTTCACTTATCATAGAGCCGAATCCATCTGTTCACTTATCATAGAGCCGAATCCATCTGTTCACTTATCATAGATCCGAATCTACCTGTCACTTATCATAGAGCCGAATCCACCTGTTCACTTATCATAGAGCCGAATCCATCTGTTCACTTATCATAGAGCCGAATCCACCTGATCACTTATCATAGAGCCGAATCCACCTGTTCACTTATCATAGAGCCGAATCCATCTGTTCACTTATCATAGAGCCGAATCCATCTGTTCACTTATCATAGACTCGAATCCACCTGTTCACTTATCGTAGAGCCGAATCCACCTGTCACTTATCATAGAGCCGGATCCACCTGTTCACTTATCATAGATCCGAATCTACCTGTCACTTATCATAGAGCCGGATCCACCTGTTCACTTATCATAGAGCCGAATCTACCTGTCACTTATCATAGAGCCGGAACCACCTGTTCACTTATCATAGATCCGAATCTACCTGTCACTTATCATAGAGCCGAATCCGTCTGTTCACTTATCATAGAGCCGAATCCATCTGTTCACTTATCATAGAGCCGAATCCACCTGTTCACTTATCATAGAGCCGAATCCATCTGTTCACTTATCATAGAGCCGAATCCATCTGTTCACTTATCATAGATCCGAATCCATCTGTTCACTTATCATAGAGCCGAATCCATCTGTTCTCTTATCATAGAGCCGAATCCATCTGTTCACTTATCATAGAGCCGAATCCATCTGTTCACTTATCATAGACTCGAATCCACCTGTTCACTTATCATAGAGCCGGATCCACCTGTTCACTTATCATAGATCCGAATCTACCTGTCACTTATCATAGAGCCGAATCCATCTGTTCACTTATCATAGAGCCGAATCCATCTGTTCACTTATCATAGAGCCGAATCCATCTGTTCACTTATCATAGAGCCGAATCCATCTGTTCACTTATCATAGAGCCGAATCCATCTGTTCACTTATCATAGAGCCGAATCCACCTGTTCACTTATCATAGATCCGAATCTACCTGTCACTTATCATAGAGCCGAATCCATCTGTTCACTTATCATAGAGCCGAATCCATCTGTTCACTTATCATAGAGCCGAATCCATCTGTTCACTTATCATAGAGCCGAATCCATCTGTTCATTTATCATAGAGCCGAATCCACCTGTTCACTTATCATAGAGCCGAATCCATCTGTTCACTTATCATAGAGCCGAATCCATCTGTTCACTTATCATAGAGCCGAATCCATCTGTTCACTTATCATAGAGCCGAATCCATCTATTCACTTATCATAGAGCCGGATCCATCTGTTCACTTATCATAGATCCGAATCTACCTGTCACTTATCATAGAGCCGAATCCACCTGTTCACTTATCATAGATCCGAATCTACCTGTCACTTATCATAGAGCCGGATCCATCTGTTCACTTATCATAGATCCGAATCTACTTGTCACTTATCATAGAGCCGAATCCACTTGTTCCCTTATCATAGATCCGAATCCATCTGTTCACTTATCATAGAGCCGAATCCACCTGATCACTTATCATAGAGCCGAATCCACCTGTTCACTTATCATAGAGCCGAATCCATCTGTTCACTTATCATAGAGCCGAATCCATCTGTTCACTTATCATAGACTCGAATCCACCTGTTCACTTATCGTAGAGCCGAATCCACCTGTCACTTATCATAGAGCCGGATCCACCTGTTCACTTATCATAGATACGAATCTACCTGTCACTTATCATAGAGCCGGATCCACCTGTTCACTTATCATAGAGCCGAATCTACCTGTCACTTATCAAAGAGCCGGATCCACCTGTTCACTTATCATAGATCCGAATCTACCTGTCACTTATCATAGAGCCGGATCCACCTGTTCACTTATCATAGATCCGAATCTACCTGTCACTTATCATAGAGCCGAATCCATCTGTTCACTTATCATAGAGCCGAATCCATCTGTTCACTTATCATAGAGCCGAATCCACCTGTTCACTTATCATAGAGCCGAATCCACCTGTTCACTTATCATAGAGCCGAATCCACCTGTTCACTTATCATAGAGCCAAATCCATCTGTTCATTTATCATAGAGCCGAATCCATCTGTTCACTTCTCATAGAGCCGGATCCACCTGTTCACTTATCATAGATCCAAATCTACCTGTCACTTATCATAGAGCCGAATCCATCTGTTCACTTATCATAGAGCCGAATCCATCTGTTCACTTATCATAGAGCCGAATCCATCTGTTCACTTATCATAGAGCCGAATCCATCTGTTCACTTATCATAGAGCCGAATCCACCTGTTCACTTATCATAGATCCGAATCTACCTGTCACTTATCATAGAGCCGAATCCATCTGTTCACTTATCATAGAGCCGAATCCATCTGTTCACTTATCATAGAGCCGAATCCATCTGTTCACTTATCATAGAGCCGAATCCACCTGTTCACTTATCATAGAGCCAAATCCATCTGTTCACTTATCATAGAGCCGAATCCATCTGTTCACTTATCATAGAGCCGGATCCACCTGTTCACTTATCATAGAGCCGAATCCACCTGTTCACTTATCATAGAGCCAAATCCATCTGTTCACTTATCATAGAGCCGGATCCACCTGTTCACTTATCATAGAGCCGAATCTACCTGTCACTTATCAAAGAGCCGGATCCACCTGTTCACTTATCATAGATCCGAATCTACCTGTCACTTATCATAGAGCCGGATCCACCTGTTCACTTATCATAGATCCGAATCTACCTGTCACTTATCATAGAGCCGAATCCATCTGTTCACTTATCATAGAGCCGAATCCATCTGTTCACTTATCATAGAGCCCAATCCACCTGTTCACTTATCATAGAGCCGAATCCACCTGTTCACTTATCATAGAGCCGAATCCACCTGTTCACTTATCATAGAGCCAAATCCATCTGTTCATTTATCATAGAGCCGAATCCATCTGTTCACTTCTCATAGAGCCGGATCCACCTGTTCACTTATCATAGATCCAAATCTACCTGTCACTTATCATAGAGCCGAATCCATCTGTTCACTTATCATAGAGCCGAATCCATCTGTTCACTTATCATAGAGCCGAATCCACCTGTTCACTTATCATAGAGCCGAATCCATCTGTTCACTTATCATAGAGCCGAATCCATCTGTTCACTTATCATAGAGCCGAATCCATCTGTTCACTTATCATAGAGCCGAATCCATCTGTTCACTTATCATAGAGCCAAATCCACCTGTTCACTTATCATAGAGCCAAATCCATCTGTTCACTTATCATAGACCTTAATCCATCTGTTCACTTATCATAGAGCCAAATCCACCTGTTCACTTATCATAGAGCCAAATCCATCTGTTCACTTATCATAGACCTTAATCCATCTGTTCACTTATCATAGAGCCAAATCCATCTGTTCACTTATCATAGAGCCGAATCCACCTTTTCACTTATCGTAGAGCCGAATCCATCTGTTCACTTATCATAGAGCCAAATCCATCTGTTACTTATCAGAGCCGAATCCACCTGATCACTGATCATAGAGCCGAATCCACCTGATCACTTATCATAGAGCCGAATCCACCTGATCACTTATCATAGAGCCAAATCCACCTGTTCATTTATCAGAGCCGAATCCATCTGTTCACTTATCATAGAGCCAAATCCACCTGTTCACTTATCATAGAGCCGAATCCACCTGATCACTTATCATAGAGCCGAATCCACCTGATCACTTATCATAGCGCCGAATCCATCTGTTCACTTATTATAGAGCCGAATCCATCTGGTCACTTATCATAGAGCCGAATCCATCTGTTTACTTATCATAGACTCAAATCCATCTGTTCACTTATCATAAAGCCGAATCCATCTCTTCACTTATCATAGAGCCGAATCCACCTGGTACTAATCATAGAGCCAAATCCATCTGTTCACTTATCATAGACCTGAATCCACCTGTTTACTTATCATAGAGCCGAATCCATCTGTTCACTTACCATAGAGCCGAATCCATCTGTTCACTTATCATAGAGCCGAATCCATCTGTTCACTTATCATAGACCTGAATCCACCTGTTCACTTATCATAGAGCCGAATCCATCTGTTCACTTATCATAGAGCCGGATCCATCTGTTCACTTATCATAGAGCCGAATCCATCTGTTCACTTATCATAGAGCCGAATCCATCTGTTCACTTATCATAGAGCCGCATCCATCTCTTATCAGAGCCGAATCCATCTGTTCACTTATCATAGAGCCGAATCCATCTGTTCACTTATCATAGAGCCAAATCCATCTGTTTATTTATCATAGAGCCGGATCCATCTGTTCACTTATCATAGAGCCGAATCCATCTGTTCATTTATCATAGAGCCGGATCCATCTGTTCACTTATCATAGACCTGAATCCATCTTTTCACTTATCATAGAGCCGAATCCATCTGTTTACTTATCATAGAGCCGAATCCATCTGTTCACTTATCATAGAGCCGGATCCATCTGTTTACTTATCATAGACCCAAATCCATCTGTTTACTTATCATAGAGCCAAATCCTTCTGTTCACTTAGAGCCGAATCCACCTGTTTACTTATCATGGAGCCGAATCCACCTGTTCACTTATCATAGAGCCGAATCCATCTGTTCACTTATCATAGACCCGAATCCATCTGTTCACTTATCATAGACCCGAATCCATCTGTTCACTTATCATAGAGCTGAATCCATCTGTTCACTTATCATAGAGCCGAATCCATCTGTTCACTTATCATAGAGCCGAATCCACCTGGTACTAATCATAGAGCTGAATCCATCTTTTCACTTATCACAGAGCCGAATCCACCTGTTCACTTATCATAGAGCCGAATCCATCTGTTAAATTATCATAGAGCAGAATCCATCTGTTCACTTATCATAGAGCCGAATCCACCTGTTCACTTATCATAGAGCCGAATCCACCTGTTCACTTATCATAGAGCCGAATCCATCTGTTCACTTATCATAGAGCTGAATCCATCTGTTCACTTATCATAGACCTGAATCCATCTGTTCACTTATCATAGAGCTGAATCCATCTGTTCACTTATCATAGAGCCAAATCCATCTGTTTACTTATCATAGACCCGAATCCATCTGTTCACTTATCATAGAGCCGAATCCATCTGTTCACTTATCATAGACCCGAATCCATCTGTTCAGTTATCATAGAGCCAAATCCACCTGGTACTAATCATAGAGCTGAATCCATCTTTTCACTTATCAGAGCTGAATCCACCTGTCACTTATCATAGAGCCGAATCCACCTGTTCACTTATCAGAGCTGAATCCACCTTTTCACTTATCATAGACCCGAATCCATCTGTTCAGTTATCATAGAGCCGAATCCATCTGTTCACTTATCATAGAGCCGAATCCACCTGATCACTTATCATGGAGCCGAATCCACCTGTTCATTTATCATAGAGCCAAAACCATCTGTTCACTTATCATAGAGCCGAATCCATCTGTTCACTTATCATAGCGCCGACTCCACCTGTTCATTTATCATAGAGCCGAATCCATCTGTTCACTTATTATAGAGCCGAATCCATCTTTTCACTTATCATAGAGCCGAATCCATCTGTTCACTTATCATAGAGCCGAATCCATCTGTTCACTAATCATAGAGCCGAATCCATCTGTTCACTTAGAGCCAAATCCACCTGTCACTTATCATGGAGCCAAATCCACCTGTTTACTTATCATAGAGCCGAATCCACCTGTTCACTTATCATAGAGCCAAATCCATCTGTTCACTTATCATAGAGTCAAATCCACCTGTTCACTTATCATAAAGCCAAATCCATCTGTTCACTTATCATAGAGCCGAAACCATCTGTTCACTTATCATAGACCTGAATCCACCTGTTCACTTATCATAGAGCCGAATCCATCTGTTCACTTATCATAGACCTGAATCCACCTGTTCACTTATCATAGAGCCGAATCCATCTGTTCACTTATCATAGAGCCGAATCCATCTGTTCACTTATCATAGAGCCGCATCCATCTGTTATCAGAGCCGAATCCATCTGTTCACTTATCATAGAGCCGAATCCATCTGTTCACTTATCATAGAGCCAAATCCATCTGTTTATTTATCATAGAGCCGGATCCATCTGTTCACTTATCATAGAGCCGAATCCATCTGTTCATTTATCATAGAGCCGGATCCATCTGTTCACTTATCATAGACCTGAATCCATCTTTTCACTTATCATAGAGCCGAATCCATCTGTTCACTTATCATAGAGCCGAATCCATCTGTTCACTTATCATAGAGCCGGATCCATCTGTTTACTTATCATAGACCCAAATCCTTCTGTTCACTTAGAGCCGAATCCACCTGTTTACTTATCATGGAGCCGAATCCATCTGTTCACTTATCATAGAGCCGAATCCATCTGTTCACTTATCATAGAGCCGGATCCATCTGTTTACTTATCATAGAGCCAAATCCTTCTGTTCACTTAGAGCCGAATCCACCTGTTTACTTATCATGGAGCCGAATCCACCTGTTGACTTATCATAGAGCCGAATCCATCTGTTCACTTATCATAGACCCGAATCCATCTGTTCACTTATCATAGACCCGAATCCATCTGTTCACTTATCATAGAGCTGAATCCATCTGTTCACTTATCATAGAGCCGAATCCATCTGTTCACTTATCATAGAGCCGAATCCATCTGTTCACTTATCATAGAGCCGAATCCATCTGTTCACTTATCATAGACCCGAATCCATCTGTTCATTTATCATAGAGCCGAATCCACCTGTTCACTTATCATAGAGCCGAATCCATCTGTTCACTTATCATAGAGCCGAATCCATCTGTTCACTTATCATAGAGCCGAATCCATCTGTTCACTTATCATAGAGCCGAATCCATCTATTCACTTATCATAGAGCCGGATCCATCTGTTCACTTATCATAGATCCGAATCTACCTGTCACTTATCATAGAGCCGAATCCACCTGTTCACTTATCATAGATCCGAATCTACCTGTCACTTATCATAGAGCCGGATCCATCTGTTCACTTATCATAGATCCGAATCTACTTGTCACTTATCATAGAGCCGAATCCACTTGTTCCCTTATCATAGATCCGAATCCATCTGTTCACTTATCATAGAGCCGAATCCACCTGATCACTTATCATAGAGCCGAATCCACCTGTTCACTTATCATAGAGCCGAATCCATCTGTTCACTTATCATAGAGCCGAATCCATCTGTTCACTTATCATAGACTCGAATCCACCTGTTCACTTATCGTAGAGCCGAATCCACCTGTCACTTATCATAGAGCCGGATCCACCTGTTCACTTATCATAGATACGAATCTACCTGTCACTTATCATAGAGCCGGATCCACCTGTTCACTTATCATAGAGCCGAATCTACCTGTCACTTATCAAAGAGCCGGATCCACCTGTTCACTTATCATAGATCCGAATCTACCTGTCACTTATCATAGAGCCGGATCCACCTGTTCACTTATCATAGATCCGAATCTACCTGTCACTTATCATAGAGCCGAATCCATCTGTTCACTTATCATAGAGCCGAATCCATCTGTTCACTTATCATAGAGCCGAATCCACCTGTTCACTTATCATAGAGCCGAATCCACCTGTTCACTTATCATAGAGCCGAATCCACCTGTTCACTTATCATAGAGCCAAATCCATCTGTTCATTTATCATAGAGCCGAATCCATCTGTTCACTTCTCATAGAGCCGGATCCACCTGTTCACTTATCATAGATCCAAATCTACCTGTCACTTATCATAGAGCCGAATCCATCTGTTCACTTATCATAGAGCCGAATCCATCTGTTCACTTATCATAGAGCCGAATCCATCTGTTCACTTATCATAGAGCCGAATCCATCTGTTCACTTATCATAGAGCCGAATCCACCTGTTCACTTATCATAGATCCGAATCTACCTGTCACTTATCATAGAGCCGAATCCATCTGTTCACTTATCATAGAGCCGAATCCATCTGTTCACTTATCATAGAGCCGAATCCATCTGTTCACTTATCATAGAGCCGAATCCACCTGTTCACTTATCATAGAGCCAAATCCATCTGTTCACTTATCATAGAGCCGAATCCATCTGTTCACTTATCATAGAGCCGGATCCACCTGTTCACTTATCATAGAGCCGAATCCACCTGTTCACTTATCATAGAGCCAAATCCATCTGTTCACTTATCATAGAGCCGGATCCACCTGTTCACTTATCATAGAGCCGAATCTACCTGTCACTTATCAAAGAGCCGGATCCACCTGTTCACTTATCATAGATCCGAATCTACCTGTCACTTATCATAGAGCCGGATCCACCTGTTCACTTATCATAGATCCGAATCTACCTGTCACTTATCATAGAGCCGAATCCATCTGTTCACTTATCATAGAGCCGAATCCATCTGTTCACTTATCATAGAGCCCAATCCACCTGTTCACTTATCATAGAGCCGAATCCACCTGTTCACTTATCATAGAGCCGAATCCACCTGTTCACTTATCATAGAGCCAAATCCATCTGTTCATTTATCATAGAGCCGAATCCATCTGTTCACTTCTCATAGAGCCGGATCCACCTGTTCACTTATCATAGATCCAAATCTACCTGTCACTTATCATAGAGCCGAATCCATCTGTTCACTTATCATAGAGCCGAATCCATCTGTTCACTTATCATAGAGCCGAATCCACCTGTTCACTTATCATAGAGCCGAATCCATCTGTTCACTTATCATAGAGCCGAATCCATCTGTTCACTTATCATAGAGCCGAATCCATCTGTTCACTTATCATAGAGCCGAATCCATCTGTTCACTTATCATAGAGCCAAATCCACCTGTTCACTTATCATAGAGCCAAATCCATCTGTTCACTTATCATAGACCTTAATCCATCTGTTCACTTATCATAGAGCCAAATCCACCTGTTCACTTATCATAGAGCCAAATCCATCTGTTCACTTATCATAGACCTTAATCCATCTGTTCACTTATCATAGAGCCAAATCCATCTGTTCACTTATCATAGAGCCGAATCCACCTTTTCACTTATCGTAGAGCCGAATCCATCTGTTCACTTATCATAGAGCCAAATCCATCTGTTACTTATCAGAGCCGAATCCACCTGATCACTGATCATAGAGCCGAATCCACCTGATCACTTATCATAGAGCCGAATCCACCTGATCACTTATCATAGAGCCAAATCCACCTGTTCATTTATCAGAGCCGAATCCATCTGTTCACTTATCATAGAGCCAAATCCACCTGTTCACTTATCATAGAGCCGAATCCACCTGATCACTTATCATAGAGCCGAATCCACCTGATCACTTATCATAGCGCCGAATCCATCTGTTCACTTATTATAGAGCCGAATCCATCTGGTCACTTATCATAGAGCCGAATCCATCTGTTTACTTATCATAGACTCAAATCCATCTGTTCACTTATCATAAAGCCGAATCCATCTCTTCACTTATCATAGAGCCGAATCCACCTGGTACTAATCATAGAGCCAAATCCATCTGTTCACTTATCATAGACCTGAATCCACCTGTTTACTTATCATAGAGCCGAATCCATCTGTTCACTTACCATAGAGCCGAATCCATCTGTTCACTTATCATAGAGCCGAATCCATCTGTTCACTTATCATAGACCTGAATCCACCTGTTCACTTATCATAGAGCCGAATCCATCTGTTCACTTATCATAGAGCCGGATCCATCTGTTCACTTATCATAGAGCCGAATCCATCTGTTCACTTATCATAGAGCCGAATCCATCTGTTCACTTATCATAGAGCCGCATCCATCTCTTATCAGAGCCGAATCCATCTGTTCACTTATCATAGAGCCGAATCCATCTGTTCACTTATCATAGAGCCAAATCCATCTGTTTATTTATCATAGAGCCGGATCCATCTGTTCACTTATCATAGAGCCGAATCCATCTGTTCATTTATCATAGAGCCGGATCCATCTGTTCACTTATCATAGACCTGAATCCATCTTTTCACTTATCATAGAGCCGAATCCATCTGTTTACTTATCATAGAGCCGAATCCATCTGTTCACTTATCATAGAGCCGGATCCATCTGTTTACTTATCATAGACCCAAATCCATCTGTTTACTTATCATAGAGCCAAATCCTTCTGTTCACTTAGAGCCGAATCCACCTGTTTACTTATCATGGAGCCGAATCCACCTGTTCACTTATCATAGAGCCGAATCCATCTGTTCACTTATCATAGACCCGAATCCATCTGTTCACTTATCATAGACCCGAATCCATCTGTTCACTTATCATAGAGCTGAATCCATCTGTTCACTTATCATAGAGCCGAATCCATCTGTTCACTTATCATAGAGCCGAATCCACCTGGTACTAATCATAGAGCTGAATCCATCTTTTCACTTATCACAGAGCCGAATCCACCTGTTCACTTATCATAGAGCCGAATCCATCTGTTAAATTATCATAGAGCAGAATCCATCTGTTCACTTATCATAGAGCCGAATCCACCTGTTCACTTATCATAGAGCCGAATCCACCTGTTCACTTATCATAGAGCCGAATCCATCTGTTCACTTATCATAGAGCTGAATCCATCTGTTCACTTATCATAGACCTGAATCCATCTGTTCACTTATCATAGAGCTGAATCCATCTGTTCACTTATCATAGAGCCAAATCCATCTGTTTACTTATCATAGACCCGAATCCATCTGTTCACTTATCATAGAGCCGAATCCATCTGTTCACTTATCATAGACCCGAATCCATCTGTTCAGTTATCATAGAGCCAAATCCACCTGGTACTAATCATAGAGCTGAATCCATCTTTTCACTTATCAGAGCTGAATCCACCTGTCACTTATCATAGAGCCGAATCCACCTGTTCACTTATCAGAGCTGAATCCACCTTTTCACTTATCATAGACCCGAATCCATCTGTTCAGTTATCATAGAGCCGAATCCATCTGTTCACTTATCATAGAGCCGAATCCACCTGATCACTTATCATGGAGCCGAATCCACCTGTTCATTTATCATAGAGCCAAAACCATCTGTTCACTTATCATAGAGCCGAATCCATCTGTTCACTTATCATAGCGCCGACTCCACCTGTTCATTTATCATAGAGCCGAATCCATCTGTTCACTTATTATAGAGCCGAATCCATCTTTTCACTTATCATAGAGCCGAATCCATCTGTTCACTTATCATAGAGCCGAATCCATCTGTTCACTAATCATAGAGCCGAATCCATCTGTTCACTTAGAGCCAAATCCACCTGTCACTTATCATGGAGCCAAATCCACCTGTTTACTTATCATAGAGCCGAATCCACCTGTTCACTTATCATAGAGCCAAATCCATCTGTTCACTTATCATAGAGTCAAATCCACCTGTTCACTTATCATAAAGCCAAATCCATCTGTTCACTTATCATAGAGCCGAAACCATCTGTTCACTTATCATAGACCTGAATCCACCTGTTCACTTATCATAGAGCCGAATCCATCTGTTCACTTATCATAGACCTGAATCCACCTGTTCACTTATCATAGAGCCGAATCCATCTGTTCACTTATCATAGAGCCGAATCCATCTGTTCACTTATCATAGAGCCGCATCCATCTGTTATCAGAGCCGAATCCATCTGTTCACTTATCATAGAGCCGAATCCATCTGTTCACTTATCATAGAGCCAAATCCATCTGTTTATTTATCATAGAGCCGGATCCATCTGTTCACTTATCATAGAGCCGAATCCATCTGTTCATTTATCATAGAGCCGGATCCATCTGTTCACTTATCATAGACCTGAATCCATCTTTTCACTTATCATAGAGCCGAATCCATCTGTTCACTTATCATAGAGCCGAATCCATCTGTTCACTTATCATAGAGCCGGATCCATCTGTTTACTTATCATAGACCCAAATCCTTCTGTTCACTTAGAGCCGAATCCACCTGTTTACTTATCATGGAGCCGAATCCATCTGTTCACTTATCATAGAGCCGAATCCATCTGTTCACTTATCATAGAGCCGGATCCATCTGTTTACTTATCATAGAGCCAAATCCTTCTGTTCACTTAGAGCCGAATCCACCTGTTTACTTATCATGGAGCCGAATCCACCTGTTGACTTATCATAGAGCCGAATCCATCTGTTCACTTATCATAGACCCGAATCCATCTGTTCACTTATCATAGACCCGAATCCATCTGTTCACTTATCATAGAGCTGAATCCATCTGTTCACTTATCATAGAGCCGAATCCATCTGTTCACTTACCATAGAGCCGAATCCACCTGGTACTAATCATAGAGCTGAATCCATCTTTTCACTTATCATAGAGCCGAATCCACCTGTTCACTTATCATAGAGCCGAATCCATCTGTTAAATTATCATAGAGCCAAATCCATCTGTTCACTTATCATAGAGCCGAATCCACCTGTTCACTTATCATAGAGCCGAATCCACCTGTTCACTTATCATAGAGCCGAATCCATCTGTTCACTTATCATAGAGCTGAATCCATCTGTTTACTTATCATAGAGCTGAATCCATCTGTTCACTTATCATAGACCTGAATCCATCTGTTCACTTATCATAGAGCCGAATCCATCTGTTCACTTATCATAGAGCCAAATCCATCTGTTTACTTATCATAGACCCGAATCCATCTGTTCACTTATCATAGAGCCGAATCCACCTGTTCACTTATCATAGAGCCGAATCCATCTGTTAAATTATCATAGAGCCGAATCCATCTGTTCACTTATCATAGAGCCGAATCCACCTGTTCACTTAGAGCCGAATCCACCTGTCACTTATCATAGAGCCGAATCCACCTGTTCACTTATCATAGAGCCGAATCCATCTGTTCACTTATCATAGAGCCGAATCCATCTTTTCACTTATTAGAGATCCGGATCCATCTGTTCACTTATCATAGAGCCGAATCCATCTGTTCACTTATCATAGAGCCGAATCTACCTGTTCACTTATCTTAGAGCCAAATCCATCTGTTCACTTATCATAGAGCCGAATCCATCTGTTACTTATCATAGAGCCGAATCCATCTGTTCACTTATCGTAGAGCCGAATCCATCTGTTCACTTATCATAGAGCCGAATCCATCTGTTCACTTATCATAGAGCCGAATCCATCTGTTCACTTATCGTAGAGCCGAATCCATCTGTTCACTTATCATAGAGCCGAATCTACCTGTTCACATATCATAGAGCCGATTCCATCTGTTCACTTATCATAGAGCCAAATCCATCTGTTCACTTATCATAGAGCCAAATCCACCTTTTCACTTATCGTAGAGCCGAATCCATCTGTTCACTTATCATAGAGCCGAATCCATCTGTTCACTTATCATAGAGCCGAATCCACCTGTTACTAATCATAGAGCCGAATCCATCTGTTCACTTATCTTAGAGCCGAATCCATCTGTCACTTATCATAGAGCCAAATCCATCTGTTCACTTATCATAGAGCCGAATCCACCTGTTCACTTATCATAGAGCCGCATCCACCTGTTCACTTATCATAGAGCCGAATCCATCTGTTCACTTATCAAATAGCCAAATCCATCTGTTCACTTATCATAGAGCCAAATCCATCTGTTCACTTATCATAGAGCCGAATCCACCTTTTCACTTATCGTAGAGCCGAATCCATCTGTTCACTTATCATAGAGCCAAATCCATCTGTTACTTATCAGAGCCGAATCCACCTGATCACTGATCATAGAGCCGAATCCACCTGATCACTTATCATAGAGCCGAATCCACCTGATCACTTATCATAGAGCCAAATCCACCTGTTCATTTATCAGAGCCGAATCCATCTGTTCACTTATCATAGAGCCAAATCCACCTGTTCACTTATCATAGAGCCGAATCCACCTGATCACTTATCATAGAGCCGAATCCACCTGATCACTTATCATAGCGCCGAATCCATCTGTTCACTTATTATAGAGCCGAATCCATCTGGTCACTTATCATAGAGCCGAATCCATCTGTTTACTTATCATAGACTCAAATCCATCTGTTCACTTATCATAAAGCCGAATCCATCTCTTCACTTATCATAGAGCCGAATCCACCTGGTACTAATCATAGAGCCAAATCCATCTGTTCACTTATCATAGACCTGAATCCACCTGTTTACTTATCATAGAGCCGAATCCATCTGTTCACTTACCATAGAGCCGAATCCATCTGTTCACTTATCATAGAGCCGAATCCATCTGTTCACTTATCATAGACCTGAATCCACCTGTTCACTTATCATAAAGCCGAATCCATCTGTTCACTTATCATAGAGCCGGATCCATCTGTTCACTTATCATAGAGCCGAATCCATCTGTTCACTTATCATAGAGCCGAATCCATCTGTTCACTTATCATAGAGCCGCATCCATCTGTTATCAGAGCCGAATCCATCTGTTCACTTATCATAGAGCCGAATCCATCTGTTCACTTATCATAGAGCCAAATCCATCTGTTTATTTATCATAGAGCCGGATCCATCTGTTCACTTATCATAGAGCCGAATCCATCTGTTCATTTATCATAGAGCCGGATCCATCTGTTCACTTATCATAGACCTGACTCCATCTTTTCACTTATCATAGAGCCGAATCCATCTGTTTACTTATCATAGAGCCGAATCCATCTGTTCACTTATCATAGAGCCGGATCCATCTGTTTACTTATCATAGACCCAAATCCATCTGTTTACTTATCATAGAGCCAAATCCTTCTGTTCACTTAGAGCCGAATCCACCTGTTTACTTATCATGGAGCCGAATCCACCTGTTCACTTATCATAGAGCCGAATCCATCTGTTCACTTATCATAGACCCGAATCCATCTGTTCACTTATCATAGACCCGAATCCATCTGTTCACTTATCATAGAGCTGAATCCATCTGTTCACTTATCATAGAGCCGAATCCATCTGTTCACTTATCATAGAGCCGAATCCACCTGGTACTAATCATAGAGCTGAATCCATCTTTTCACTTATCATAGAGCCGAATCCACCTGTTCACTTATCATAGAGCCGAATCCATCTGTTAAATTATCATAGAGCCGAATCCATCTGTTCACTTATCATAGAGCCGAATCCACCTGTTCACTTATCATAGAGCCGAATCCACCTGTTCACTTATCATAGAGCCGAATCCATCTGTTCACTTATCATAGAGCTGAATCCATCTGTTCACTTATCATAGACCTGAATCCATCTGTTCACTTATCATAGAGCTGAATCCATCTGTTCACTTATCATAGAGCCAAATCCATCTGTTTACTTATCATAGACCCGAATCCATCTGTTCACTTATCATAGAGCCGAATCCATCTGTTCACTTATCATAGACCCGAATCCATCTGTTCAGTTATCATAGAGCCAAATCCACCTGGTACTAATCATAGAGCTGAATCCATCTTTTCACTTATCAGAGCTGAATCCACCTGTCACTTATCAAAGAGCCGAATCCACCTGTTCACTTATCAGAGCTGAATCCACCTTTTCACTTATCATAGACCCGAATCCATCTGTTCACTTATCATAGAGCCGAATCCATCTGTTCACTTATCATAGAGCCGAATCCACCTGATCACTTATCATGGAGCCGAATCCACCTGTTCATTTATCATAGAGCCAAAACCATCTGTTCACTTATCATAGAGCCGAATCTATCTGTTCACTTATCATAGCGCCAACTCCACCTGTTCATTTATCATAGAGCCGAATCCATCTGTTCACTTATTATAGAGCCGAATCCATCTTTTCACTTATCATAGAGCCGAATCCATCTGTTCACTTATCATAGAGCCGAATCCATCTGTTCACTAATCATAGAGCCGAATCCTTCTGTTCACTTATCATAGAGCCAAATCCATCTGTTCACTTAGAGCCAAATCCACCTGTCACTTATCATGGAGCCAAATCCACCTGTTTACTTATCATAGAGCCGAATCCACCTGTTCACTTATCATAGAGCCAAATCCATCTGTTCACTTATCATAGAGTCAAATCCACCTGTTCAATTATCATAAAGCCAAATCCATCTGTTCACTTATCATAGAGCCGAAACCATCTGTTCACTTATCATAGACCTGAATCCACCTCTTCACTTATCATAGAGCCGAATCCATCTGTTCACTTATCATAGACCTGAATCCACCTGTTCACTTATCATAGAGCCGAATCCATCTGTTCACTTATCATAGACCTGAATCCACCTGTTCACTTATCATAGAGCCGGATCCATCTGTTCACTTATCATAGACCTGAATCCACCTGTTCACTTATCATAGAGCCGAATCCATCTGTTCACTTATCAGAGCCGAATCCATCTGTTACTTATCATAGAGCCAAATCCATATGTTCACTTATCAGAGCCGAATCCATCTGTTTGCTTATCATAGAGCCGAATCCATCTGTTCACTTATCATAGAGCTGAATCCATCTGTTCACTTATCATAGATCCGAATCTACCTGTTCACTTATCTTAGAGCCAAATCCATCTGTTCACTTGTCATAAAGCCGAATCCATCTGTTCACTTATCATAGAGCCGAATCCACCTTTTCATTTATCGTAGAGCTAAATCCATCTGTTCACTTATCATAGAGCCGAATCCATCTGTTCACTTATCATAGAGCCGAATCCTTCTGTTCACTTATCATAGAGCCAAATCCATCTGTTCACTTAGAGCCAAATCCACCTGTTTACTTATCATAGAGCCGAATCCACCTGTTCACTTATCATAGAGCCGAATCCACCTGTTCACTTATCATAGAGCCGAATCCACCTGTTTGCTTATCATAGAGCCGAATCCATCTGTTCACTTATCATAGAGCCGAATCCATCTGTTCACTTATCATAGAGCCAAATCCATCTGTTCAGTTATCAGAGATCCGGATCCATCTTTTACTTTTCATAGAGCCGACTACATCTGTTCACTTATCATAGACCTGAATCCACCTGTTCACTTATCTTAGAGCCGAATCCATCTGTTCACTTATCATGGACCTGAATCCACCTGTTCACTTATCATAGAGCCGGATCCATCTGTTACTTATCATAGAGCCAAATCCATATGTTCATTTATCAGAGCCGAATCCACCTGTTCACTTATCATAGAGCCGAATCCATCTGTTTGCTTATCATAGAGCCGAATCCATTTGTTCATTTATCATAGAGCCGAATCCATCTGTTCACTTATCATAGAGCCGAATCCATCTGTTCACTTATCATAGACCCGAATCCATCTGTTCACTTATCATAGAGCCGAATCCATCTGTTACTTATCATAGAGCCGAATCCATCTGTTCACTTATCATAGAGCCGAATCCACCTGTTCATTTATCATAGAGCCGAATCCACCTGTTCACTTATCATAGAGCTGAATCTACCTGTTCACTTATCATAGACCTCAATCCATCTGTTCACTTATCATAGATCCGAATCTACCTGTTCACTTATCTTAGAGCCAAATCCATTTGTTCACTTATCATAAAGCCGAATCCATCTGTTCACTTATCATAGAGCCGAATCCACCTTTTCACTTATCGTAGAGCCAAATCCATCTGTTCACTTATCATAGAGCCGAATCCATCTGTTCACTTATCATAGAGCCAAATCCATCTGTTCACTTATCATAGAGCCAAATCCATCTGTTCACTTATCATAGAGCCGAATCCACCTTTTCACTTATCGTAGAGCCGAATCCATCTGTTCACTTATCATAGAGCCAAATCCATCTGTTACTTATCAGAGCCGAATCCACCTGATCACTGATCATAGAGCCAAATCCATCTGTTTACTTATCATAGAGCCAAATCCACCTGATCACTTATCATAGAGCCGAATCCACCTGATCACTTATCATAGAGCCAAATCCACCTGATCACTTACCATAGAGCCGAATCCATCTGTTCACTTATCATAGAGCCGAATCAATCTGTTCACTTATCATAGAGCCGACTCCACCTGTTCATTTATCATAGAGCCGAATCATCTGTTCACTTATTATAGAGCCGAATCCATCTGTTCACTTATCATAGAGCCGAATCCATCTGTTCACTTATCATAGAGCCGAATCCATCTGTTCACTTATCATAGAGCCGAAACCATCTGTTCACTTATCATAGAGCTGAATCCATCTGTTCACTTATCATAGACCTGAATCTATCTGTTCATTTATCATAGAGCCGAATCCACCTGTCACTTATCATAGAGCCGAATCCATCTGTTCACTTATCATAGAGCCAAATCCATCTGTTCACTTATCAGAGATCCGGATCCATCTTTTACTTTTCATAGAGCCCACTACATCTGTTCACTTATCATACAGCCGAATCCATCTGTTCACTTATCATAGACCCGAATCCATCTGTTCACTTATCATAGAGCCGAATCCACCTTTTCACTTATCGTAGAGCCGAATCCATCTGTTCACTTATCATAGAGCCGAATCCATCTGTTCACTTATCATAGAGCCGAATCTACCTGTTCACTTATCATACAGCCGATTCCATCTGTTCACTTATCATAGAGCCGAATCCACCTGTTACTAATCATAGAGCCGAATCCATCTGTTCACTTATCTTAGAGCCGAATCCATCTGTCACTTATCATAGAGCCAAATCCATCTGTTCACTTATCATAGAGCCGAATCCACCTGTTCACTTATCATAGAGCCGCATCCACCTGTTCACTTATCATAGAGCCGAATCCATCTGTTCACTTATCATAGAGCCAAATCCATCTGTTCACTTATCATAGAGCCAAATCCATCTGTTCACTTATCATAGAGCCGAATCCACCTTTTCACTTATCGTAGAGCCGAATCCATCTGTTCACTTATCATAGAGCCAAATCCATCTGTTACTTATCAGAGCCGAATCCACCTGATCACTGATCATAGAGCCGAATCCACCTGATCACTTATCATAGAGCCGAATCCACCTGATCACTTATCATAGAGCCAAATCCACCTGTTCATTTATCAGAGCCGAATCCATCTGTTCACTTATCATAGAGCCAAATCCACCTGCTCACTTATCATAGAGCCGAATCCACCTGATCACTTATCATAGAGCCGAATCCACCTGATCACTTATCATAGCGCCGAATCCATCTGTTCACTTATTATAGAGCCGAATCCATCTGGTCACTTATCATAGAGCCGAATCCATCTGTTTACTTATCATAGACTCAAATCCATCTGTTCACTTATCATAAAGCCGAATCCATCTCTTCACTTATCATAGAGCCGAATCCACCTGTTCACTTATCATAGAGCCGAATCCATCTGTTCACTTATCATAGAGCCGAATCCACCTGTTCACTTATCATAGAGCCGAATCCACCTGTTCACTTATCATAGAGCCGAATCCATCTGTTCACTTATCATAGAGCTGAATCCATCTGTTCACTTATCATAGACCTGAATCCATCTGTTCACTTATCATAGAGCCGAATCCATCTGTTCACTTATCATAGAGCCAAATCCATCTGTTTACTTATCATAGACCCGAATCCATCTGTTCACTTATCATAGAGCCGAATCCATCTGTTCACTTATCATAGACCCGAATCCATCTGTTCACTTATCATAGAGCCAAATCCACCTGGTACTAATCATAGAGCTGAATCCATCTTTTCACTTATCAGAGCTGAATCCACCTGTCACTTATCATAGAGCCGAATCCACCTGTTCACTTATCAGAGCTGAATCCACCTTTTCACTTATCATAGACCCGAATCCATCTGTTCACTTATCATAGAGCCGAATCCATCTGTTCACTTATCATAGAGCCGAATCCACCTGATCACTTATCATGGAGCCGTATCCACCTGTTCATTTATCATAGAGCCAAAACCATCTGTTCACTTATCATAGAGCCAAATCCATCTGTTCACTTATCATAGCGCCGACTCCACCTGTTCATTTATCATAGAGCCGAATCCATCTGTTCACTTATTATAGAGCCGAATCCATATTTTCACTTATCATAGAGCCGAATCCATCTGTTCACTTATCATAGAGCCGAATCCATCTGTTCACTAATCATAGAGCCGAATCCTTCTGTTCAGTTATCATAGAGCCAAATCCATCTGTTCACTTAGAGCCAAATCCACCTGTCACTTATCATGGAGCCAAATCCACCTGTTTACTTATCATAGAGCCGAATCCACCTGTTCACTTATCATAGAGCCAAATCCATCTGTTCACTTATCATAGAGCCAAATCCACCTGTTCACTTATCATAAAGCCAAATCCATCTGTTCACTTATCATAGAGCCGAAACCATCTGTTCACTTATCATAGACCTGAATCCACCTGTTTACTTATCATAGAGCCGAATCCATCTGTTCACTTATCATAGACCTGAATCCACCTGTTCACTTATCATAGAGCCGAATCCATCTGTTCACTTATCATAGACCTGAATCCACCTGTTCACTTATCATAGAGCCGGATCCATCTGTTCACTTATCATAGACCTGAATCCACCTGTTCACTTATCATAGAGCCGAATCCATCTGTTCACTTATCAGAGCCGAATCCATCTGTTACTTATCATAGAGCCAAATCCATATGTTCACTTATCAGAGCCGAATCCATCTGTTCACTTATCATAGATCCGAATCTACCTGTTCACTTATCTTAGAGCCAAATCCATCTGTTCACTTGTCATAAAGCCGAATCCATCTGTTCACTTATCATAGAGCCGAATCCACCTTTTCATTTATCGTAGAGCTAAATCCATCTGTTCACTTATCATAGAGCCGAATCCATCTGTTCACTTATCATAGAGCCGAATCCTTCTGTTCACTTATCATAGAGCCAAATCCATCTGTTCACTTAGAGCCAAATCCACCTGTTTACTTATCATAGAGCCGAATCCACCTGTTCACTTATCATAGAGCCGAATCCACCTGTTCACTTATCATAGAGCCGAATCCACCTGTTTGCTTATCATAGAGCCGAATCCATCTGTTCACTTATCATAGAGCCAAATCCATCTGTTCACTTATCAGAGATCCGGATCCATCTTTTACTTTTCATAGAGCCGACTACATCTGTTCACTTATCATAGACCTGAATCCACCTGTTCACTTATCTTAGAGCCGAATCCATCTGTTCACTTATCATAGACCTGAATCCACCTGTTCACTTATCATAGAGCCGGATCCATCTGTTACTTATCATAGAGCCAAATCCATATGTTCATTTATCAGAGCCGAATCCACCTGTTCACTTATCATAGAGCCGAATCCATCTGTTTGCTTATCATAGAGCCGAATCCATTTGTTCATTTATCATAGAGCCGAATCCATCTGTTCACTTATCATAGAGCCGAATCCATCTGTTCACTTATCATAGACCCGAATCCATCTGTTCACTTATCATAGAGCCGAATCCATCTGTTACTTATCATAGAGCCGAATCCATCTGTTCACTTATCATGGAGCCGAATCCACCTGTTCATTTATCATAGAGCCGAATCCACCTGTTCACTTATCATAGAGCTGAATCTACCTGTTCACTTATCATAGACCTCAATCCATCTGTTCACTTATCATAGATCCGAATCTACCTGTTCACTTATCTTAGAGCCAAATCCATCTGTTCACTTATCATAAAGCCAAATCCATCTGTTCACTTATCATAGAGCCGAATCCATCTGTTCACTTATCATAGAGCCAAATCCATCTGTTTACTTATCATAGAGCCAAATCCACCTGATCACTTATCATAGAGCCGAATCCACCTGATCACTTATCATAGAGCCGAATCCATCTGATCACTTACCATAGAGCCGAATCCATCTGTTCACTTATCATAGAGCCGAATCAATCTGTTCACTTATCATAGAGCCGACTCCACCTGTTCATTTATCATAGAGCCGAATCATCTGTTCACTTATTATAGAGCCAAATCCATCTTTTCACTTATCATAGAGCCGAATCCATCTGTTCACTTATCATAGAGCCGAATCCATCTGTTCACTTATCATAGAGCCGAATCCATCTGTTCACTTATCATAGAGCCGAAACCAACTGTTCACTTATCATAGAGCTGAATCCATCTGTTCACTTATCATAGACCTGAATCTATCTGTTCATTTATCATAGAGCCGAATCCACCTGTCACTTATCATAGAGCCGAATCCATCTGTTCACTTATCATAGAGCCAAATCCATCTGTTCACTTATCAGCGATCCGGATCCATCTTTTACTTTTCATAGAGCCCACTACATCTGTTCACTTATCATACAGCCGAATCCATCTGTTCACTTATCATAGACCCGAATCCATCTGTTCACTTATCATAGAGCCGAATCCATCTGATAACTTATCATAGAGCCGAATCCATCTGTTCACTTATCATAGAGCCGAATCCATCTGTTAACTTATCATAAAGCCGAATCCATCTGTTCACTTATCATAGAGCCGAATCCATCTGTTCACTTATCATAGAGCTGAATCCATTTGTTCACTTATCATAGCGCCGACTCCACCTGTTCATTTATCATACAGCCGAATCCACCTGATCACTTATCATAGAGCCAAATCCACCTGATCACTTATCATAGAGCCGAATCCACCTGATCACTTATCATAGAGCCGAATCCACCTGTTCATTTATCATAGAGCCAAATCCATCTGTTCACTTATCATAGAGCCGAATCCATCTGTTCACTTATCATAGAGCCGAATCCATCTGTTCACTTATCATAGAGCCGAATCCATCTGTTCACTTATCATAGAGCCGAATCCACCTGTTCACTTATCATAGAGCCGAATCCATCTGTTCACTTATCATAGCACCGACTCCACCTGTTCATTTATCATAGAGCCGAATCCATCTGTTCACTTATCATAGCACCGATTCCACCTGTTCATTTATCATAGAGCCAAATCCATCTGTTCACTTATCATAGAGCCGAATCCATCTGTTCACTTATCATAGAGCCGAATCCTTCTGTTCACTTATCATAGAGCCGAATCCACCTGTTCATTTATCATAAAGCCGAATCCTTCTGTTCACTTATCATAGCACCTACTCCACCTGTTCATTTATCATAGAGCCGAATCCATCTGTTCACTTATTATAGAGCCGAATCCATCTTTTCACTTATCATAGAGCCGAATCCATCTGTTCACTTATCATAGAGCTGAATCCATCTGTTCACTTATCATAGAGCCAAATCCTTCTGTTCACTTATCATAGAGCCGAATCCATCTGTTCACTTATCATAGCACCGACTCCACCTGTTCATTTATCATAGAGCCGAATCCATCTGTTCACTTATCATAGAGCCGAATCCATCTGTTCACTTATCATAGAGCCGAATCCATCTGTTCACTTATCATAGAGCCGAATCCTTCTGTTCACTTATCATAGAGCCGAATCCACCTGTTCATTTATCATAAAGCCGAATCCTTCTGTTCACTTATCATAGCACCGACTCCACCTGTTCATTTATCATAGAGCCGAATCCATCTGTTCACTTATTATAGAGCCGAATCCATCTTTTCACTTATCATAGAGCCGAATCCATCTGTTCACTTATCATAGAGCTGAATCCATCTGTTCACTTATCATAGAGCCAAATCCTTCTGTTCACTTATCATAGAGCCGAATCCATCTGTTCACTTATCATAGAGCCAAATCCTTCTGTTCACTTATCATAGAGCCAAATCCATCTGTTCACTTAGAGCCAAATCCACCTGTCACTTATCATAGAGCCGAATCCACCTGTTTGCTTATCATAGAGCCGAATCCATCTGTTCACTTATCATAGAGCCGACTACATCTGTTCACTTATCATAGACCTGAATCCACCTGTTCACTTATCATAGAGCCGAATCCACCTGTTCACTTATCATAGACCTGAATCCACCTGTTCACTTATCATAGACCTGAATCCACCTGTTCACTTATCATAGAGCCGGATCCATCTGTTCTCTTATCATAGATCTGAATCCATCTGTTCACTTATCAGAGCCGAATCCATCTGATCACTTATCATAGAGCCGAATCCATCTGTTCACTTATCAGAGCCGAATCCATCTGTTACTTATCATAGAGCCAAATCCATATGTTTACTTATCAGAGCCGAATCCACCTGTTCACTTATCATAGAGCCAAATCCATCTGTTTGCTTATCATAGAGCCGAATCTACCTGTTCATTTATCATAGAGCCGAATCCACCTGTTCATTTATCATAGATCCGAATCTACCTGTTCACTTATCTTAGAGCCGAATCCACCTGTTCACTTATCTTAGAGCCAAATCCATCTGTTCACTTATCATAAAGCCGAATCCATCTGTTCACTTATCATAGAGCCAAATCCACCTGTTCATTTATCATAGAGCCGAATCCACCTGATCACTTATCATAGAGCTGAATCCATCTGTTCACTTATCATAGAGCCGAATCCAACTGTTCACTTATCATAGAGCCAAATCCATCTGTTCACTTATCATAAACCCGAATCCATCTGTTCACTTATCATAGAGCCGAATCCACCTTTTCACTTATCGTAGAGCCAAATCCATCTGTTCACTTATCATAGAGCCGAATCCATCTGTTCACTTATCATAGAGCCGAATCCATCTGTTCACTTATCATAGAGCCGAATCCATCTGTTCACTTATCATAAAGCCGAATCCACCTGTTCACTTATCATAGAGCCGAATCCATCTGTTCACTTATCTTAGAGCCAAATCCATCTGTTCACTTATCATAAAGCCGAATCCATCTGTTCACTTATCATAGAGCCAAATCCATCTGTTCACTTACCATAGAGCCGAATCCATCTGTTCACTTATCAGAGCTGAATCCATCTGTTCACTTATCATACAGCCGAATCCATCTGTTCACTTATCATAGAGCCGAATCCATCTGTTAACTTATCATAGAGCAGGAATCCATCTGTTCACTTCTCATAGAGCCGAATCCATCTGATAACTTATCATAGAGCCGAATCCATCTGTTCACTTATCATAGAGCCGAATCCATCTGTTCACTTATCATAGAGCCGAATCCATCTGTTCACTTACCATAGAGCTGAATCCATCTTTTCACTTATCATAAAGCCGAATCCATCTGTTCCCTTATCATAGAGCCGGATCCACCTGTTCACTCATCATAGAGCCGAATCTATCTGTTCACTTATTATAGAGCCAAATCCATCTGTTCACTTATCATAGAGCCGAATCCATCTGTTCACTTATCATAGAGCCAAATCCATCTGTTCACTTATCGTAGAGCCGAAACCATCTGTTCACTTATCATAGAGCCAAATCCATCTGTTCACTTAGAGCCGAATCCACCTGTCACTTATCATGGAGCCAAATCCACCTGTTCACTTATCATAGAGCCGAATCCATCTGTTCACTTATCATAGAGCCAAATCCATCTGTTCACTTATCATACAGCCGAATCCACTTGTTCACTTATTATGGAGCCGAATCCATCTGTTCACTTATCATAGAGCCGAATCCATCTGTTCACTTATCATAAAGCTGAATCCATTTGTTCACTTATCATAGAGCCGAATCCATCTGTTCACTTATCATAAAGCTGAATCCATCTGTTCACTTATCATAGAGCCGAATCCATCTGATCACTTATCATAAAGCTGAATCCATCTGTTCACTTATCATAGAGCCGAATCCATCTGATCACTTATCATAAAGCTGAATCCATCTGATCACTTATCATAGAGCGGAATCCACCTTTTCACTTATCATAGAGCCGAATCCATCTGTTAACTTATCATACAGCCGAATCCATCTGTTCACTTCTCATAGAGCCGAATCCATCTGTTCACTTATCATAGAGCCGAATCCATCTGTTCACTTATCATAGAGCCGAATCCATCTGTTCACTTATTAGACCTGAATCCACCTATTCACTTATCATAGAGCCGAATCCATCTGTTACTTATCATAGAGCCGAATCCATCTGTTCACTTATCATAGAGCCGAATCCATCTGTTCACTTATCATAGAGCCGAATCCATCTGTTCACTTATCAGAGATCCGGATCCATCTGTTCACTTATCATAGAGCCGAATCCATCTGATAACTTATCATAAAGCCGAATCCATCTGTTCACTTATCATAGAGCCGAATCCATCTGTTCACTTATCATAGAGCTGAATCCATTTGTTCACTTATCATAGCGCCGACTCCACCTGTTCATTTATCATACAGCCGAATCCACCTGATCACTTATCATAGAGCCAAATCCACCTGATCACTTATCATAGAGCCGAATCCACCTGATCACTTATCATAGAGCCGAATCCACCTGTTTATTTATCATAGAGCCAAATCCATCTGTTCACTTATCATAGAGCCGAATCCATCTGTTCACTTATCATAGAGCCGAATCCATCTGTTCACTTATCATAGAGCCGAATCCATCTGTTCACTTATCATAGAGCCGAATCCACCTGTTCACTTATCATAGAGCCAAATCCATCTGTTCACTTATCATAGAGCCGAATCCATCTGTTCACTTATCATAGAGCCGAATCCTTCTGTTCACTTATCATAGAGCCGAATCCACCTGTTCATTTATCATAAAGCCGAATCCTTCTGTTCACTTATCATAGCACCTACTCCACCTGTTCATTTATCATAGAGCCGAATCCATCTGTTCACTTATTATAGAGCCGAATCCATCTTTTCACTTATCATAGAGCCGAATCCATCTGTTCACTTATCATAGAGCTGAATCCATCTGTTCACTTATCATAGAGCCAAATCCTTCTGTTCACTTATCATAGAGCCGAATCCATCTGTTCACTTATCATAGCACCGACTCCACCTGTTCATTTATCATAGAGCCGAATCCATCTGTTCACTTATCATAGAGCCGAATCCATCTGTTCACTTATCATAGAGCCGAATCCATCTGTTCACTTATCATAGAGCCGAATCCTTCTGTTCACTTATCATAGAGCCGAATCCACCTGTTCATTTATCATAAAGCCGAATCCTTCTGTTCACTTATCATAGCACCGACTCCACCTGTTCATTTATCATAGAGCCGAATCCATCTGTTCACTTATTATAGAGCCGAATCCATCTTTTCACTTATCATAGAGCCGAATCCATCTGTTCACTTATCATAGAGCCAAATCCTTCTGTTCACTTATCATAGAGCCGAATCCATCTGTTCACTTATCATAGAGCCAAATCCTTCTGTTCACTTATCATAGCGCCAAATCCATCTGTTCACTTAGAGCCAAATCCACCTGTCACTTATCATAGAGCCGAATCCACCTGTTTGCTTATCATAGAGCCGAATCCATCTGTTCACTTATCATAGAGCCGACTACATCTGTTCACTTGTCATAGACCTGAATCCACCTGTTCACTTATCATAGAGCCGAATCCACCTGTTCACTTATCATAGACCTGAATCCACCTGTTCACTTATCATAGAGCCGGATCCATCTGTTCTCTTATCATAGATCTGAATCCATCTGTTCACTTATCAGAGCCGAATCCATCTGATCACTTATCATAGAGCCGAATCCATCTGTTCACTTATCAGAGCCGAATCCATCTGTTACTTATCATAGAGCCAAATCCATATGTTTACTTATCAGAGCCGAATCCACCTGTTCACTTATCATAGAGCCAAATCCATCTGTTTGCTTATCATAGAGCCGAATCTACCTGTTCATTTATCATAGAGCCGAATCCACCTGTTCACTTATCATAGAGCCGAATCCACCTGTTCACTTATCATAGAGCTGAATCTACCTGTTCATTTATCATAGATCCGAATCTACCTGTTCACTTATCTTAGAGCCAAATCCATCTGTTCACTTATCATAAAGCCGAATCCATCTGTTCACTTATCATAGAGCCAAATCCACCTGTTCATTTATCATAGAGCCGAATCCACCTGATCACTTATCATAGAGCTGAATCCATCTGTTCACTTATCATAGAGCCGAATCCAACTGTTCACTTATCATAGAGCTGAATCTACCTGTTCACTTATCATAGAGCCAAATCCATCTGTTCACTTATCATAAAGCCGAATCCATCTGATCACTTATCATAGAGCCGAATCCACCTTTTCACTTATCGTAGAGCCAAATCCATCTGTTCACTTATCATAGAGCCGAATCCATCTGTTCACTTATCATAGAGCCGAATCCATCTGTTCACTTATCATAGGGCCGAATCCATCTGTTCACTTATCATAAAGCCGAATCCACCTGTTCACTTATCATAGAGCCGAATCTACCTGTTCACTTATCTTAGCGCCAAATCCATCTGTTCACTTATCATAAAGCCGAATCCATCTGTTCACTTATCATAGAGCCGAATCCATCTGTTCACTTATCATAGAGCCGAATCCATCTGTTCACTTATCATAGAGCCGAATCCATCTGTTCACTTACCATAGAGCCGAATCCATCTGTTCACTTATCAGAGCTGAATCCATCTGTTCACTTATCATACAGCCGAATCCATCTGTTCACTTTTCATAGAGCCGAATCCATCTGTTAACTTATCATAGAGCAGGAATCCATCTGTTCACTTCTCATAGAGCCGAATCCATCTGATAACTTATCATAGAGCCGAATCCACCTGTTCACTTATCATAGACCTGAATCCACCTGTTTACTTATCATAGAGCCGAATCCATCTGTTCACTTATCATAGAGCCGAATCTATCTATTTAGTTATCATAGAGCCGGATCCATCTGTTCACTTATCATAGACCTGAATCCACCTGTTCACTTATCATAGAGCCGAATCCATCAGTTCACTTATCATAGAGCCGAATCCATCTGTTTAGTTATCATAGAGCCGAATCCACCTGTTCACTTATCATAGAGCCAAATCCATCTGTTCACTTATCATAGAGCCAAATCTATCTATTTAGTTATCATAGAGCCGGATCCATCTGTTCACTTATCATAGAGCCGAATCCATATGTTCACTTATCATAGAGCCGAATCCATATGTTCACTTATCATAAAGCCGAATCCATCTGTTCACTTATCATAGAGCCGAATCCATCTGTTCACTTATCATAGAGCCGAATCCACCTTTTCACTTATCATAGAGCCAAATCCATCTGTTCACTTATCATAGAGCCGAAACCATCTGTTTACTTATCATAGAGCCAAATCCTTCTGTTAACTTAGAGCCGAATCCACCTGTCACTTATCATAGAGCCGAATCCACCTGTTTTCTTATAGAGCCGAATCCACCTGTTTACTTATCATAGAGCCGAATCCACCTGATCACTTATCATAGAGCCGAATCCATCTGTTCACTTATCATAGAGCCGAATCCATCTGTTCACTTATCATAGAGCTGAATCCATCTGTTCACTTATCATGAAGCCGAATCCATCTGTTTACTTATCATAGACCCGAATCCATCTGTTCACTTATCATAGAGCCGAATCCACCTGTTCACTTATCATAGAGCCGAATCCATCTGTTCACTTATCATAGAGCCGAATCCACCTGTTCACTTATCATAGAGCCGAATCCATCTGTTCACTTATCATAGAGCCGAATCCATCTGTTCACTTATCATAGAGCCGAATCCATCTGTTCACTTATCATAGAGCCGAATCCATCTGTTCACTTACCATAGAGCTGAATCCATCTTTTCACTTATCATAAAGCCGAATCCATCTGTTCCCTTATCATAGAGCCGGATCCACCTGTTCACTCATCATAGAGCCGAATCCATCTGTTCACTTATTATAGAGCCAAATCCATCTGTTCACTTATCATAGAGCCGAATCCATCTGTTCACTTATCATAGAGCCAAATCCATCTGTTCACTTATCGTAGAGCCGAAACCATCTGTTCACTTATCATAGAGCCAAATCCATCTGTTCACTTAAAGCCGAATCCACCTGTCACTTATCATGGAGCCAAATCCACCTGTTCACTTATCATAGAGCCGAATCCATCTGTTCACTTATCATAGAGCCAAATCCATCTGTTCACTTATCATACAGCCGAATCCACCTGTTCACTTATCATGGAGCCGAATCCATCTGTTCACTTATCATAGAGCCGAATCCATCTGTTCACTTATCATAAAGCTGAATCCATTTGTTCTCTTATCATAGAGCCGAATCCATCTGTTCACTTATCATAAAGCTGAATCCATCTGTTCACTTATCATAGAGCCGAATCCATCTGATCACTTATCATAAAGCTGAATCCATCTGTTCACTTATCATAGAGCCGAATCCATCTGATCACTTATCATAAAGCTGAATCCATCTGATCACTTATCATAGAGCGGAATCCACCTTTTCACTTATCATAGAGCCGAATCCATCTGTTAACTTATCATACAGCCGAATCCATCTGTTCACTTCTCATAGAGCCGAATCCATCTGTTCACTTATCATAGAGCCGAATCCATCTGTTCACTTATCATAGAGCCGAATCCATCTGTTCACTTATTAGACCTGAATCCACCTATTCACTTATCATAGAGCCGAATCCATCTGTTACTTATCATAGAGCCGAATCCATCTGTTCACTTATCATAGAGCCGAATCCATCTGTTCACTTATCATAGAGCCGAATCCATCTGTTCACTTATCAGAGATCCGGATCCATCTGTTCACTTCTCATAGAGCCGAATCCATCTGATAACGTATCATAGAGCTGAATCCATCTGTTCACTTATCATACAGCCGAATCCATCTGTTCACTTATCATAGAGGCGGATCCACCTGTTCACTTATCATAGAGCCGAATCCACCTGTTCACTTATCATAGACCTGAATCCATCTGTTCACTTATCATAGAGCCGAATCCACCTGTTCACTTATCATAGAGCCGAATCCACCTGTTCACTTATCATAGAGCCGAATCCATCTGTTCACTTATCATAGAGGCGGATCCACCTGTTTACTTATCATAGAGCCGAATCCATCTGTTCACTTATCATAGAGCCGACTCCACCTGTTCACTTATCATAGAGCCGAATCCACCTGTTCACTTATCATAGAGCCGAATCCATCTGTTAACTTATCATAGAGCCGAATCCATCTGTTCACTTCTCATAGAGCCGAATCCATCTGATAACTTATCATAGAGCCGAATCCATCTGTTCGCTTATCATACAGCCGAATCCACCTGTTCACTTATCATAGAGCCGAATCCACCTGTTTACTTATCATAGAGCCGAATCCATCTGTTAACTTATCATAGAGCCGAATCCATCTGTTCACTTCTCATAGAGCCGAATCCATCTGATAACTTATCATAGAGCCGAATCCATCTGTTCGCTTATCATAGAGCTGAATCCATTTGTTCACTTATCATAGAGCCGGATCCATCTGTTCACTTATCATAGACCTGAATCCACCTGTTCACTTATCATAGAGCCGAATCCATCTGTTCACTTATCATAGAGCCAAATCCATCTGTTCACTTATCATAGAGCCGAATCCATCTGTTCACTTATCATAGAGCCGAATCCATCTGTTTAGTTATCATAGAGCCGGATCCATCTGTTCACTTATCATAGACCTGAATCCACCTGTTCACTTATCATAGAGCCGAATCTATCTGTTCACTTATCATAGAGCCAAATCCATCTGTTTAGTTATCATAGAGCCGAATCCACCTGTTCACTTATCATAGAGCCAAATCCATCTGTTCACTTATCATAGACCCGAATCCACCTGTTCACTTATCATAGAGCCGAATCCATATGTTCACTTATCATATAGCCGAATCCATCTGTTCACTTATCATAGAGCCGAATCCATCTGTTCACTTATCATAGAGCCGAATCCTTCTGTTCACTTAGAGCCGAATCCACCTGTCACTTATCATAGAGCCGAAACCACCTGTTTACTTATAGCGCCGAATCCACCTGTTTACTTATCATAGACCCGAATCCACCTGATCACTTATTATAGAGCCGAATCCATTTGTTCACTTATCATAGACCCGAATCCATCTGTTCACTTATCATAGAGCTGAATCCATCTGTTCACTTATCATAGACCCGAATCCATCTGTTTACTTATCATAGACCCGAATTCATCTGTTTACTTATCATAGACCCGAATCCATCTGTTCACTTATCATAGAGCCGAATCCATCTGTTCACTTATCATAGAGCCGAATCCATCTGTTCACTTACCATAGAGCCGAATCCATCTGTTCACTTATCATAGAGCCGAATCCACCTGGCACTAATCATAGAGCTGAATCCATCTTTTCACTTATCATAAAGCCGAATTCATCTGTTCACTTATCATAGAGCCGAATCTACCTGTTCACTTATCATAGAGCCGAATCTTCCTGTTCACTTATCTTAGAGCCAAATCCATCTGTTCACTTATCATAGAGCCGAATCCACCTTTTCACTTATCGTAGAGCTGAATCCATCTGTTCAATTATCGTAGAGCCGAATCCATCTGTTAACTTATCATAGACCCGAATCCATCTGTTCACTTATCATAGAGCCGAATCCACCTGCTACTAATCATAGTGTTGAATCTATCTTTTCACTTATCATAAAGCCGAATCCATCTGTTCACTTATCATAGAGCCGAATCTACCTGTTCACTTATCTTAGAGCCAAATCCATCTGTTCACTTATCATAGAGCCGAATCCACCTTTTCACTTATCGTAGAGCCAAATCCATCTGTTACTTATCAGAGCCGCATCCACCTGATCACTGATCATAGAGCCGAATCCACCTGATCACTTATCAGAGCCGAATCCATCTGTTCACTTATCATGGAGCCGAATCCATCTGTTACCTATCAAAGCCGAATCAACCTGATCACTTATCATAGAGCCGAATCCACCTGATAACTTATCATAGAGCCGAATCCATCTGTTCACTTTTTAGAGCCGAATCCATCTGTTCACTTATTATAGAGCCGCATCCATCTGTTCACTTATCATAGACTCAAATCCATCTGTTCACTTATCATAGACTAGAATCCATCTGTTCACTTATCATAAATCCGAATCCATCTGTTCACTTATCATAGAGCCGAATCCATCTGTTCACTTATCATAGAGCCGAATCTACCTGTTCACTTATCTTAGAGCCAAATCCATCTGTTCACTTATCATAGAGCCGAATCCACCTTTTCACTTATCGTAGAGCCAAATCCATCTGTTACTTATCAGAGCCGCATCCACCTGATCACTGATCATAGAGCCGAATCCACCTGATCACTTATCAGAGCCGAATCCATCTGTTCACTTATCATAGAGCCGAATCCATCTCTTACCTATCAAAGCCGAATCAACCTGATCACTTATCATAGAACCGAATCCACCTGATAACTTATCATAGAGCCGAATCCATCTGTTCACTTCTTATAGAGCCGCATCCATCTGTTCACTTATCATAGACTCAAATCCATCTGTTCACTTATCATAGAGCCGAATCCATCTGTTCACTTATCATAGAGCCGAATCCATCTGTTCGCTTATCATAGAGCTGAATCCATTTGTTCACTTATCATAGCGCCGACTCCACCTGTTCATTTATCATAGAGCCGAGTCCATCTGTTCACTTATCATAGAGCCGAATCCATCTGTTTAGTTATCATAGAGCCGGATCCATCTGTTCACTTATCATAGACCTGAATCCACCTGTTCACTTATCATAGAGCCGAATCCATCTGTTCACTTATCATTGAGCCGAATCCATCTGTTCACTTATCATAGACCTGAATCCACCTGTTCACTTATCATAGAGCCGAATCCATCTGTTCACTTATCATAGAGCCGAATCCATCTGTTTAGTTATCATAGAGCCGGATCCATCTGTTCACTTATCATAGACCTGAATCCACCTGTTCACTTATCATAGAGCCGAATCTATCTGTTCACTTATCATAGAGCCAAATCCATCTGTTTAGTTATCATAGAGCCGAATCCACCTGTTCACTTATCATAGAGCCAAATCCATCTGTTCACTTATCATAGACCCGAATCCACCTGTTCACTTATCATAGAGCCGAATCCATATGTTCACTTATCATATAGCCGAATCCATCTGTTCACTTATCATAGAGCCGAATCCATCTGTTCACTTATCATAGAGCCGAATCCTTCTGTTCACTTAGAGCCGAATCCACCTGTCACTTATCATAGAGCCGAAACCACCTGTTTACTTATAGCGCCGAATCCACCTGTTTACTTATCATAGACCCGAATCCACCTGATCACTTATTATAGAGCCGAATCCATTTGTTCACTTATCATAGACCCGAATCCATCTGTTCACTTATCATAGAGCTGAATCCATCTGTTCACTTATCATAGACCCGAATCCATCTGTTTACTTATCATAGACCCGAATTCATCTGTTTACTTATCATAGACCCGAATCCATCTGTTCACTTATCATAGAGCCGAATCCATCTGTTCACTTATCATAGAGCCGAATCCATCTGTTCACTTACCATAGAGCCGAATCCATCTGTTCACTTATCATAGAGCCGAATCCACCTGGCACTAATCATAGAGCTGAATCCATCTTTTCACTTATCATAAAGCCGAATTCATCTGTTCACTTATCATAGAGCCGAATCTACCTGTTCACTTATCATAGAGCCGAATCTTCCTGTTCACTTATCTTAGAGCCAAATCCATCTGTTCACTTATCATAGAGCCGAATCCACCTTTTCACTTATCGTAGAGCTGAATCCATCTGTTCAATTATCGTAGAGCCGAATCCATCTGTTAACTTATCATAGACCCGAATCCATCTGTTCACTTATCATAGAGCCGAATCCACCTGCTACTAATCATAGTGTTGAATCTATCTTTTCACTTATCATAAAGCCGAATCCATCTGTTCACTTATCATAGAGCCGAATCTACCTGTTCACTTATCTTAGAGCCAAATCCATCTGTTCACTTATCATAGAGCCGAATCCACCTTTTCACTTATCGTAGAGCCAAATCCATCTGTTACTTATCAGAGCCGCATCCACCTGATCACTGATCATAGAGCCGAATCCACCTGATCACTTATCAGAGCCGAATCCATCTGTTCACTTATCATGGAGCCGAATCCATCTGTTACCTATCAAAGCCGAATCAACCTGATCACTTATCATAGAGCCGAATCCACCTGATAACTTATCATAGAGCCGAATCCATCTGTTCACTTTTTAGAGCCGAATCCATCTGTTCACTTATTATAGAGCTGCATCCATCTGTTCACTTATCATAGACTCAAATCCATCTGTTCACTTATCATAGACTAGAATCCATCTGTTCACTTATCATAAATCCGAATCCATCTGTTCACTTATCATAGAGCCGAATCCATCTGTTCACTTATCATAGAGCCGAATCTACCTGTTCACTTATCTTAGAGCCAAATCCATCTGTTCACTTATCATAGAGCCGAATCCACCTTTTCACTTATCGTAGAGCCAAATCCATCTGTTACTTATCAGAGCCGCATCCACCTGATCACTGATCATAGAGCCGAATCCACCTGATCACTTATCAGAGCCGAATCCATCTGTTCACTTATCATAGAGCCGAATCCATCTCTTACCTATCAAAGCCGAATCAACCTGATCACTTATCATAGAACCGAATCCACCTGATAACTTATCATAGAGCCGAATCCATCTGTTCACTTCTTATAGAGCCGCATCCATCTGTTCACTTATCATAGACTCAAATCCATCTGTTCACTTATCATAGAGCCGAATCCATCTGTTCACTTATCATAGAGCCGAATCCATCTGTTCGCTTATCATAGAGCTGAATCCATTTGTTCACTTATCATAGCGCCGACTCCACCTGTTCATTTATCATAGAGCCGAGTCCATCTGTTCACTTATCATAGAGCCGAATCCATCTGTTTAGTTATCATAGAGCCGGATCCATCTGTTCACTTATCATAGACCTGAATCCACCTGTTCACTTATCATAGAGCCGAATCCATCTGTTCACTTATCATTGAGCCGAATCCATCTGTTCACTTATCATAGACCTGAATCCACCTGTTCACTTATCATAGAGCCGAATCCATCTGTTCACTTATCATAGAGCCAAATCCATGTGTTAACTTATCATAGACCTGAATCCACCTGTTCACTTATCATAGAGCCGAATCCATCTGTTCACTTATCATAGACCTGAATCCACATGTTCACTTATCATAGAGCCGAATCCATGTGTTCACTTATTATAGAGCCGAATCCATCTGTTCACTTATCATAGAGCCGAATCCACCTGTTCACTTATCATAGACCTGAATCCACATGTTCACTTATCATAGAGCCGAATCCATCTGTTCACTTATCATAGAGCCGTATCCATCTGTTCACTTATCATAGACCTGAATCCACATGTTCACTTATCATAGAGCCGAATCCATCTGTTCACTTATCATAGAGCCAAATCCATCTGTTCACATATCATAGAGCCGAATTAATCTGTTCACTTATCATAGAGCCGAATCCATCTGTTCACTTATCATAGAGCCAAATCCATCTGTACACTTATCATAGAGCCGAATCCATCTGTTCACTTATCATAAAGCCGAATCCATCTGTTCACTTATCATAGAGCCAAATCCATCTGTTCACTTATCATAGAGCCGATTCTACCTGTTCACTTATCATAGAGCCGAAACCATCTGTTCACTTATCATAGAGCCGAATCCATCTGTTCACTTATCATAGAGCCAAATCCATCTGTTACTTATCAGAGCCAAATCCACCTGATCACTTATCATAGAGCCGAATCCACCTGATCACTTATCATAGAGCCGAATCCACCTGATCACTTATCATAGAGCCGAATCCACCTGATCACTTATCATAGAGCCGAATCCACCTGTTCACTTATCAGAGCCGAATCCACCTATTCTCTTATCAGAGAGCCAAATCCATCTGTTCACTTATCATAGAGCCGAATCCATCTGTTCACTTATCATAGCGCCGACTCCACCTGTTCATTTATCATAGAGCCGAATCCATCTGTTCACTTATTATAGAGCCAAATCCATCTGTTCACTTATCATAGAGCCAAAACCATCTGTTCACTTATCATAGAGCCAAATCCATCTGTTCACTTAGAGCCGAATCCACCTGTCACTTATCATAGAGCCGAATCCATCTGTTCACCTATCATAGAGCCGAATCCATCTGTTAACTTATCATAGAGCCGAATCCATCTGTTCACTTATCATAAAGCTGAATCCATCTGTTCACTTATCATAGAGCCGAATCCATCTGTTCACTTATCATAGAGCCGAATCCATCTGTTCACTTATCATAAAGCCGAATCCATCTGTTCACTTATCATAGAGCCGAATCCATCTGTTCACTTATCATAGAGCCGATTCCATCTGTTCACTTATCATAGACCCGAATCCACCTGTTCATTTATCATAGAGCCGAATCCACCTGTTCACTTATCATAGAGCCGAATCCACCTGTTAATTTATCATAGAGCCAAATCCATCTGTTCACTTATCATAGAGCCGACTCCACCTGTTCACTTATCACAGAGCTGAATCCACCTGTTCACTTATCATAGAGCCGAATCCATCTGTTCACTTATCATAAAGCCGAATCCATCTGTTCAATTATCATAGAGCCAAATCCATCTGTTCACTTATCATAGAGCCGGATCCATCTGTTCACTTATCATAGAGCCGAATCCATCTGTTCACTTATCATAGAGCCGAATCCATCTGTTCACTTATCATAGAGCCGAATCCATCTGTTTAGTTATCATAGAGCCGGATCCATCTGTTCACTTATCATAGACCTGAATCCACCTGTTCACTTATCATAGAGCCGAATCTATCTGTTCACTTATCATAGAGCCGAATCCATCTGTTTAGTTATCATAGAGCCGAATCCACCTGTTCACTTATCATAGAGCCAAATCCATCTGTTCACTTATCATAGACCTGAATCCACCTGTTTACTTATCATAGAGCCGAATCCATATGTTCACTTATCATAGAGCCGAATCCATCTGTTCACTTATCATAGAGCCGAATCCATCTGTTCACTTATCATAGAGCCGAATCCTTCTGTTCACTTAGAGCCGAATCCACCTGTCACTTATCATAGAGCCGAAACCACCTGTTTACTTATAGTGCCGAATCCTTCTGTTCACTTAGAGCCGAATCCACCTGTTTACTTATCATAGACCCGAATCCACCTGATCACTTATCATAGAGCCGAATCCATTTGTTCACTTATCATAGACCCGAATCCATCTGTTCACTTATCATAGAGCTGAATCCATCTGTTCACTTATCATAGACCCGAATCCATCTGTTTACTTATCATAGACCCGAATTCATCTGTTTACTTATCATAGACCCGAATCCATCTGTTCACTTATCATAGAGCCGAATCCATCTGTTCACTTATCATAGAGCCGAATCCATCTGTTCACTTACCATAGAGCCGAATCCATCTGTTCACTTATCATAGAGCCGAATCCACCTGGCACTAATCATAGAGCTGAATCCATCTTTTCACTTATCATAAAGCCGAATTCATCTGTTCACTTATCATAGAGGCGGATCCACCTGTTCACTTATCATAGAGCTGAATCTTCCTGTTCACTTATCTTAGAGCCAAATCCATCTGTTCACTTATCATAGAGCCGAATCCACCTTTTCACTTATCGTAGAGCTGAATCCATCTGTTCACTTATCGTAGAGCCGAATCCATCTGTTTACTTATCATAGACCCGAATCCATCTGTTCACTTATCATAGAGCCGAATCCACCTGGTACTAATCATAGTGTTGAATCCATCTTTTCACTTATCATAAAGCCGAATCCATCTGTTCACTTATCATAGAGCCGAATCTACCTGTTCACTTATCTTAGAGCCAAATCCATCTGTTCACTTATCATAGAGCCGAATCCATCTGTTACTTATCAGAGCCGCATCCACCTGATCACTGATCATAGAGCCGAATCCATCTGTTCACTTATCATAGAGCTGAATCCATCTGTTACCTATCAAAGCCGAATCAACCTGATCACTTATCATAGAGCCGAATCCACCTGATAACTTATCATAGAGCCGAATCCATCTGTTCACTTATCAGAGCTGAATGCATCTGTTCACTTATTATAGAGCCGCATCCATCTGTTCACTTATCATAGACTCAAATCCATCTGTTCACTTATCATAGACTAGAATCCATCTGTTCACTTATCATAAATCCGAATCCATCTGTTCACTTATCATAGAGCCGAATCCATCTGTTCACTTATCATAAATCCGAATCCATCTGTTCACTTATCATAGAGCCGAATCCATCTGTTCACTTATCATAGAGCCGAATCTACCTGTTCACTTATCTTAGAGCCAAATCCATCTGTTCACTTATCATAGAGCCGAATCCACCTTTTCACTTATCGTAGAGCCAAATCCATCTGTTATTTATCAGAGCCGAATCCACCTGATCACTTATCAGAGCCGAATCCATCTGTTCACTTATCATAGAGCCGAATCCATCTCTTACCTATCAAAGCCGAATCAACCTGATCACTTATCATAGAACCGAATCCATCTGTTCACTTATTATAGAGCCGCATCCATCTGTTCACTTATCATAGACTCAAATCCATCTGTTCACTTATCATAGACTAGAATCCATCTGTTCACTTATCATAAATCCGAATCCATCTGTTCACTTATCATAGAGCCGAATCCATCTGTTCGCTTATCATAGAGCTGAATCCACCTGTTCATTTATCATAGAGCCGAATCCATCTGTTCATTTATCATAGAGCTGAATCCATCTGTTCACTTATCATAGAGCCGACTCCACCTGTTCATTTATCATAGAGCCGAGTCCATCTGTTCACTTATCATAGGGCCGAATCCATCTGTTCACTTATTATAGAGCCGCATCCATCTGTTCACTTATCATAGAGCCGACTCCACCTGTTCACTTATCATAGAGCCGAGTCCATCTGTTCACTTATCATAGAGCCGAATCCATCTGTTCACTTATTATAGAGCCGCATCCATCTGTTCACTTATCATAGACTAGAATCCATCTGTTCACTTATCATAGAGCCGAATCCATCTGTTCACTTATCATAGAGCCGAATCAATCTGTTCACTTATCATAGAGCCGACTCCACCTGTTCATTTATCATAGAGCCGAGTCCATCTGTTCACTTATCATAGAGCCGAATCCATCTGTTCACTTATCATAGACTCAAATCCATCTGTTCACTTATCATAGACTAGAATCCATCTGTTCACTTATCATAGAGCCGAATCCATCTGTTCACTTATCATAGAGCCGACTCCACCTGTTCATTTATCATAGAGCCGAGTCCATCTGTTCACTTATCATAAATCCGAATCCATCTGTTCACTTATCATAGAGCCGAATCCATCTGTTCGCTTATCATAGAGCTGAATCCACCTGTTCATTTATCATAGAGCCGACTACACCTGTTCATTTATCATAGAGCCGAGTCCATCTGTTCTCTTATCATAGAGCCGAATCCATCTGTTCACTTATCATAAAGCTGAATCCATCTGTTCACTTATCATAGAGCCGAATCCATCTGATCACTTATCATAAAGCTGAATCCATCTGTTCACTTATCATAGAGCCGAATCCATCTGATCACTTATCATAAAGCTGAATCCATCTGATCACTTATCATAGAGCGGAATCCACCTTTTCACTTATCATAGAGCCGAATCCATCTGTTAACTTATCATACAGCCGAATACATCTGTTCACTTCTCATAGAGCCGAATCCATCTGTTCACTTATCATAGAGCCGAATCCATCTGTTCACTTATCATAGAGCCGAATCCATCTGTTCACTTATTAGACCTGAATCCACCTATTCACTTATCATAGAGCCGAATCCATCTGTTACTTATCATAGAGCCGAATCCATCTGTTCACTTATCATAGAGCCGAATCCATCTGTTCACTTATCATAGAGCCGAATCCATCTGTTCACTTATCAGAGATCCGGATCCATCTGTTCACTTCTCATAGAGCCGAATCCATCTGATAACGTATCATAGAGCTGAATCCATCTGTTCACTTATCATACAGCCGAATCCATCTGTTCACTTATCATAGAGGCGGATCCACCTGTTCACTTATCATAGAGCCGAATCCACCTGTTCACTTATCATAGAGCCGAATCCATCTGTTCACTTATCATAGAGCCGAATCCACCTGTTCACTTATCATAGAGCCGAATCCACCTGTTCACTTATCATAGAGCCGAATCCATCTGTTCACTTATCATAGAGGCGGATCCACCTGTTTACTTATCATAGAGCCGAATCCATCTGTTCACTTATCATAGAGCCGACTCCACCTGTTCACTTATCATAGAGCCGAATCCACCTGTTCACTTATCATAGAGCCGAATCCATCTGTTAACTTATCATAGAGCCGAATCCATCTGTTCACTTCTCATAGAGCCGAATCCATCTGATAACTTATCATAGAGCGGAATCCACCTTTTCACTTATCATAGAGCCGAATCCATCTGTTAACTTATCATACAGCCGAATCCATCTGTTCACTTCTCATAGAGCCGAATCCATCTGTTCACTTATCATAGAGCCGAATCCATCTGTTCACTTATCATAGAGCCGAATCCATCTGTTCACTTATTAGACCTGAATCCACCTATTCACTTATCATAGAGCCGAATCCATCTGTTACTTATCATAGAGCCGAATCCATCTGTTCACTTATCATAGAGCCGAATCCATCTGTTCACTTATCATAGAGCCGAATCCATCTGTTCACTTATCAGAGATCCGGATCCATCTGTTCACTTCTCATAGAGCCGAATCCATCTGATAACGTATCATAGAGCTGAATCCATCTGTTCACTTATCATACAGCCGAATCCATCTGTTCACTTATCATAGAGGCGGATCCACCTGTTCACTTATCATAGAGCCGAATCCACCTGTTCACTTATCATAGAGCCGAATCCATCTGTTCACTTATCATAGAGCCGAATCCACCTGTTTACTTATCATAGAGCCGAATCCACCTGTTCACTTATCATAGAGCCGAATCCATCTGTTCACTTATCATAGAGGCGGATCCACCTGTTTACTTATCATAGAGCCGAATCCATCTGTTCACTTATCATAGAGCCGACTCCACCTGTTCACTTATCATAGAGCCGAATCCACCTGTTCACTTATCATAGAGCCGAATCCATCTGTTAACTTATCATAGAGCCGAATCCATCTGTTCACTTCTCATAGAGCCGAATCCATCTGATAACTTATCATAGAGCCGAATCCATCTGTTCGCTTATCATACAGCCGAATCCACCTGTTCACTTATCATAGAGCCGAATCCACCTGTTCACTTATCATAGAGCCGAATCCATCTGTTAACTTATCATAGAGCCGAATCCATCTGTTCACTTCTCATAGAGCCGAATCCATCTGATAACTTATCATAGAGCCGAATCCATCTGTTCGCTTATCATAGAGCTGAATCCATTTGTTCACTTATCACAGAGCCGGATCCATCTGTTCACTTATCATAGACCTGAATCCACCTGTTCACTTATCATAGAGCCGAATCCATCTGTTCACTTATCATAGAGCCAAATCCATCTGTTCACTTATCATAGAGCCGAATCCATCTGTTCACTTATCATAGAGCCGAATCCATCTGTTTAGTTATCATAGAGCCGGATCCATCTGTTCACTTATCATAGACCTGAATCCACCTGTTCACTTATCATAGAGCCGAATCTATCTGTTCACTTATCATAGAGCCGAATCCATCTGTTTAGTTATCATAGAGCCGAATCCACCTGTTCACTTATCATAGAGCCAAATCCATCTGTTCACTTATCATAGACCCGAATCCACCTGTTCACTTATCATAGAGCCGAATCCATATGTTCACTTATCATATAGCCGAATCCATCTGTTCACTTATCATAGAGCCGAATCCATCTGTTCACTTATCATAGAGCCGAATCCTTCTGTTCACTTAGAGCCGAATCCACCTGTCACTTATCATAGAGCCGAAACCACCTGTTTACTTATAGCGCCGAATCCACCTGTTTACTTATCATAGACCCGAATCCACCTGATCACTTATTATAGAGCCGAATCCATTTGTTCACTTATCATAGACCCGAATCCATCTGTTCACTTATCATAGAGCTGAATCCATCTGTTCACTTATCATAGACCCGAATCCATCTGTTTACTTATCATAGACCCGAATTCATCTGTTTACTTATCATAGACCCGAATCCATCTGTTCACTTATCATAGAGCCGAATCCATCTGTTCACTTATCATAGAGCCGAATCCATCTGTTCACTTACCATAGAGCCGAATCCATCTGTTCACTTATCATAGAGCCGAATCCACCTGGCACTAATCATAGAGCTGAATCCATCTTTTCACTTATCATAAATCCGAATTCATCTGTTCACTTATCATAGAGCCGAATCTACCTGTTCACTTATCATAGAGCCGAATCTTCCTGTTCACTTATCTTAGAGCCAAATCCATCTGTTCACTTATCATAGAGCCGAATCCACCTTTTCACTTATCGTAGAGCTGAATCCATCTGTTCAATTATCGTAGAGCCGAATCCATCTGTTAACTTATCATAGACCCGAATCCATCTGTTCACTTATCATAGAGCCGAATCCACCTGGTACTAATCATAGTGTTGAATCCATCTTTTCACTTATCATAAAGCCGAATCCATCTGTTCACTTATCATAGAGCCGAATCTACCTGTTCACTTATCTTAGAGCCAAATCCATCTGTTCACTTATCATAGAGCCGAATCCACCTTTTCACTTATCGTAGAGCCAAATCCATCTGTTACTTATCAGAGCCGCATCCACCTGATCACTGATCATAGAGCCGAATCCACCTGATCACTTATCAGAGCCGAATCCATCTGTTCACTTATCATGGAGCCGAATCCATCTGTTACCTATCAAAGCCGAATCAACCTGATCACTTATCATAGAGCCGAATCCACCTGATAACTTATCATAGAGCCGAATCCATCTGTTCACTTTTTAGAGCCGAATCCATCTGTTCACTTATTATAGAGCCGCATCCATCTGTTCACTTATCATAGACTCAAATCCATCTGTTCACTTATCATAGACTAGAATCCATCTGTTCACTTATCATAAATCCGAATCCATCTGTTCACTTATCATAGAGCCGAATCCATCTGTTCACTTATCATAGAGCCGAATCTACCTGTTCACTTATCTTAGAGCCAAATCCATCTGTTCACTTATCATAGAGCCGAATCCACCTTTTCACTTATCGTAGAGCCAAATCCATCTGTTACTTATCAGAGCCGCATCCACCTGATCACTGATCATAGAGCCGAATCCACCTGATCACTTATCAGAGCCGAATCCATCTGTTCACTTATCATAGAGCCGAATCCATCTCTTACCTATCAAAGCCGAATCAACCTGATCACTTATCATAGAACCGAATCCACCTGATAACTTATCATAGAGCCGAATCCATCTGTTCACTTCTTATAGAGCCGCATCCATCTGTTCACTTATCATAGACTCAAATCCATCTGTTCACTTATCATAGAGCCGAATCCATCTGTTCACTTATCATAGAGCCGAATCCATCTGTTCGCTTATCATAGAGCTGAATCCATTTGTTCACTTATCATAGCGCCGACTCCACCTGTTCATTTATCATAGAGCCGAGTCCATCTGTTCACTTATCATAGAGCCGAATCCATCTGTTTAGTTATCATAGAGCCGGATCCATCTGTTCACTTATCATAGACCTGAATCCACCTGTTCACTTATCATAGAGCCGAATCCATCTGTTCACTTATCATTGAGCCGAATCCATCTGTTCACTTATCATAGACCTGAATCCACCTGTTCACTTATCATAGAGCCGAATCCATCTGTTCACTTATCATAGAGCCAAATCCATGTGTTAACTTATCATAGACCTGAATCCACCTGTTCACTTATCATAGAGCCGAATCCATATGTTCACTTATCATAGAGCCGAATCCATGTGTTCACTTATTATAGAGCCGAATCCATCTGTTCACTTATCATAGAGCCGAATCCACCTGTTCACTTATCATAGACCTGAATCCACATGTTCACTTATCATAGAGCCGAATCCATCTGTTAACTTATCATAGAGCCGAATCCATCTGTTCACTTATCATAGACCTGAATCCACATGTTCACTTATCATAGAGCCGAATCCATCTGTTCACTTATCATAGAGCCAAATCCATCTGTTCACATATCATAGAGCCGAATTAATCTGTTCACTTATCATAGAGCCGAATCCATCTGTTCACTTATCATAGAGCCAAATCCATCTGTACACTTATCATAGAGCCGAATCCATCTGTTCACTTATCATAAAGCCGAATCCATCTGTTCACTTATCATAGAGCCAAATCCATCTGTTCACTTATCATAGAGCCGATTCTACCTGTTCACTTATCATAGAGCCGAAACCATCTGTTCACTTATCATAGAGCCGAATCCATCTGTTCACTTATCATAGAGCCAAATCCATCTGTTACTTATCAGAGCCAAATCCACCTGATCACTTATCATAGAGCCGAATCCACCTGATCACTTATCATAGAGCCGAATCCACCTGATCACTTATCATAGAGCCGAATCCACCTGATCACTTATCATAGAGCCGAATCCACCTGTTCACTTATCAGAGCCGAATCCACCTATTCTCTTATCAGAGAGCCAAATCCATCTGTTCACTTATCATAGAGCCGAATCCATCTGTTCACTTATCATAGCGCCGACTCCACCTGTTCATTTATCATAGAGCCGAATCCATCTGTTCACTTATTATAGAGCCAAATCCATCTGTTCACTTATCATAGAGCCAAATCCATCTGTTCACTTAGAGCCGAATCCACCTGTCACTTATCATAGAGCCGAATCCATCTGTTCACCTATCATAGAGCCGAATCCATCTGTTAACTTATCATAGAGCCGAATCCATCTGTTCACTTATCATAAAGCTGAATCCATCTGTTCACTTATCATAGAGCCGAATCCATCTGTTCACTTATCATAGAGCCGAATCCATCTGTTCACTTATCATAAAGCCGAATCCATCTGTTCACTTATCATAGAGCCGAATCCATCTGTTCACTTATCATAGAGCCGATTCCATCTGTTCACTTATCATAGACCCGAATCCACCTGTTCATTTATCATAGAGCCGAATCCACCTGTTCACTTATCATAGAGCCGAATCCACCTGTTAATTTATCATAGAGCCAAATCCATCTGTTCACTTATCATAGAGCCGACTCCACCTGTTCACTTATCACAGAGCTGAATCCACCTGTTCACTTATCATAGAGCCGAATCCATCTGTTCACTTATCATAAAGCCGAATCCATCTGTTCAATTATCATAGAGCCAAATCCATCTGTTCACTTATCATAGAGCCGGATCCATCTGTTCACTTATCATAGAGCCGAATCCATCTGTTCACTTATCATAGAGCCGAATCCATCTGTTCACTTATCATAGAGCCGAATCCATCTGTTTAGTTATCATAGAGCCGGATCCATCTGTTCACTTATCATAGACCTGAATCCACCTGTTCACTTATCATAGAGCCGAATCTATCTGTTCACTTATCATAGAGCCGAATCCATCTGTTTAGTTATCATAGAGCCGAATCCACCTGTTCACTTATCATAGAGCCAAATCCATCTGTTCACTTATCATAGACCTGAATCCACCTGTTTACTTATCATAGAGCCAAATCCATATGTTCACTTATCATAGAGCCGAATCCATCTGTTCACTTATCATAGAGCCGAATCCATCTGTTCACTTATCATAGAGCCGAATCCTTCTGTTCACTTAGAGCCGAATCCACCTGTCACTTATCATAGAGCCGAAACCACCTGTTTACTTATAGTGCCGAATCCTTCTGTTCACTTAGAGCCGAATCCACCTGTTTACTTATCATAGACCCGAATCCACCTGATCACTTATCATAGAGCCGAATCCATTTGTTCACTTATCATAGACCCGAATCCATCTGTTCACTTATCATAGAGCTGAATCCATCTGTTCACTTATCATAGACCCGAATCCATCTGTTTACTTATCATAGACCCGAATTCATCTGTTTACTTATCATAGACCCGAATCCATCTGTTCACTTATCATAGAGCCGAATCCATCTGTTCACTTATCATAGAGCCGAATCCATCTGTTCACTTACCATAGAGCCGAATCCATCTGTTCACTTATCATAGAGCCGAATCCACCTGGCACTAATCATAGAGCTGAATCCATCTTTTCACTTATCATAAAGCCGAATTCATCTGTTCACTTATCATAGAGGCGGATCCACCTGTTCACTTATCATAGAGCTGAATCTTCCTGTTCACTTATCTTAGAGCCAAATCCATCTGTTCACTTATCATAGAGCCGAATCCACCTTTTCACTTATCGTAGAGCTGAATCCATCTGTTCACTTATCGTAGAGCCGAATCCATCTGTTTACTTATCATAGACCCGAATCCATCTGTTCACTTATCATAGAGCCGAATCCACCTGGTACTAATCATAGTGTTGAATCCATCTTTTCACTTATCATAAAGCCGAATCCATCTGTTCACTTATCATAGAGCCGAATCTACCTGTTCACTTATCTTAGAGCCAAATCCATCTGTTCACTTATCATAGAGCCGAATCCATCTGTTACTTATCAGAGCCGCATCCACCTGATCACTGATCATAGAGCCGAATCCATCTGTTCACTTATCATAGAGCTGAATCCATCTGTTACCTATCAAAGCCGAATCAACCTGATCACTTATCATAGAGCCGAATCCATCTGTTCACTTATCAGAGCCGAATGCATCTGTTCACTTATTATAGAGCCGCATCCATCTGTTCACTTATCATAGACTCAAATCCATCTGTTCACTTATCATAGACTAGAATCCATCTGTTCACTTATCATAAATCCGAATCCATCTGTTCACTTATCATAGAGCCGAATCCATCTGTTCACTTATCATAAATCCGAATCCATCTGTTCACTTATCATAGAGCCGAATCCATCTGTTCACTTATCATAGAGCCGAATCTACCTGTTCACTTATCTTAGAGCCAAATCCATCTGTTCACTTATCATAGAGCCGAATCCACCTTTTCACTTATCGTAGAGCCAAATCCATCTGTTATTTATCAGAGCCGAATCCACCTGATCACTTATCAGAGCCGAATCCATCTGTTCACTTATCATAGAGCCGAATCCATCTCTTACCTATCAAAGCCGAATCAACCTGATCACTTATCATAGAACCGAATCCATCTGTTCACTTATTATAGAGCCGCATCCATCTGTTCACTTATCATAGACTCAAATCCATCTGTTCACTTATCATAGACTAGAATCCATCTGTTCACTTATCATAAATCCGAATCCATCTGTTCACTTATCATAGAGCCGAATCCATCTGTTCGCTTATCATAGAGCTGAATCCACCTGTTCATTTATCATAGAGCCGAATCCATCTGTTCATTTATCATAGAGCTGAATCCATCTGTTCACTTATCATAGAGCCGACTCCACCTGTTCATTTATCATAGAGCCGAGTCCATCTGTTCACTTATCATAGGGCCGAATCCATCTGTTCACTTATTATAGAGCCGCATCCATCTGTTCACTTATCATAGAGCCGACTCCACCTGTTCACTTATCATAGAGCCGAGTCCATCTGTTCACTTATCATAGAGCCGAATCCATCTGTTCACTTATTATAGAGCCGCATCCATCTGTTCACTTATCATAGACTAGAATTTATCTGTTCACTTATCATAGAGCCGAATCCATCTGTTCACTTATCATAGAGCCGAATCCATCTGTTCACTTATCATAGAGCCGACTCCACCTGTTCATTTATCATAGAGCCGAGTCCATCTGTTCACTTATCATAGAGCCGAATCCATCTGTTCACTTATCATAGACTCAAATCCATCTGTTCACTTATCATAGACTAGAATCCATCTGTTCACTTATCATAGAGCCGAATCCATCTGTTCACTTATCATAGAGCCGACTCCACCTGTTCATTTATCATAGAGCCGAGTCCATCTGTTCACTTATCATAAATCCGAATCCATCTGTTCACTTATCATAGAGCCGAATCCATCTGTTCGCTTATCATAGAGCTGAATCCACCTGTTCATTTATCATAGAGCCGACTACACCTGTTCATTTATCATAGAGCCGAGTCCATCTGTTCACTTATCATAGAGCCGAGTCCATCTGTTCACTTATCATAGAGCCGACTCCACCTGTTCATTTATCATAGAGCTGAATCCATCTGTTCACTTATCATAGCGCCGACTTCACCTGTTCATTTATCATAGAGCCGAGTCCATCTGTTCACTTATCATAGAGCAGAATCCATCTGTTTAGTTATCATAGAGCCGGATCCATCTGTTCACTTATCATAGACCTGAATCCACCTGTTCACTTATCATAGAGCCGAATCCATCTGTTCACTTATCATAGAGCCGAATCCATCTGTTCACTTATCATAGATCTGAATCCACCTGTTCACTTATCATAGAGCCGAATCCATCTGTTCACTTATCATAGAGCCAAATCCATGTGTTAACTTATCATAGACCTGAATCCACCTGTTCACTTATCATAGAGCCGAATCCATCTGTTCACTTATCATAGAGCCGAATCCACCTGTTCACTTATCATAGAGCCGAATCCATCCGTTCACTTATCATAGAGCCGAATCCATCTGTTCACTTATCATAGACCTGAATCCACATGTTCACTTATCATAGAGCCGAATCCATCTGTTCACTTATCATAGAGCCAAATCCATCTGTTCACATATCATAGAGCCGAATTAATCTGTTCACTTATCATAGAGCCGAATCCACCTGTTCACTTATCATCGAGCCGAATCCATCTGTTCACTTATCATAGAGCCAAATCCATCTGTTCACTTATCATAGAGCCGAATCCATCTGTTACTTATCATAAAGCCGAATCCACCTGTTCACTTATCATAGAGCCAAATCCATCTGTTCACTTATCATAGAGCCGATTCTACCTGTTCACTTATCATAGAGCCGAAACCATCTGTTCACTTATCATAGAGCCAAATCCATCTGTTCACTTATCATAGAGCCGATTCTACCTGTTCACTTATCATAGAGCCGAAACCATCTGTTCACTTATCATAGAGCCGAATCCATCTGTTCACTTATCATAGAGCCAAATCCATCTGTTCACTTATCATAGAGCCAAATCCATCTGTTCACTTATCATAGAGCCGATTCTACCTGTTCACTTATCATAGAGCCGAAACCATCTGTTCACTTATCATAGAGCCGAATCCATCTGTTCACTTATCATAGAGCCGGATCCACCTGTTCACTTATCATAGAGCCGAATCCATCTGTTCACTTATCATAGAGCCAAATCCATCTGTTCACTTATCATAGAGCCGAATCCATCTGTTCACTTACCATAGAGCCGAATCCATCTGTTCACTTATCAGAGCTGAATCCATCTGTTCACTTATCATACAGCCGAATCCATTTGTTCACTTTTCATAGAGCCGAATCCATCTGTTAACTTATCATAGAGCAGGAATCCATCTGTTCACTTCTCATAGAGCCGAATCCATCTGATAACTTATCATAGAGCCGAATCCACCTGTTCACTTATCATAGACCTGAATCCACCTGTTTACTTATCATAGAGCCGAATCCATCTGTTCACTTATCATAGAGCCGAATCTATCTATTTAGTTATCATAGAGCCGGATCCATCTGTTCACTTATCATAGACCTGAATCCACCTGTTCACTTATCATAGAGCCGAATCCATCTTTTCACTTATCATAGAGCCGAATCCATCTGTTTAGTTATCATAGAGCCGAATCCACCTGTTCACTTATCATAGAGCCAAATCCACCTGTTCACTTATCATAGAGCCGAATCCACCTGTTTGCTTATCATAGAGCCGAATCCATCTGTTCACTTATCATAGAGCCGACTACATCTGTTCACTTGTCATAGACCTGAATCCACCTGTTCACTTATCATAGAGCCGAATCCACCTGTTCACTTATCATAGACCTGAATCCACCTGTTCACTTATCATAGAGCCGGATCCATCTGTTCTCTTATCATAGATCTGAATCCATCTGTTCACTTATCAGAGCCGAATCCATCTGATCACTTATCATAGAGCCGAATCCATCTGTTCACTTATCAGAGCCGAATCCATCTGTTACTTATCATAGAGCCAAATCCATATGTTTACTTATCAGAGCCGAATCCACCTGTTCACTTATCATAGAGCCAAATCCATCTGTTTGCTTATCATAGAGCCGAATCTACCTGTTCATTTATCATAGAGCCGAATCCACCTGTTCACTTATCATAGAGCCGAATCCACCTGTTCACTTATCATAGAGCTGAATCTACCTGTTCATTTATCATAGATCCGAATCTACCTGTTCACTTATCTTAGAGCCAAATCCATCTGTTCACTTATCATAAAGCCGAATCCATCTGTTCACTTATCATAGAGCCAAATCCACCTGTTCATTTATCATAGAGCCGAATCCACCTGATCACTTATCATAGAGCTGAATCCATCTGTTCACTTATCATAGAGCCGAATCCAACTGTTCACTTATCATAGAGCTGAATCTACCTGTTCACTTATCATAGAGCCAAATCCATCTGTTCACTTATCATAAAGCCGAATCCATCTGATCACTTATCATAGAGCCGAATCCACCTTTTCACTTATCGTAGAGCCAAATCCATCTGTTCACTTATCATAGAGCCGAATCCATCTGTTCACTTATCATAGAGCCGAATCCATCTGTTCACTTATCATAGGGCCGAATCCATCTGTTCACTTATCATAAAGCCGAATCCACCTGTTCACTTATCATAGAGCCGAATCTACCTGTTCACTTATCTTAGAGCCAAATCCATCTGTTCACTTATCATAAAGCCGAATCCATCTGTTCACTTATCATAGAGCCGAATCCATCTGTTCACTTATCATAGAGCCGAATCCATCTGTTCACTTATCATAGAGCCGAATCCATCTGTTCACTTACCATAGAGCCGAATCCATCTGTTCACTTATCAGAGCTGAATCCATCTGTTCACTTATCATACAGCCGAATCCATCTGTTCACTTTTCATAGAGCCGAATCCATCTGTTAACTTATCATAGAGCAGGAATCCATCTGTTCACTTCTCATAGAGCCGAATCCATCTGATAACTTATCATAGAGCCGAATCCACCTGTTCACTTATCATAGACCTGAATCCACCTGTTTACTTATCATAGAGCCGAATCCATCTGTTCACTTATCATAGAGCCGAATCTATCTATTTAGTTATCATAGAGCCGGATCCATCTGTTCACTTATCATAGACCTGAATCCACCTGTTCACTTATCATAGAGCCGAATCCATCAGTTCACTTATCATAGAGCCGAATCCATCTGTTTAGTTATCATAGAGCCGAATCCACCTGTTCACTTATCATAGAGCCAAATCCATCTGTTCACTTATCATAGAGCCAAATCTATCTATTTAGTTATCATAGAGCCGGATCCATCTGTTCACTTATCATAGAGCCGAATCCATATGTTCACTTATCATAGAGCCGAATCCATATGTTCACTTATCATAAAGCCGAATCCATCTGTTCACTTATCATAGAGCCGAATCCATCTGTTCACTTATCATAGAGCCGAATCCACCTTTTCACTTATCATAGAGCCAAATCCATCTGTTCACTTATCATAGAGCCGAAACCATCTGTTTACTTATCATAGAGCCAAATCCTTCTGTTAACTTAGAGCCGAATCCACCTGTCACTTATCATAGAGCCGAATCCACCTGTTTTCTTATAGAGCCGAATCCACCTGTTTACTTATCATAGAGCCGAATCCACCTGATCACTTATCATAGAGCCGAATCCATCTGTTCACTTATCATAGAGCCGAATCCATCTGTTCACTTATCATAGAGCTGAATCCATCTGTTCACTTATCATGAAGCCGAATCCATCTGTTTACTTATCATAGACCCGAATCCATCTGTTCACTTATCATAGAGCCGAATCCACCTGTTCACTTATCATAGAGCCGAATCCATCTGTTCACTTATCATAGAGCCGAATCCACCTGTTCACTTATCATAGAGCCGAATCCATCTGTTCACTTATCATAGAGCCGAATCCATCTGTTCACTTATCATAGAGCCGAATCCATCTGTTCACTTATCATAGAGCCGAATCCATCTGTTCACTTACCATAGAGCTGAATCCATCTTTTCACTTATCATAAAGCCGAATCCATCTGTTCCCTTATCATAGAGCCGGATCCACCTGTTCACTCATCATAGAGCCGAATCCATCTGTTCACTTATTATAGAGCCAAATCCATCTGTTCACTTATCATAGAGCCGAATCCATCTGTTCACTTATCATAGAGCCAAATCCATCTGTTCACTTATCGTAGAGCCGAAACCATCTGTTCACTTATCATAGAGCCAAATCCATCTGTTCACTTAAAGCCGAATCCACCTGTCACTTATCATGGAGCCAAATCCACCTGTTCACTTATCATAGAGCCGAATCCATCTGTTCACTTATCATAGAGCCAAATCCATCTGTTCACTTATCATACAGCCGAATCCACCTGTTCACTTATCATGGAGCCGAATCCATCTGTTCACTTATCATAGAGCCGAATCCATCTGTTCACTTATCATAAAGCTGAATCCATCTGTTCACTTATCATAGAGCCGAATCCATCTGATCACTTATCATAAAGCTGAATCCATCTGTTCACTTATCATAGAGCCGAATCCATCTGATCACTTATCATAAAGCTGAATCCATCTGATCACTTATCATAGAGCGGAATCCACCTTTTCACTTATCATAGAGCCGAATCCATCTGTTAACTTATCATACAGCCGAATCCATCTGTTCACTTCTCATAGAGCCGAATCCATCTGTTCACTTATCATAGAGCCGAATCCATCTGTTCACTTATCATAGAGCCGAATCCATCTGTTCACTTATTAGACCTGAATCCACCTATTCACTTATCATAGAGCCGAATCCATCTGTTACTTATCATAGAGCCGAATCCATCTGTTCACTTATCATAGAGCCGAATCCATCTGTTCATTTATCATAGAGCCGAATCCATCTGTTCACTTATCAGAGATCCGGATCCATCTGTTCACTTCTCATAGAGCCGAATCCATCTGATAACGTATCATAGAGCTGAATCCATCTGTTCACTTATCATACAGCCGAATCCATCTGTTCACTTATCATAGAGGCGGATCCACCTGTTCACTTATCATAGAGCCGAATCCACCTGTTCACTTATCATAGACCTGAATCCATCTGTTCACTTATCATAGAGCCGAATCCACCTGTTCACTTATCATAGAGCCGAATCCACCTGTTCACTTATCATAGAGCCGAATCCATCTGTTCACTTATCATAGAGGCGGATCCACCTGTTTACTTATCATAGAGCCGAATCCATCTGTTCACTTATCATAGAGCCGACTCCACCTGTTCACTTATCATAGAGCCGAATCCACCTGTTCACTTATCATAGAGCCGAATCCATCTGTTAACTTATCATAGAGCCGAATCCATCTGTTCACTTCTCATAGAGCCGAATCCATCTGATAACTTATCATAGAGCCGAATCCATCTGTTCGCTTATCATACAGCCGAATCCACCTGTTCACTTATCATAGAGCCGAATCCACCTGTTTACTTATCATAGAGCCGAATCCATCTGTTAACTTATCATAGAGCCGAATCCATCTGTTCACTTCTCATAGAGCCGAATCCATCTGATAACTTATCATAGAGCCGAATCCATCTGTTCGCTTATCATAGAGCTGAATCCATTTGTTCACTTATCATAGAGCCGGATCCATCTGTTCACTTATCATAGACCTGAATCCACCTGTTCACTTATCATAGAGCCGAATCCATCTGTTCACTTATCATAGAGCCAAATCCATCTGTTCACTTATCATAGAGCCGAATCCATCTGTTCACTTATCATAGAGCCGAATCCATCTGTTTAGTTATCATAGAGCCGGATCCATCTGTTCACTTATCATAGACCTGAATCCACCTGTTCACTTATCATAGAGCCGAATCTATCTGTTCACTTATCATAGAGCCAAATCCATCTGTTTAGTTATCATAGAGCCGAATCCACCTGTTCACTTATCATAGAGCCAAATCCATCTGTTCACTTATCATAGACCCGAATCCACCTGTTCACTTATCATAGAGCCGAATCCATATGTTCACTTATCATATAGCCGAATCCATCTGTTCACTTATCATAGAGCCGAATCCATCTGTTCACTTATCATAGAGCCGAATCCTTCTGTTCACTTAGAGCCGAATCCACCTGTCACTTATCATAGAGCCGAAACCACCTGTTTACTTATAGCGCCGAATCCACCTGTTTACTTATCATAGACCCGAATCCACCTGATCACTTATTATAGAGCCGAATCCATTTGTTCACTTATCATAGACCCGAATCCATCTGTTCACTTATCATAGAGCTGAATCCATCTGTTCACTTATCATAGACCCGAATCCATCTGTTTACTTATCATAGACCCGAATTCATCTGTTTACTTATCATAGACCCGAATCCATCTGTTCACTTATCATAGAGCCGAATCCATCTGTTCACTTATCATAGAGCCGAATCCATCTGTTCACTTACCATAGAGCCGAATCCATCTGTTCACTTATCATAGAGCCGAATCCACCTGGCACTAATCATAGAGCTGAATCCATCTTTTCACTTATCATAAAGCCGAATTCATCTGTTCACTTATCATAGAGCCGAATCTACCTGTTCACTTATCATAGAGCCGAATCTTCCTGTTCACTTATCTTAGAGCCAAATCCATCTGTTCACTTATCATAGAGCCGAATCCACCTTTTCACTTATCGTAGAGCTGAATCCATCTGTTCAATTATCGTAGAGCCGAATCCATCTGTTAACTTATCATAGACCCGAATCCATCTGTTCACTTATCATAGAGCCGAATCCACCTGCTACTAATCATAGTGTTGAATCTATCTTTTCACTTATCATAAAGCCGAATCCATCTGTTCACTTATCATAGAGCCGAATCTACCTGTTCACTTATCTTAGAGCCAAATCCATCTGTTCACTTATCATAGAGCCGAATCCACCTTTTCACTTATCGTAGAGCCAAATCCATCTGTTACTTATCAGAGCCGCATCCACCTGATCACTGATCATAGAGCCGAATCCACCTGATCACTTATCAGAGCCGAATCCATCTGTTCACTTATCATGGAGCCGAATCCATCTGTTACCTATCAAAGCCGAATCAACCTGATCACTTATCATAGAGCCGAATCCACCTGATAACTTATCATAGAGCCGAATCCATCTGTTCACTTTTTAGAGCCGAATCCATCTGTTCACTTATTATAGAGCCGCATCCATCTGTTCACTTATCATAGACTCAAATCCATCTGTTCACTTATCATAGACTAGAATCCATCTGTTCACTTATCATAAATCCGAATCCATCTGTTCACTTATCATAGAGCCGAATCCATCTGTTCACTTATCATAGAGCCGAATCTACCTGTTCACTTATCTTAGAGCCAAATCCATCTGTTCACTTATCATAGAGCCGAATCCACCTTTTCACTTATCGTAGAGCCAAATCCATCTGTTACTTATCAGAGCCGCATCCACCTGATCACTGATCATAGAGCCGAATCCACCTGATCACTTATCAGAGCCGAATCCATCTGTTCACTTATCATAGAGCCGAATCCATCTCTTACCTATCAAAGCCGAATCAACCTGATCACTTATCATAGAACCGAATCCACCTGATAACTTATCATAGAGCCGAATCCATCTGTTCACTTCTTATAGAGCCGCATCCATCTGTTCACTTATCATAGACTCAAATCCATCTGTTCACTTATCATAGAGCCGAATCCATCTGTTCACTTATCATAGAGCCGAATCCATCTGTTCGCTTATCATAGAGCTGAATCCATTTGTTCACTTATCATAGCGCCGACTCCACCTGTTCATTTATCATAGAGCCGAGTCCATCTGTTCACTTATCATAGAGCCGAATCCATCTGTTTAGTTATCATAGAGCCGGATCCATCTGTTCACTTATCATAGACCTGAATCCACCTGTTCACTTATCATAGAGCCGAATCCATCTGTTCACTTATCATTGAGCCGAATCCATCTGTTCACTTATCATAGACCTGAATCCACCTGTTCACTTATCATAGAGCCGAATCCATCTGTTCACTTATCATAGAGCCGAATCCATCTGTTTAGTTATCATAGAGCCGGATCCATCTGTTCACTTATCATAGACCTGAATCCACCTGTTCACTTATCATAGAGCCGAATCTATCTGTTCACTTATCATAGAGCCAAATCCATCTGTTTAGTTATCATAGAGCCGAATCCACCTGTTCACTTATCATAGAGCCAAATCCATCTGTTCACTTATCATAGACCCGAATCCACCTGTTCACTTATCATAGAGCCGAATCCATATGTTCACTTATCATATAGCCGAATCCATCTGTTCACTTATCATAGAGCCGAATCCATCTGTTCACTTATCATAGAGCCGAATCCTTCTGTTCACTTAGAGCCGAATCCACCTGTCACTTATCATAGAGCCGAAACCACCTGTTTACTTATAGCGCCGAATCCACCTGTTTACTTATCATAGACCCGAATCCACCTGATCACTTATTATAGAGCCGAATCCATTTGTTCACTTATCATAGACCCGAATCCATCTGTTCACTTATCATAGAGCTGAATCCATCTGTTCACTTATCATAGACCCGAATCCATCTGTTTACTTATCATAGACCCGAATTCATCTGTTTACTTATCATAGACCCGAATCCATCTGTTCACTTATCATAGAGCCGAATCCATCTGTTCACTTATCATAGAGCCGAATCCATCTGTTCACTTACCATAGAGCCGAATCCATCTGTTCACTTATCATAGAGCCGAATCCACCTGGCACTAATCATAGAGCTGAATCCATCTTTTCACTTATCATAAAGCCGAATTCATCTGTTCACTTATCATAGAGCCGAATCTACCTGTTCACTTATCATAGAGCCGAATCTTCCTGTTCACTTATCTTAGAGCCAAATCCATCTGTTCACTTATCATAGAGCCGAATCCACCTTTTCACTTATCGTAGAGCTGAATCCATCTGTTCAATTATCGTAGAGCCGAATCCATCTGTTAACTTATCATAGACCCGAATCCATCTGTTCACTTATCATAGAGCCGAATCCACCTGCTACTAATCATAGTGTTGAATCTATCTTTTCACTTATCATAAAGCCGAATCCATCTGTTCACTTATCATAGAGCCGAATCTACCTGTTCACTTATCTTAGAGCCAAATCCATCTGTTCACTTATCATAGAGCCGAATCCACCTTTTCACTTATCGTAGAGCCAAATCCATCTGTTACTTATCAGAGCCGCATCCACCTGATCACTGATCATAGAGCCGAATCCACCTGATCACTTATCAGAGCCGAATCCATCTGTTCACTTATCATGGAGCCGAATCCATCTGTTACCTATCAAAGCCGAATCAACCTGATCACTTATCATAGAGCCGAATCCACCTGATAACTTATCATAGAGCCGAATCCATCTGTTCACTTTTTAGAGCCGAATCCATCTGTTCACTTATTATAGAGCAGCATCCATCTGTTCACTTATCATAGACTCAAATCCATCTGTTCACTTATCATAGACTAGAATCCATCTGTTCACTTATCATAAATCCGAATCCATCTGTTCACTTATCATAGAGCCGAATCCATCTGTTCACTTATCATAGAGCCGAATCTACCTGTTCACTTATCTTAGAGCCAAATCCATCTGTTCACTTATCATAGAGCCGAATCCACCTTTTCACTTATCGTAGAGCCAAATCCATCTGTTACTTATCAGAGCCGCATCCACCTGATCACTGATCATAGAGCCGAATCCACCTGATCACTTATCAGAGCCGAATCCATCTGTTCACTTATCATAGAGCCGAATCCATCTCTTACCTATCAAAGCCGAATCAACCTGATCACTTATCATAGAACCGAATCCACCTGATAACTTATCATAGAGCCGAATCCATCTGTTCACTTCTTATAGAGCCGCATCCATCTGTTCACTTATCATAGACTCAAATCCATCTGTTCACTTATCATAGAGCCGAATCCATCTGTTCACTTATCATAGAGCCGAATCCATCTGTTCGCTTATCATAGAGCTGAATCCATTTGTTCACTTATCATAGCGCCGACTCCACCTGTTCATTTATCATAGAGCCGAGTCCATCTGTTCACTTATCATAGAGCCGAATCCATCTGTTTAGTTATCATAGAGCCGGATCCATCTGTTCACTTATCATAGACCTGAATCCACCTGTTCACTTATCATAGAGCCGAATCCATCTGTTCACTTATCATTGAGCCGAATCCATCTGTTCACTTATCATAGACCTGAATCCACCTGTTCACTTATCATAGAGCCGAATCCATCTGTTCACTTATCATAGAGCCAAATCCATGTGTTAACTTATCATAGACCTGAATCCACCTGTTCACTTATCATAGAGCCGAATCCATCTGTTCACTTATCATAGACCTGAATCCACATGTTCACTTATCATAGAGCCGAATCCATGTGTTCACTTATTATAGAGCCGAATCCATCTGTTCACTTATCATAGAGCCGAATCCACCTGTTCACTTATCATAGACCTGAATCCACATGTTCACTTATCATAGAGCCGAATCCATCTGTTCACTTATCATAGAGCCGAATCCATCTGTTCACTTATCATAGACCTGAATCCACATGTTCACTTATCATAGAGCCGAATCCATCTGTTCACTTATCATAGAGCCAAATCCATCTGTTCACATATCATAAAGCCGAATTAATCTGTTCACTTATCATAGAGCCGAATCCATCTGTTCACTTATCATAGAGCCAAATCCATCTGTACACTTATCATAGAGCCGAATCCATCTGTTCACTTATCATAAAGCCGAATCCATCTGTTCACTTATCATAGAGCCAAATCCATCTGTTCACTTATCATAGAGCCGATTCTACCTGTTCACTTATCATAGAGCCGAAACCATCTGTTCACTTATCATAGAGCCGAATCCATCTGTTCACTTATCATAGAGCCAAATCCATCTGTTACTTATCAGAGCCAAATCCACCTGATCACTTATCATAGAGCCGAATCCACCTGATCACTTATCATAGAGCCGAATCCACCTGATCACTTATCATAGAGCCGAATCCACCTGATCACTTATCATAGAGCCGAATCCACCTGTTCACTTATCAGAGCCGAATCCACCTATTCTCTTATCAGAGAGCCAAATCCATCTGTTCACTTATCATAGAGCCGAATCCATCTGTTCACTTATCATAGCGCCGACTCCACCTGTTCATTTATCATAGAGCCGAATCCATCTGTTCACTTATTATAGAGCCAAATCCATCTGTTCACTTATCATAGAGCCAAAACCATCTGTTCACTTATCATAGAGCCAAATCCATCTGTTCACTTAGAGCCGAATCCACCTGTCACTTATCATAGAGCCGAATCCATCTGTTCACCTATCATAGAGCCGAATCCATCTGTTAACTTATCATAGAGCCGAATCCATCTGTTCACTTATCATAAAGCTGAATCCATCTGTTCACTTATCATAGAGCCGAATCCATCTGTTCACTTATCATAGAGCCGAATCCATCTGTTCACTTATCATAAAGCCGAATCCATCTGTTCACTTATCATAGAGCCGAATCCATCTGTTCACTTATCATAGAGCCGATTCCATCTGTTCACTTATCATAGACCCGAATCCACCTGTTCATTTATCATAGAGCCGAATCCACCTGTTCACTTATCATAGAGCCGAATCCACCTGTTAATTTATCATAGAGCCAAATCCATCTGTTCACTTATCATAGAGCCGACTCCACCTGTTCACTTATCACAGAGCTGAATCCACCTGTTCACTTATCATAGAGCCGAATCCATCTGTTCACTTATCATAAAGCCGAATCCATCTGTTCAATTATCATAGAGCCAAATCCATCTGTTCACTTATCATAGAGCCGGATCCATCTGTTCACTTATCATAGAGCCGAATCCATCTGTTCACTTATCATAGAGCCGAATCCATCTGTTCACTTATCATAGAGCCGAATCCATCTGTTTAGTTATCATAGAGCCGGATCCATCTGTTCACTTATCATAGACCTGAATCCACCTGTTCACTTATCATAGAGCCGAATCTATCTGTTCACTTATCATAGAGCCGAATCCATCTGTTTAGTTATCATAGAGCCGAATCCACCTGTTCACTTATCATAGAGCCAAATCCATCTGTTCACTTATCATAGACCTGAATCCACCTGTTTACTTATCATAGAGCCGAATCCATATGTTCACTTATCATAGAGCCGAATCCATCTGTTCACTTATCATAGAGCCGAATCCATCTGTTCACTTATCATAGAGCCGAATCCTTCTGTTCACTTAGAGCCGAATCCACCTGTCACTTATCATAGAGCCGAAACCACCTGTTTACTTATAGTGCCGAATCCTTCTGTTCACTTAGAGCCGAATCCACCTGTTTACTTATCATAGACCCGAATCCACCTGATCACTTATCATAGAGCCGAATCCATTTGTTCACTTATCATAGACCCGAATCCATCTGTTCACTTATCATAGAGCTGAATCCATCTGTTCACTTATCATAGACCCGAATCCATCTGTTTACTTATCATAGACCCGAATTCATCTGTTTACTTATCATAGACCCGAATCCATCTGTTCACTTATCATAGAGCCGAATCCATCTGTTCACTTATCATAGAGCCGAATCCATCTGTTCACTTACCATAGAGCCGAATCCATCTGTTCACTTATCATAGAGCCGAATCCACCTGGCACTAATCATAGAGCTGAATCCATCTTTTCACTTATCATAAAGCCGAATTCATCTGTTCACTTATCATAGAGCCGAATCCATCTGTTCACTTATCATAGAGCTGAATCTTCCTGTTCACTTATCTTAGAGCCAAATCCATCTGTTCACTTATCATAGAGCCGAATCCACCTTTTCACTTATCGTAGAGCTGAATCCATCTGTTCACTTATCGTAGAGCCGAATCCATCTGTTTACTTATCATAGACCCGAATCCATCTGTTCACTTATCATAGAGCCGAATCCACCTGGTACTAATCATAGTGTTGAATCCATCTTTTCACTTATCATAAAGCCGAATCCATCTGTTCACTTATCATAGAGCCGAATCTACCTGTTCACTTATCTTAGAGCCAAATCCATCTGTTCACTTATCATAGAGCCGAATCCATCTGTTACTTATCAGAGCCGCATCCACCTGATCACTGATCATAGAGCCGAATCCATCTGTTCACTTATCATAGAGCTGAATCCATCTGTTACCTATCAAAGCCGAATCAACCTGATCACTTATCATAGAGCCGAATCCACCTGATAACTTATCATAGAGCCGAATCCATCTGTTCACTTATCAGAGCTGAATGCATCTGTTCACTTATTATAGAGCCGCATCCATCTGTTCACTTATCATAGACTCAAATCCATCTGTTCACTTATCATAGACTAGAATCCATCTGTTCACTTATCATAAATCCGAATCCATCTGTTCACTTATCATAGAGCCGAATCCATCTGTTCACTTATCATAAATCCGAATCCATCTGTTCACTTATCATAGAGCCGAATCCATCTGTTCACTTATCATAGAGCCGAATCTACCTGTTCACTTATCTTAGAGCCAAATCCATCTGTTCACTTATCATAGAGCCGAATCCACCTTTTCACTTATCGTAGAGCCAAATCCATCTGTTATTTATCAGAGCCGAATCCACCTGATCACTTATCAGAGCCGAATCCATCTGTTCACTTATCATAGAGCCGAATCCATCTCTTACCTATCAAAGCCGAATCAACCTGATCACTTATCATAGAACCGAATCCATCTGTTCACTTATTATAGAGCCGCATCCATCTGTTCACTTATCATAGACTCAAATCCATCTGTTCACTTATCATAGACTAGAATCCATCTGTTCACTTATCATAAATCCGAATCCATCTGTTCACTTATCATAGAGCCGAATCCATCTGTTCGCTTATCATAGAGCTGAATCCACCTGTTCATTTATCATAGAGCCGAATCCATCTGTTCATTTATCATAGAGCTGAATCCATCTGTTCACTTATCATAGAGCCGACTCCACCTGTTCATTTATCATAGAGCCGAGTCCATCTGTTCACTTATCATAGGGCCGAATCCATCTGTTCACTTATTATAGAGCCGCATCCATCTGTTCACTTATCATAGAGCCGACTCCACCTGTTCACTTATCATAGAGCCGAGTCCATCTGTTCACTTATCATAGAGCCGAATCCATCTGTTCACTTATTATAGAGCCGCATCCATCTGTTCACTTATCATAGACTAGAATCCATCTGTTCACTTATCATAGAGCCGAATCCATCTGTTCACTTATCATAGAGCCGAATCAATCTGTTCACTTATCATAGAGCCGACTCCACCTGTTCATTTATCATAGAGCCGAGTCCATCTGTTCACTTATCATAGAGCCGAATCCATCTGTTCACTTATCATAGACTCAAATCCATCTGTTCACTTATCATAGACTAGAATCCATCTGTTCACTTATCATAGAGCCGAATCCATCTGTTCACTTATCATAGAGCCGACTCCACCTGTTCATTTATCATAGAGCCGAGTCCATCTGTTCACTTATCATAAATCCGAATCCATCTGTTCACTTATCATAGAGCCGAATCCATCTGTTCGCTTATCATAGAGCTGAATCCACCTGTTCATTTATCATAGAGCCGACTACACCTGTTCATTTATCATAGAGCCGAGTCCATCTGTTCTCTTATCATAGAGCCGAATCCATCTGTTCACTTATCATAAAGCTGAATCCATCTGTTCACTTATCATAGAGCCGAATCCATCTGATCACTTATCATAAAGCTGAATCCATCTGTTCACTTATCATAGAGCCGAATCCATCTGATCACTTATCATAAAGCTGAATCCATCTGATCACTTATCATAGAGCGGAATCCACCTTTTCACTTATCATAGAGCCGAATCCATCTGTTAACTTATCATACAGCCGAATACATCTGTTCACTTCTCATAGAGCCGAATCCATCTGTTCACTTATCATAGAGCCGAATCCATCTGTTCACTTATCATAGAGCCGAATCCATCTGTTCACTTATTAGACCTGAATCCACCTATTCACTTATCATAGAGCCGAATCCATCTGTTACTTATCATAGAGCCGAATCCATCTGTTCACTTATCATAGAGCCGAATCCATCTGTTCACTTATCATAGAGCCGAATCCATCTGTTCACTTATCAGAGATCCGGATCCATCTGTTCACTTCTCATAGAGCCGAATCCATCTGATAACGTATCATAGAGCTGAATCCATCTGTTCACTTATCATACAGCCGAATCCATCTGTTCACTTATCATAGAGGCGGATCCACCTGTTCACTTATCATAGAGCCGAATCCACCTGTTCACTTATCATAGAGCCGAATCCATCTGTTCACTTATCATAGAGCCGAATCCACCTGTTCACTTATCATAGAGCCGAATCCACCTGTTCACTTATCATAGAGCCGAATCCATCTGTTCACTTATCATAGAGGCGGATCCACCTGTTTACTTATCATAGAGCCGAATCCATCTGTTCACTTATCATAGAGCCGACTCCACCTGTTCACTTATCATAGAGCCGAATCCACCTGTTCACTTATCATAGAGCCGAATCCATCTGTTAACTTATCATAGAGCCGAATCCATCTGTTCACTTCTCATAGAGCCGAATCCATCTGATAACTTATCATAGAGCGGAATCCACCTTTTCACTTATCATAGAGCCGAATCCATCTGTTAACTTATCATACAGCCGAATCCATCTGTTCACTTCTCATAGAGCCGAATCCATCTGTTCACTTATCATAGAGCCGAATCCATCTGTTCACTTATCATAGAGCCGAATCCATCTGTTCACTTATTAGACCTGAATCCACCTATTCACTTATCATAGAGCCGAATCCATCTGTTACTTATCATAGAGCCGAATCCATCTGTTCACTTATCATAGAGCCGAATCCATCTGTTCACTTATCATAGAGCCGAATCCATCTGTTCACTTATCAGAGATCCGGATCCATCTGTTCACTTCTCATAGAGCCGAATCCATCTGATAACGTATCATAGAGCTGAATCCATCTGTTCACTTATCATACAGCCGAATCCATCTGTTCACTTATCATAGAGGCGGATCCACCTGTTCACTTATCATAGAGCCGAATCCACCTGTTCACTTATCATAGAGCCGAATCCATCTGTTCACTTATCATAGAGCCGAATCCACCTGTTCACTTATCATAGAGCCGAATCCACCTGTTCACTTATCATAGAGCCGAATCCATCTGTTCACTTATCATAGAGGCGGATCCACCTGTTTACTTATCATAGAGCCGAATCCATCTGTTCACTTATCATAGAGCCGACTCCACCTGTTCACTTATCATAGAGCCGAATCCACCTGTTCACTTATCATAGAGCCGAATCCATCTGTTAACTTATCATAGAGCCGAATCCATCTGTTCACTTCTCATAGAGCCGAATCCATCTGATAACTTATCATAGAGCCGAATCCATCTGTTCGCTTATCATACAGCCGAATCCACCTGTTCACTTATCATAGAGCCGAATCCACCTGTTCACTTATCATAGAGCCGAATCCATCTGTTAACTTATCATAGAGCCGAATCCATCTGTTCACTTCTCATAGAGCCGAATCCATCTGATAACTTATCATAGAGCCGAATCCATCTGTTCGCTTATCATAGAGCTGAATCCATTTGTTCACTTATCACAGAGCCGGATCCATCTGTTCACTTATCATAGACCTGAATCCACCTGTTCACTTATCATAGAGCCGAATCCATCTGTTCACTTATCATAGAGCCAAATCCATCTGTTCACTTATCATAGAGCCGAATCCATCTGTTCACTTATCATAGAGCCGAATCCATCTGTTTAGTTATCATAGAGCCGGATCCATCTGTTCACTTATCATAGACCTGAATCCACCTGTTCACTTATCATAGAGCCGAATCTATCTGTTCACTTATCATAGAGCCGAATCCATCTGTTTAGTTATCATAGAGCCGAATCCACCTGTTCACTTATCATAGAGCCAAATCCATCTGTTCACTTATCATAGACCCGAATCCACCTGTTCACTTATCATAGAGCCGAATCCATATGTTCACTTATCATATAGCCGAATCCATCTGTTCACTTATCATAGAGCCGAATCCATCTGTTCACTTATCATAGAGCCGAATCCTTCTGTTCACTTAGAGCCGAATCCACCTGTCACTTATCATAGAGCCGAAACCACCTGTTTACTTATAGCGCCGAATCCACCTGTTTACTTATCATAGACCCGAATCCACCTGATCACTTATTATAGAGCCGAATCCATTTGTTCACTTATCATAGACCCGAATCCATCTGTTCACTTATCATAGAGCTGAATCCATCTGTTCACTTATCATAGACCCGAATCCATCTGTTTACTTATCATAGACCCGAATTCATCTGTTTACTTATCATAGACCCGAATCCATCTGTTCACTTATCATAGAGCCGAATCCATCTGTTCACTTATCATAGAGCCGAATCCATCTGTTCACTTACCATAGAGCCGAATCCATCTGTTCACTTATCATAGAGCCGAATCCACCTGGCACTAATCATAGAGCTGAATCCATCTTTTCACTTATCATAAATCCGAATTCATCTGTTCACTTATCATAGAGCCGAATCTACCTGTTCACTTATCATAGAGCCGAATCTTCCTGTTCACTTATCTTAGAGCCAAATCCATCTGTTCACTTATCATAGAGCCGAATCCACCTTTTCACTTATCGTAGAGCTGAATCCATCTGTTCAATTATCGTAGAGCCGAATCCATCTGTTAACTTATCATAGACCCGAATCCATCTGTTCACTTATCATAGAGCCGAATCCACCTGGTACTAATCATAGTGTTGAATCCATCTTTTCACTTATCATAAAGCCGAATCCATCTGTTCACTTATCATAGAGCCGAATCTACCTGTTCACTTATCTTAGAGCCAAATCCATCTGTTCACTTATCATAGAGCCGAATCCACCTTTTCACTTATCGTAGAGCCAAATCCATCTGTTACTTATCAGAGCCGCATCCACCTGATCACTGATCATAGAGCCGAATCCACCTGATCACTTATCAGAGCCGAATCCATCTGTTCACTTATCATGGAGCCGAATCCATCTGTTACCTATCAAAGCCATATCAACCTGATCACTTATCATAGAGCCGAATCCACCTGATAACTTATCATAGAGCCGAATCCATCTGTTCACTTTTTAGAGCCGAATCCATCTGTTCACTTATTATAGAGCCGCATCCATCTGTTCACTTATCATAGACTCAAATCCATCTGTTCACTTATCATAGACTAGAATCCATCTGTTCACTTATCATAAATCCGAATCCATCTGTTCACTTATCATAGAGCCGAATCCATCTGTTCACTTATCATAGAGCCGAATCTACCTGTTCACTTATCTTAGAGCCAAATCCATCTGTTCACTTATCATAGAGCCGAATCCACCTTTTCACTTATCGTAGAGCCAAATCCATCTGTTACTTATCAGAGCCGCATCCACCTGATCACTGATCATAGAGCCGAATCCACCTGATCACTTATCAGAGCCGAATCCATCTGTTCACTTATCATAGAGCCGAATCCATCTCTTACCTATCAAAGCCGAATCAACCTGATCACTTATCATAGAACCGAATCCACCTGATAACTTATCATAGAGCCGAATCCATCTGTTCACTTCTTATAGAGCCGCATCCATCTGTTCACTTATCATAGACTCAAATCCATCTGTTCACTTATCATAGAGCCGAATCCATCTGTTCACTTATCATAGAGCCGAATCCATCTGTTCGCTTATCATAGAGCTGAATCCATTTGTTCACTTATCATAGCGCCGACTCCACCTGTTCATTTATCATAGAGCCGAGTCCATCTGTTCACTTATCATAGAGCCGAATCCATCTGTTTAGTTATCATAGAGCCGGATCCATCTGTTCACTTATCATAGACCTGAATCCACCTGTTCACTTATCATAGAGCCGAATCCATCTGTTCACTTATCATTGAGCCGAATCCATCTGTTCACTTATCATAGACCTGAATCCACCTGTTCACTTATCATAGAGCCGAATCCATCTGTTCACTTATCATAGAGCCAAATCCATGTGTTAACTTATCATAGACCTGAATCCACCTGTTCACTTATCATAGAGCCGAATCCATATGTTCACTTATCATAGAGCCGAATCCATGTGTTCACTTATTATAGAGCCGAATCCATCTGTTCACTTATCATAGAGCCGAATCCACCTGTTCACTTATCATAGACCTGAATCCACATGTTCACTTATCATAGAGCCGAATCCATCTGTTAACTTATCATAGAGCCGAATCCATCTGTTCACTTATCATAGACCTGAATCCACATGTTCACTTATCATAGAGCCGAATCCATCTGTTCACTTATCATAGAGCCAAATCCATCTGTTCACATATCATAGAGCCGAATTAATCTGTTCACTTATCATAGAGCCGAATCCATCTGTTCACTTATCATAGAGCCAAATCCATCTGTACACTTATCATAGAGCCGAATCCATCTGTTCACTTATCATAAAGCCGAATCCATCTGTTCACTTATCATAGAGCCAAATCCATCTGTTCACTTATCATAGAGCCGATTCTACCTGTTCACTTATCATAGAGCCGAAACCATCTGTTCACTTATCATAGAGCCGAATCCATCTGTTCACTTATCATAGAGCCAAATCCATCTGTTACTTATCAGAGCCAAATCCACCTGATCACTTATCATAGAGCCGAATCCACCTGATCACTTATCATAGAGCCGAATCCACCTGATCACTTATCATAGAGCCGAATCCACCTGATCACTTATCATAGAGCCGAATCCACCTGTTCACTTATCAGAGCCGAATCCACCTATTCTCTTATCAGAGAGCCAAATCCATCTGTTCACTTATCATAGAGCCGAATCCATCTGTTCACTTATCATAGCGCCGACTCCACCTGTTCATTTATCATAGAGCCGAATCCATCTGTTCACTTATTATAGAGCCAAATCCATCTGTTCACTTATCATAGAGCCAAATCCATCTGTTCACTTAGAGCCGAATCCACCTGTCACTTATCATAGAGCCGAATCCATCTGTTCACCTATCATAGAGCCGAATCCATCTGTTAACTTATCATAGAGCCGAATCCATCTGTTCACTTATCATAAAGCTGAATCCATCTGTTCACTTATCATAGAGCCGAATCCATCTGTTCACTTATCATAGAGCCGAATCCATCTGTTCACTTATCATAAAGCCGAATCCATCTGTTCACTTATCATAGAGCCGAATCCATCTGTTCACTTATCATAGAGCCGATTCCATCTGTTCACTTATCATAGACCCGAATCCACCTGTTCATTTATCATAGAGCCGAATCCACCTGTTCACTTATCATAGAGCCGAATCCACCTGTTAATTTATCATAGAGCCAAATCCATCTGTTCACTTATCATAGAGCCGACTCCACCTGTTCACTTATCACAGAGCTGAATCCACCTGTTCACTTATCATAGAGCCGAATCCATCTGTTCACTTATCATAAAGCCGAATCCATCTGTTCAATTATCATAGAGCCAAATCCATCTGTTCACTTATCATAGAGCCGGATCCATCTGTTCACTTATCATAGAGCCGAATCCATCTGTTCACTTATCATAGAGCCGAATCCATCTGTTCACTTATCATAGAGCCGAATCCATCTGTTTAGTTATCATAGAGCCGGATCCATCTGTTCACTTATCATAGACCTGAATCCACCTGTTCACTTATCATAGAGCCGAATCTATCTGTTCACTTATCATAGAGCCGAATCCATCTGTTTAGTTATCATAGAGCCGAATCCACCTGTTCACTTATCATAGAGCCAAATCCATCTGTTCACTTATCATAGACCTGAATCCACCTGTTTACTTATCATAGAGCCAAATCCATATGTTCACTTATCATAGAGCCGAATCCATCTGTTCACTTATCATAGAGCCGAATCCATCTGTTCACTTATCATAGAGCCGAATCCTTCTGTTCACTTAGAGCCGAATCCACCTGTCACTTATCATAGAGCCGAAACCACCTGTTTACTTATAGTGCCGAATCCTTCTGTTCACTTAGAGCCGAATCCACCTGTTTACTTATCATAGACCCGAATCCACCTGATCACTTATCATAGAGCCGAATCCATTTGTTCACTTATCATAGACCCGAATCCATCTGTTCACTTATCATAGAGCTGAATCCATCTGTTCACTTATCATAGACCCGAATCCATCTGTTTACTTATCATAGACCCGAATTCATCTGTTTACTTATCATAGACCCGAATCCATCTGTTCACTTATCATAGAGCCGAATCCATCTGTTCACTTATCATAGAGCCGAATCCATCTGTTCACTTACCATAGAGCCGAATCCATCTGTTCACTTATCATAGAGCCGAATCCACCTGGCACTAATCATAGAGCTGAATCCATCTTTTCACTTATCATAAAGCCGAATTCATCTGTTCACTTATCATAGAGGCGGATCCACCTGTTCACTTATCATAGAGCTGAATCTTCCTGTTCACTTATCTTAGAGCCAAATCCATCTGTTCACTTATCATAGAGCCGAATCCACCTTTTCACTTATCGTAGAGCTGAATCCATCTGTTCACTTATCGTAGAGCCGAATCCATCTGTTTACTTATCATAGACCCGAATCCATCTGTTCACTTATCATAGAGCCGAATCCACCTGGTACTAATCATAGTGTTGAATCCATCTTTTCACTTATCATAAAGCCGAATCCATCTGTTCACTTATCATAGAGCCGAATCTACCTGTTCACTTATCTTAGAGCCAAATCCATCTGTTCACTTATCATAGAGCCGAATCCATCTGTTACTTATCAGAGCCGCATCCACCTGATCACTGATCATAGAGCCGAATCCATCTGTTCACTTATCATAGAGCTGAATCCATCTGTTACCTATCAAAGCCGAATCAACCTGATCACTTATCATAGAGCCGAATCCACCTGATAACTTATCATAGAGCCGAATCCATCTGTTCACTTATCAGAGCCGAATGCATCTGTTCACTTATTATAGAGCCGCATCCATCTGTTCACTTATCATAGACTCAAATCCATCTGTTCACTTATCATAGACTAGAATCCATCTGTTCACTTATCATAAATCCGAATCCATCTGTTCACTTATCATAGAGCCGAATCCATCTGTTCACTTATCATAAATCCGAATCCATCTGTTCACTTATCATAGAGCCGAATCCATCTGTTCACTTATCATAGAGCCGAATCTACCTGTTCACTTATCTTAGAGCCAAATCCATCTGTTCACTTATCATAGAGCCGAATCCACCTTTTCACTTATCGTAGAGCCAAATCCATCTGTTATTTATCAGAGCCGAATCCACCTGATCACTTATCAGAGCCGAATCCATCTGTTCACTTATCATAGAGCCGAATCCATCTCTTACCTATCAAAGCCGAATCAACCTGATCACTTATCATAGAACCGAATCCATCTGTTCACTTATTATAGAGCCGCATCCATCTGTTCACTTATCATAGACTCAAATCCATCTGTTCACTTATCATAGACTAGAATCCATCTGTTCACTTATCATAAATCCGAATCCATCTGTTCACTTATCATAGAGCCGAATCCATCTGTTCGCTTATCATAGAGCTGAATCCACCTGTTCATTTATCATAGAGCCGAATCCATCTGTTCATTTATCATAGAGCTGAATCCATCTGTTCACTTATCATAGAGCCGACTCCACCTGTTCATTTATCATAGAGCCGAGTCCATCTGTTCACTTATCATAGGGCCGAATCCATCTGTTCACTTATTATAGAGCCGCATCCATCTGTTCACTTATCATAGAGCCGACTCCACCTGTTCACTTATCATAGAGCCGAGTCCATCTGTTCACTTATCATAGAGCCGAATCCATCTGTTCACTTATTATAGAGCCGCATCCATCTGTTCACTTATCATAGACTAGAATTTATCTGTTCACTTATCATAGAGCCGAATCCATCTGTTCACTTATCATAGAGCCGAATCCATCTGTTCACTTATCATAGAGCCGACTCCACCTGTTCATTTATCATAGAGCCGAGTCCATCTGTTCACTTATCATAGAGCCGAATCCATCTGTTCACTTATCATAGACTCAAATCCATCTGTTCACTTATCATAGACTAGAATCCATCTGTTCACTTATCATAGAGCCGAATCCATCTGTTCACTTATCATAGAGCCGACTCCACCTGTTCATTTATCATAGAGCCGAGTCCATCTGTTCACTTATCATAAATCCGAATCCATCTGTTCACTTATCATAGAGCCGAATCCATCTGTTCGCTTATCATAGAGCTGAATCCACCTGTTCATTTATCATAGAGCCGACTACACCTGTTCATTTATCATAGAGCCGAGTCCATCTGTTCACTTATCATAGAGCCGAGTCCATCTGTTCACTTATCATAGAGCCGACTCCACCTGTTCATTTATCATAGAGCTGAATCCATCTGTTCACTTATCATAGCGCCGACTTCACCTGTTCATTTATCATAGAGCCGAGTCCATCTGTTCACTTATCATAGAGCAGAATCCATCTGTTTAGTTATCATAGAGCCGGATCCATCTGTTCACTTATCATAGACCTGAATCCACCTGTTCACTTATCATAGAGCCGAATCCATCTGTTCACTTATCATAGAGCCGAATCCATCTGTTCACTTATCATAGATCTGAATCCACCTGTTCACTTATCATAGAGCCGAATCCATCTGTTCACTTATCATAGAGCCAAATCCATGTGTTAACTTATCATAGACCTGAATCCACCTGTTCACTTATCATAGAGCCGAATCCATCTGTTCACTTATCATAGAGCCGAATCCACCTGTTCACTTATCATAGAGCCGAATCCATCCGTTCACTTATCATAGAGCCGAATCCATCTGTTCACTTATCATAGACCTGAATCCACATGTTCACTTATCATAGAGCCGAATCCATCTGTTCACTTATCATAGAGCCAAATCCATCTGTTCACATATCATAGAGCCGAATTAATCTGTTCACTTATCATAGAGCCGAATCCACCTGTTCACTTATCATCGAGCCGAATCCATCTGTTCACTTATCATAGAGCCAAATCCATCTGTTCACTTATCATAGAGCCGAATCCATCTGTTACTTATCATAAAGCCGAATCCACCTGTTCACTTATCATAGAGCCAAATCCATCTGTTCACTTATCATAGAGCCGATTCTACCTGTTCACTTATCATAGAGCCGAAACCATCTGTTCACTTATCATAGAGCCAAATCCATCTGTTCACTTATCATAGAGCCGATTCTACCTGTTCACTTATCATAGAGCCGAAACCATCTGTTCACTTATCATAGAGCCGAATCCATCTGTTCACTTATCATAGAGCCAAATCCATCTGTTCACTTATCATAGAGCCAAATCCATCTGTTCACTTATCATAGAGCCGATTCTACCTGTTCACTTATCATAGAGCCGAAACCATCTGTTCACTTATCATAGAGCCGAATCCATCTGTTCACTTATCATAGAGCCGGATCCACCTGTTCACTTATCATAGAGCCGAATCCATCTGTTCACTTATCATAGAGCCAAATCCATCTGTTCACTTATCATAGAGCCAAATCCATCTGTTCACTTATCATAGAGCCGAATCCATCTGTTCACTTATCATAGAGCCGAATCCATCTGTTCACTTATCATAGAGCCAAATCCATCTGTTCACTTATCATAGAACCGAATCCATCTGTTCACTTATTATAGAGCCGCATCCATCTGTTCACTTATCATAGACTCAAATCCATCTGTTCACTTATCATAGACTAGAATCCATCTGTTCACTTATCATAGAGCCGAATCCATCTGTTCACTTATCATAGAGCCGAATCCATCTGTTCACTTATCATAGAGCCGACTCCACCTGTTCATTTATCATAGAGCCGAGTCCATCTGTTCACTTATCATAGAGCCGAATCCATCTGTTCACTTATTATAGAGCCGCATCCATCTGTTCACTTATCATAGACTCAAATCCATCTGTTCACTTATCATAGACTAGAATCCATCTGTTCACTTATCATAAATCCGAATCCATCTGTTCACTTATCATAGAGCCGAATCCATCTGTTCGCTTATCATAGAGCTGAATCCACCTGTTCATTTATCATAGAGCCGACTACACCTGTTCATTTATCATAGAGCCGAGTCCATCTGTTCACTTATCATAGAGCCGAGTCCATCTGTTCACTTATCATAGAGCCGACTCCACCTGTTCATTTATCATAGAGCTGAATCCATCTGTTCACTTATCATAGCGCCGACTTCACCTGTTCATTTATCATAGAGCCGAGTCCATCTGTTCACTTATCATAGAGCCGAATCCATCTGTTTAGTTATCATAGAGCCGGATCCATCTGTTCACTTATCATAGACCTGAATCCACCTGTTCACTTATCATAGAGCCGAATCCATCTGTTCACTTATCATAGAGGCGAATCCATCTGTTCACTTATCATAGACCTGAATCCACCTGTTCACTTATCATAGAGCCGAATCCATCTGTTCACTTATCATAGAGCCAAATCCATGTGTTAACTTATCATAGACCTGAATCCACCTGTTCACTTATCATAGAGCCGAATCCATCTGTTCACTTATCATAGAGCCGAATCCACCTGTTCACTTATCATAGAGCCGAATCCATCTGTTCACTTATCATAGAGCCGAATCCATCTGTTCACTTATCATAGACCTGAATCCACATGTTCACTTATCATAGAGCCGAATCCATCTGTTCACTTATGTGAAGATGTAATTTACCCTCTCACTGTATATGCTGTACAGATTCCTATTTCAAGCTGGGTTCATTGTCTTATTTGAACTACTTCTGTGTACATTTCTATTGTTGTAGGTAATCACCCCCTAAAATGCAAGGTTATATCCTCTTGAGGCACTTCCATCCCTGGGAGTAGGGGGAGGTGGGCCTAGAGTCCAACTAGTGTAAACTCTGCTTACCTGGGAGATTCAGGCAGAGTGAGCTGAAACTTGAAGGGAGCAGGAGCTCCAGCCTGTGTGGCTGTGGACACGGACGGAGCTAGGCCTGTGTGGCGGCCCGTGGGATTGTGTGGAACTCTTTGGACTACTGTAAGGACGATTGCTTTGTAATCCGGTCCGAGGATTGTCGGGAAGGGCCCCCGAATCAGTTTTACGTGGACTTATCGTGTGCTGTTCCAGTGTTCTTGTGAATAAACCTGTTGGATCGTTCCTCGGCCTGTTGTCTCTCCTTGCTCTGCTGTACACCCCGTCACAAACTGGTTGGCAGTGCTGGGATCAGAGCAGAAGGAATGGAGGACAATGGCTCAACATCAGGAACCAGCACTGCAGAGTACAAGACCTGGACTTTGGGGAGCCTGCAATCAAAGGCCCGTGAAGTAGGAGTTCGTTTCAAAGGACTCTCCAAGGAGCAGCTGATTGAGGCGCTAGAAGGAGTCTGCTCGCAAAATGACGTGGAGGAAGGATCCTCACAGCAAAGGGAGGAAAGACGGGAGCTGGAGGTGAATACCCAAAAAAGTCAATGGGTTGTGTGGTACAAGGAAAAGATGGCACTGCTTGGAGATGAGGCCACCATAGAAGATAAGAGGGAGGCCATGCGTGGAGCTGAAGAGAAGGAGCGCAGGATGGAGGAGATGGCATTGCTGGATAAGCAGCTCGCTGTGGAAGCCGCGAGAGGTTCCAGACAGACTGTAACCCCAGCACCCATCATGAGGGAACTTCCCAGGGTGTCCCGCAAAGACTTTAAGCCGTTTAATGAGGCTGCAGGCGACATTGAGGGCTTCTTCCAGGACTTTGAGCATCAGTGTCGATTAATGGAAGTCCCGGACAGGGAGCGTGTCCGGCATCTGGTTGGGCTCCTAGAGGGGGGAGCTGCTGAAGCCTATAGAGCTATGGACCCTCGGTGGAACTGTGAGTATGCGGATATTAAACAGACTATTCTAGAACATTATGCTGTGACCCCAGACACTTACAGGACTCAGTTCCGTGCTTTAGCCTGTGATGGGGAAGTGTCTTTTAAGATATATGCTCATAGACTCAAACAAATATGTAATCGCTGGCTGGAGGCAGAGGAGGCCTTATCTTGGGAGACCTTCCTGCAGGTCATCCTAAAAGAACAATTCTTTGCCCAGTGCCCCGCTGAGATCCGGGAATGGGTGCGTGAGAGAAAACCAGCGACAGTGGAGGAAGCTGCTGCTCTCGCTGATGAGGCTCTCACCATCAAGCCTCAGTGGAGGGTTCTGTTGGAGGATGGAGAGACGCCTAACAGCTCCACAACACCGGATGCCCCCAGTTATTCTGTCCCCATTGTTCCCCGTTCCTCTAAGCCACCACATGTTGATACCCGTGTTAATGTGCCTCCAGTTGCTTCTACTGCACTTTCTGGAATACGCCGGGGAGAGGAAGTAACAGAGCGCAGGTGTTATGTTTGTAGGCATCCCGGGCATTTGCAGGCCTCATGCCCAGCCAGGCCATGGAGGAATCATCCTCAAACCCCTACAGCACCTTCAGGTGGGAGCCGGCCTCCAAGTTCCCCTACCCCTTACCCAAGAGGACGCCTTGGATGGAGGGAGACCCAGCTCAGATGCTATCAATGTGGACAGCCAGGGCATCGGCAAGTCTCCTGCCCAGCTGTTCAAATGTGGACTGATCCTGCGCCCAATCGGATTGTTAATTATTTACAGCCCAGCGCCATGGAGGAAGATGTGGCACCGCTATGTGAGACCTGGCCTAGTGACTCAGCCCCCCATGTTGCACCACCAGGAGTTTACGGGGTGCGACCTGCAGTTATGACGACTTCTGCTCATCGAGGTAAGCACTTGCAGGAGGTTGTGCTGGATGGACAGAGACTTGTTGGATTTTGTGACTCGGGTGCTTTCCTCACACTGGCTGATCCCCGAGTGGTTCGGCCTGAGGCAATCCATAGAGGACCTGGGATTGTCATTGAACTGGCTGGTGGACAATGGAGGACTATTCCCACAGCCACTGTGGATCTGAGCTTTGGTTTTGGGGTCAGGCGATGTGTGGTTGGGGTGATGGGTGGTCTGCCTGCAGCTGTTCTCCTGGGCAATGATGTGGGAGAGCTACGATGCCAATTCGTGGCTGCATGAAGCCACATGTAAGTAACGCTCTGCCTGTGTGTACTTAACCAGTGACCTGTAGAGGTCCCTAGTACGTACACAAGTTGGGAGGGGGAGGGATTGTGAAGATGTAATTTACCCTCTCACTGTATATGCTGTACAGATTCCTATTTCAAGCTGGGTTCATTGTCTTATTTGAACTACTTCTGTGTACATTTCTATTGTTGTAGGTAATCACCCCCTAAAATGCAAGGTTATATCCTCTTGAGGCACTTCCATCCCTGGGAGTAGGGGGAGGTGGGCCTAGAGTCCAACTAGTGTAAACTCTGCTTACCTGGGAGATTCAGGCAGAGTGAGCTGAAACTTGAAGGGAGCAGGAGCTCCAGCCTGTGTGGCTGTGGACACGGACGGAGCTAGGCCTGTGTGGCGGCCCGTGGGATTGTGTGGAACTCTTTGGACTACTGTAAGGACGATTGCTTTGTAATCCGGTCCGAGGATTGTCGGGAAGGGCCCCCGAATCAGTTTTACGTGGACTTATCGTGTGCTGTTCCAGTGTTCTTGTGAATAAACCTGTTGGATCGTTCCTCGGCCTGTTGTCTCTCCTTGCTCTGCTGTACACCCCGTCACAACTTATCATAGAGCCAAATCCATCTGTTCACATATCATAGAGCCGAATTAATCTGTTCACTTATCATAGAGCCGAATCCACCTGTTCACTTATCATCGAGCCGAATCCATCTGTTCACTTATCATAGAGCCAAATCCATCTGTTCACTTATCATAGAGCCGAATCCATCTGTTACTTATCATAAAGCCGAATCCACCTGTTCACTTATCATAGAGCCAAATCCATCTGTTCACTTATCATAGAGCCGATTCTACCTGTTCACTTATCATAGAGCCAAATCCATCTGTTCACTTATCATAGAGCCGATTCTACCTGTTCACTTATCATAGAGCCGAAACCATCTGTTCACTTATCATAGAGCCGAATCCATCTGTTCACTTATCATAGAGCCAAATCCATCTGTTCACTTATCATAGAGCCAAATCCATCTGTTCACTTATCATAGAGCCGATTCTACCTGTTCACTTATCATAGAGCCGAAACCATCTGTTCACTTATCATAGAGCCGAATCCATCTGTTCACTTATCATAGAGCCAAATCCATCTGTTCACTTATCATAGAGCCAAATCAATCTGTTCACTTATCATAGAGCCAAATCCATCTGTTCACTTATCATAGAGCCGAATCCATCTGTTCACTTATCATAGAGCCAAATCCATCTGTTCACTTATCATAGAGCCAAATCCATCTGTTCACTTATCATAGAGCCAAATCCATCTGTTCACTTATCATAGAGCCGATTCTACCTGTTCACTTATCATAGAGCCGAAACCATCTGTTCACTTATCATAGAGCCGAATCCATCTGTTCACTTATCATAGAGCCAAATCCATCTGTTACTTTTCAGAGCCAAATCCACCTGATCACTTATCATAGAGCCGAATCCACCTGATCACTTATCATAGAGCCGAATCCACCTGATCACTTATCATAGAGCCGAATCCACCTGTTCACTTATCAGAGCCGAATCCACCTATTCTCTTATCAGAGAGCCAAATCCATCTGTTCACTTATCATAGAGCCGAATCCATCTGTTCACTTATCATAGAGCCGAATCCATCTGTTCACTTATCATAGAGCCGACTCCACCTGTTCATTTATCATAGAGCCGAATCCATCTGTTCACTTATCATAGAGCCGAATCCATCTGTTCACTTATCATAGAGCCAAAACCATCTGTTCACTTATCATAGAGCCAAATCCATCTGTTCACTTATCATAGAGCCGAATCCATCTGTTCACTTATCATAAAGCTGAATCCTTCTGTTCACTTATCATAGAGCCGAATCCATCTGTTCGCTTATCATAGAGCCGAATCCATCTGTTCGCTTATCATAGAGCCAAATCCATCTGTTCACTTATCATAGAGCCGAATCCATCTGTTCACTTATCATAAAGCCGAATCCATCTGTTCACTTATCATAGAGCCGAATCCATCTGTTCACTTATCATAGAGCCGAATCCATCTGTTCACTTATCATAGACCCGAATCCACCTGTTCACTTATCATAGAGCCGAATCCACCTGTTAATTTATCATAGAGCCGAATCCATCTGTTCACTTATCATAGAGCCGACTCCACCTGTTCACTTATCATAGAGCCGAATCCACCTGTTCACTTATCATAGAGCCGAATCCATCTGTTCACTTATCATGGAGCCGAATCCACCTGTTCACTTTTAATAGAGCCGAATCCATCTGATCACTTATCATAGAGCCGAATCCATCTGTTCACTTATCATAGAGCCGAATCCATCTGTTCACTTATCATAGACCCGAATCCACCTGTTCACTTATCATAGAGCCGAATCCACCTGTTAATTTATCATAGAGCCGAATCCATCTGTTCACTTATCATAGAGCCGACTCCACCTGTTCACTTATCATAGAGCCAAATCCACCTGTTCACTTATCATAGAGCCGAATCCATCTGTTCACTTATCATGGAGCCGAATCCACCTGTTCACTTTTAATAGAGCCGAATCCATCTGATCACTTATCATAAAGTTGAATCCATTTGTTCACGTATCATAGAGCCGAATCCATCTGATCACTTATCATAAAGCTGAATCCATCTGTTCACTTATCATAGAGCCGAATCCACCTGTTCACTTATCATAGAGCCGAATCCACCTGATCACTTATCATAGAGCCGAATCCACCTGTTCACTTATCATAGAGCCAAATCCATGTGTTCATTTATCATAGAGCCGAATCCATCTGTTCACTTCTCATAGAGCCGAATCCATCTGTTCACTTACCATAAAGCTGAATCCATCTTTTCACTTATCATAGAGCCGAATCCATCTGTTCACTTATCATAGAGCCGAATCCATCTGTTCGCTTATCATAGAGCTGAATCCATTTGTTCACTTATCATAGCGCCGACTCCACCTGTTCATTTATCATAGAGCCGAATCCATCTGTTCACTTATCATAGAGCCGAATCCATCTGTTTAGTTATCATAGAGCCGGATCCATCTGTTCACTTATCATAGACCTGAATCCACCTGTTCAATTATCATAGAGCCGAATCCATCTGTTCACTTATCATAGAGCCGAATCCATCTGTTTAGTTATCATAGAGCCAAATCCATCTGTTCACTTATCATAGACCTGAATCCACCTGTTCACTTATCATAGAGCCGAATCTATCTGTTTAGTTATCATAGAGCCGGATCCATCTGTTCACTTATCATAGACCTGAATCCACCTGTTCACTTATCATAGAGCCGAATCCATCTTTTCACTTATCATAGAGCCGAAACCATCTGTTCACTTATCATAGAGCCAAATTTACCTGTTAACTTATCATAGAGCCGAATCTACCTGTTCACTTATCATAGAGCCGAATCCATCTGTTCACTTATCTTAGAGCCAAATCCATCTGTTCACTTATCATAGAGCCGAATCCACCTTTTCACTTATCATAGAGCCGAATCCGTATGTTCACTTATCATAGAGCCGAATCCATATGTTCACTTATCATAAAGCCGAATCCATCTGTTCACTTATCATAGAGCCAAATCCACCTGTCACTTATCATAGAGCCGAATCCACCTGTTTACTTATAGAGCCGAATCCACCTGTTTACTTATTATAGAGCCGAATCCACCTGATCACTTATCATAGAGCCGAATCCAGCTGTTCACTTATCATAGACCCGAATCCATCTGTTCACTTATCATAGAGCTGAATCCATCTGTTCACTTATCATAGAGCCGAATCCATCTGTTTACTTATCATAGACCCGAATCCACCTGTTCACTTATCATAGAGCCGAATCCATCTGTTCACTTATCAGAGATCCGGATCCATCTTTTACTTTTCATAGAGCCCACTACATCTGTTCACTTATCATAAAGCCGAATCCATCTGTTCACTTATCATAGAGCCGAATCCACCTGTTCACTTATCATAGAGCCGAATCCACCTGTTCACTTATCATAGAGCCGAATCCATCTGTTAACTTATCATAGAGCCGAATCCATCTGATAACTTATCATAGAGCCGAATCCATCTGTTCGCTTATCATAGAGCTGAATCCATTTGTTCACTTATCATAGCGCGACTCCATCTGTTTAGTTATCATAGAGCCGAATCCATCTGTTCACTTATCATAGAGCCGGATCCATCTGTTTAGTTATCATAGAGCTGAATCCATCTGTTCACTTATCATAGAGCCGGATCCATCTGTTCACTTATCATAGACCTGAATCCACCTGTTCACTTATCATAGAGCCGAATCCATCTGTTTAGTTATCATAGAGCTGAATCCATCTGTTCACTTATCATAGAGCCGGATCCATCTGTTCACTTATCATAGACCTGAATCCACCTGTTCACTTATCATAGAGCCTAATCCATCTGTTCGCTTATCATAGAGCCGAATCCATCTGTTCACTTATCATAGAGCCGAATCCATCTGTTTAGTTATCATAGAGCCGGATCCATCTGTTCACTTATCATAGACCTGAATCCACCTGTTTAGTTATCATAGAGCCGGATCCATCTGTTCACTTATCATAGAGCCGAATCCATCTGTTTAGTTATCATAGAGCCGAATCCACCTGTTTAGTTATCATAGGGCCGAATCCACCTGTTCACTTATCATAGACCTGAATCCACCTGTTCACTTATCATAGAGCCGAATCCATCTGTTCACTTATCATAGAGCCGAATCTATCTATTTAGTTATCATAGAGCCGTATCCATCTGTTCACTTATCATAGACCTGAATCCACCTGTTCACTTATCATAGAGCCGAATCCATCTTTTCACTTATCATAGAGCCGAATCCATCTGTTCACTTATCATAGAGCCGAATCTACCTGTTCACTTATCATAGAGCCGAATCCATCTGTTCACTTATCATAGATCCGAATCCATCTGTTCACTTATCATAGAGCCGAATCCATATGTTCACTTATCATAAAGCCGAATCCATATGTTCACTTATCATAAAGCTGAATCCATCTGTTCACTTATCATAGAGCCGAATCCATCTGTTCACTTATCATAGAGCCGAATCCACCTTTTCACTTATCATAGAGCTGAATCCATCTGTTCACTTATCATAGCGCCGACTTCACCTGTTCATTTATCATAGAGCCGAGTCCATCTGTTCACTTATCATAGAGCCGAATCCATCTGTTTAGTTATCATAGAGCCGGATCCATCTGTTCACTTATCATAGACCTGAATCCACCTGTTCACTTATCATAGAGCCGAATCCATCTGTTCACTTATCATAGAGCCGAATCCATCTGTTCACTTATCATAGACCTGAATCCACCTGTTCACTTATCATAGAGCCGAATCCATCTGTTCACTTATCATAGAGCCAAATCCATGTGTTAACTTATCATAGACCTGAATCCACCTGTTCACTTATCATAGAGCCGAATACATCTGTTCACTTATCATAGACCTGAATCCACATGTTCACTTATCATAGAGCCGAATCCATGTGTTCACTTATCATAGAGCCGAATCCATCTGTTCACTTATCATAGAGCCGAATCCACCTAATCACTTATCATAGACCTGAATCCATCTGTTCACTTATCATAGAGCCGAATCCATCTGTTCACTTATCATAGAGCCGAATCCACCTAATCACTTATCATAGACCTGAATCCATCTGTTCACTTATCATAGAGCTGAATCCATCTGTTCACTTATCATAGAGCCGAATCCACCTGTTCACTTATCATAGAGCCGAATCCACCTGTTCACTTATCATAGAGCCAAATCCATCTGTTCATTTATCATACAGCCGAATCCATTTGTTCACTTCTCATAGAGCCGAATCCATCTGTTCACTTATCATAAAGCTGAATCCATCTGTTCACTTATCATAGAGCCGAATCCATCTGTTCACTTATCATAGAGCCGAATCCATCTGTTCGCTTATCATAGAGCTGAATCCATTTGTTCACTTATCATAGCGCCGACTCCACCTGTTCATTTATCATAGAGCTGAATCCATCTGTTCACTTATCATAGAGCCGAATCCATCTGTTTAGTTATCATAGAGCCGGATCCATCTGTTCACTTATCATAGACCTGAATCCACCTGTTCACTTATCATAGAGCCGAATCCATCTGTTCACTTATCATAGAGCCGAATCCATCTGTTTAGTTATCATAGAGCCAAATCCATCTGTTCACTTATCATAGACCTGAATCCACCTGTTCACTTATCATAGAGCCGAATCTATCTGTTTAGTTATCATAGAGCCGGATCCATCTGTTCACTTATCATAGACCTGAATCCACCTGTTCACTTATCATAGAGCCGAATCCATCTTTTCACTTATCATAGAGCCGAATCCATCTGTTCACTTATCATAGAGCCGAATCTACCTGTTAACTTATCATAGAGCCGAATCTACCTGTTCACTTATCTTAGAGCCAAATCCATCTGTTCACTTATCATAGAGCCGAATCCACCTTTTCACTTATCATAGAGCCAAATCCATCTGTTCACTTATCATAGAGCCGAATCCGTATGTTCACTTATCATAGAGCCGAATCCATATGTTCACTTATCATAAAGCCGAATCCATCTGTTCACTTATCATAGAGCCAAATCCACCTGTCACTTATCATAGAGCCGAATCCACCTGTTTACTTATAGAGCCGAATCCACCTGTTTACTTATCATAGAGCCGAATCCACCTGATCACTTATCATAGAGCCGAATCCAGCTGTTCACTTATCATAGACCCGAATCCATCTGTTCACTTATCATAGAGCTGAATCCATCTGTTCACTTATCATAGAGCCGAATCCATCTGTTTACTTATCATAGACCCGAATCCACCTGTTCACTTATCATAGAGCCGAATCCATCTGTTCACTTATCAGAGATCCGGATCCATCTTTTACTTTTCATAGAGCCCACTACATCTGTTCACTTATCATAAAGCCGAATCCATCTGTTCACTTATGATAGAGGCGGATCCACCTGTTCACTTATCATAGAGCCGAATCCACCTGTTCACTTATCATAGAGCCGAATCCACCTGTTCACTTATCATAGAGCCGAATCCATCTGTTAACTTATCATAGAGCCGAATCCATCTGATAACTTATCATAGAGCCGAATCCATCTGTTCGCTTATCATAGAGCTGAATCCATTTGTTCACTTATCATAGCGCGACTCCATCTGTTTAGTTATCATAGAGCCGAATCCATCTGTTCACTTATCATAGAGCCGGATCCATCTGTTTCGTTATCATAGAGCTGAATCCATCTGTTCACTTATCATAGAGCCGGATCCATCTGTTCACTTATCATAGACCTGAATCCACCTGTTCACTTATCATAGACCCGAATCCATCTGTTCACTTATCATAGAGCCGAATCCATCTGTTCACTTATCATAGACCTGAATCCACCTGTTCACTTATCATAGAGCCGAATCCACCTGTTCGCTTATCATAGAGCCGAATCCATCTGTTCACTTATCATAGAGCCGAATCCATCTGTTTAGTTATCATAGAGCCGGATCCATCTGTTCACTTATCATAGACCTGAATCCACCTGTTTAGTTATCATAGAGCCGGATCCATCTGTTTACTTATCATAGAGCCGAATCCATCTGTTTAGTTATCATAGAGCCGAATCCACCTGTTTAGTTATCATAGAGCCGAATCATCTGTTCACTTATCATAGAGCCGAATCTACCTGTTCACTTATCTTAGAGCCAAATCCATCTGTTCACTTATCATAGAGCCGAATCCACCTTTTCACTTATCGTAGAGCTGAATCCATCTGTTCACTTATCGTAGAGCCGAATCCATCTGTTTACTTATCATAGACCCGAATCCATCTGTTCACCTATCGTAGAGCCGAATCCATCTGTTTTCTTATCATAGACCCGAATCCATCTTTTCACTTATCATAAAGCCGAATCCATCTGTTCACTTATCATAGAGCCGAATCCATCTGTTCACTATCATAGAGCCGAATCCATCTGTTCACTTATCATAGAGCCGAATCCATCTGTTCACTTATCATAGAGCCGAATCCACCTTTTCACTTATCGTAGAGCCAAATCCATCTGTTACTTATCAGAGCCGCATCCACCTGATCACTGATCATAGAGCCGAATCCACCTGATCACTTATCAGAGCCGAATCCACCTGTTCACTTATCAGAGCCGAATCCATCTGTTCACTTATCATAGAGCCGAATCCATCTGTTACCTATCAAAGCCGAATCAACCTGATCACTTATCATAGAGCCGAATCCACCTGATAACTTATCATAGAGCCGAATCCACCTGATCACTTATCATAGAGCCGAATCCATCTGTTCACTTATCAGAGCCGAATCCATCTGTTCACTTATCATAGAGCCAAATCCACCTGTTCACTTATCATAGCGCCGACTCCACCTGTTCATTTATCATAGAGCCGAATTCATCTATTCACTTATTATAGAGCCGCATCCATCTGTTCACTTATCATAGACTCAAATCCACCTGTTCACTTATCATAGCGCCGACTCCACCTGTTCATTTATCATAGAGCCGAATTCATCTATTCACTTATTATAGAGCCGAATCCATCTGTTTACTTATCATAGACTAGAATCCATCTGTTCACTTATCATAAATCCGAATCCATCTGTTCACTTATCATAGAGCCGAATCCATCTGTTCACTTATCATAGAGCCGAATCCATCTGTTCACTTATCATAGAGCCGAATCCATCTGTTCACTTATCATAGAGCCGAATCCACCTGGTACTAATCATAAAGCCGAATTCATCTCTTCACTTATCATAGAGCCGAATCCACCTGATCACTTATCATAGAGCCGAATTCACCTGTTAACTTATCAGACCTGAATCCACCTATTCACTTATCATAGAGCCGAATCTATCTGTTAGCTTATCATAGAGCTGAATCCATCTGTTCGCTTATCATAGAGGTGAATCCATCTGTTTAGTTATCATAGAGCCGGATCCATCTGTTCACTTATCATAGACCTGAATCCACCTGTTCACTTATCATAGAGCCGAATCCATCTGTTCACTTATCATAGAGCCGAATCCATCTGTTTAGTTATCATAGAGCCAAATCCATGTGTTAACTTATCATAGACCTGAATCCACCTGTTCACTTATCATAGAGCCGAATCCATCTGTTCACTTATCATAGACCTGAATCCACCTGTTCACTTGTCATAGAGCCGAATCCATGTGTTCACTTATCATAGAGCCGAATCCACCTGTTCACTTATCATAGAGCCGAATCCATGTGTTCACTTATCATAGAGCCGAATCCATCTGTTCACTTATGATAGAGCCGAATCCATCTGTTCACTTATCATAGAGCCGAATCCATCTGTTCACTTATCATAGACCCGAATCCATGTGTTCACTTATCATAGAGCCGAATCCATCTGTTCACTTATCATAGAGCCGAATCCATCTGTTCACTTATCATATAGCCAAATCCATCTACTTATCAGAGCCAAATCCACCTGATCACTTATCATAGAGCCGAATCCACCTGATCACTTATCATAGAGCCGAATCCACCTGTTCACTTATCAGAGCCGAATCCTCCTATTCACTTATCAGAGAGCCGAATCCATCTGTTCACTTATCATAGAGCCGAATCCATCTGTTTACTTATCTTAGACCCAAATCCATCTGTTCACTTATCATAGAGCCGAATCCACCTGGTACTAATCATAGAGCTGAATCCATCTTTTCACTTATCATAAAGCCGAATCCACCTGTTCACTTATCATAGAGCCGAATCCATCAGTTCACTTATCATAGAGCCGAATCCATCTGTTCACTTATCATAGAGCCGAATCCATCTGTTCACTTATCATAGAGCCAAATCCATCTACTTATCAGAGCCAAATCCACCTGATCACTTATCATAGAGCCGAATCCACCTGATCACTTATCATAGAGCCGAATCCACCTGATCACTTATCATAGAGCCGAATCCACCTGTTCACTTATCAGAGCCGAATCCTCCTATTCACTTATCAGAGAGCCAAATCCATCTGTTCACTTATCATAGAGCCGAATCCACGTTTTCACTTATCATAGAGCCGAATCCATCTGTTCACTTATCATAGAGCCGAATCCATATGTTCACTTATCATAGAGCCGAATCCATATGTTCACTTATCATAAAGCTGAATCCATCTGTTCACTTATCATAGAGCCGAATCCACCTTTTCACTTATCATAGAGCCAAATCCACCTATTCACTTATCATAGAGCCGAATCCATGTGTACACTTATCATAGAGCCGAATCCATCTGTTCACTTATCATAGAGCCGAATCCATCTGTTCACTTATCATAGAGCCAAATCCATCTGTTCACTTAGAGCCCAATCCACCTGTCACTTATCATAGAGCCGAATCCACCTGTTTACTTATAGAGCCAAATCCACCTGTTTACTTATCATAGAGCCGAATCCACCTGATCACTTATCATAGAGCCGAATCCAGCTGTTCACTTATCATAGACCCGAATCCATCTGCTCACTTATCATAGAGCCGAATCCATCTGTTCACTTATCATAGAGCCGAATCCATCTGTTCACTTATCATAGAGCCGAATCCACCTTTTCACTTATCATAGAGCCGAATCCGTATGTTCAATTATCATAGAGCCGAATCCATATGTTCACTTATCATAAAGCCGAATCCATCTGTTCACTTATCATAGAGCCAAATCCACCTGTCACTTATCATAGAGCCGAATCCACCTGTTTACTTATAGAGCCGAATCCACCTGTTTACTTATCATAGAGCCGAATCCACCTGATCACTTATCATAGAGCCGAATCCAGCTGTTCACTTATCATAGACCCGAATCCATCTGTTCACTTATCATAGAGCTGAATCCATCTGTTCACTTATCATAGAGCCGAATCCATCTGTTTACTTATCATAGACCCGAATCCACCTGTTCACTTATCATAGAGCCGAATCCATCTGTTCACTTATCAGAGATCCGGATCCATCTTTTACTTTTCATAGAGCCCACTACATCTGTTCACTTATCATAAAGCCGAATCCATCTGTTCACTTATCATAGAGCCGAATCCACCTGTTCACTTATCATAGAGCCGAATCCACCTGTTCACTTATCATAGAGCCGAATCCATCTGTTAACTTATCATAGAGCCGAATCCATCTGATAACTTATCATAGAGCCGAATCCATCTGTTCGCTTATCATAGAGCTGAATCCATTTGTTCACTTATCATAGCGCGACTCCATCTGTTTAGTTATCATAGAGCCGAATCCATCTGTTCACTTATCATAGAGCCGGATCCATCTGTTTAGTTATCATAGAGCTGAATCCATCTGTTCACTTATCATAGAGCCGGATCCATCTGTTCACTTATCATAGACCTGAATCCACCTGTTCACTTATCATAGAGCCGAATGCATCTGTTTAGTTATCATAGAGCTGAATCCATCTGTTCATTTATCATAGAGCCGGATCCATCTGTTCACTTATCATAGACCTGAATCCACCTGTTCACTTATCATAGAGCCTAATCCATCTGTTCGCTTATCATAGAGCCGAATCCATCTGTTCACTTATCATAGAGCCGAATCCATCTGTTTAGTTATCATAGAGCCGGATCCATCTGTTCTCTTATCATAGACCTGAATCCACCTGTTTAGTTATCATAGAGCCGGATCCATCTGTTCACTTATCATAGAGCCAAATCCATCTGTTTAGTTATCATAGAGCCGAATCCACCTGTTTAGTTATCATAGAGCCGAATCCACCTGTTCACTTATCATAGACCTGAATCCACCTGTTCACTTATCATAGAGCCGAATCCATCTGTTCACTTATCATAGAGCCGAATCTATCTATTTAGTTATCATAGAGCCGGATCCATCTGTTCACTTATCATAGACCTGAATCCACCTGTTCACTTATCATAGAGCCGAATCCACCTGTTCACTTATCATAGAGCCGAATCCATCTGTTCACTTATCATAGAGCTGAATCCATCTGTTTACTTATCATAGAGCTGAATCCATCTGTTCACTTATCATAGACCTGAATCCATCTGTTCACTTATCATAGAGCCGAATCCATCTGTTCACTTATCATAGAGCCAAATCCATCTGTTTACTTATCATAGACCCGAATCCATCTGTTCACTTATCATAGAGCCGAATCCACCTGTTCACTTATCATAGAGCCGAATCCATCTGTTAAATTATCATAGAGCCGAATCCATCTGTTCACTTATCATAGAGCCGAATCCACCTGTTCACTTAGAGCCGAATCCACCTGTCACTTATCATAGAGCCGAATCCACCTGTTCACTTATCATAGAGCCGAATCCATCTGTTCACTTATCATAGAGCCGAATCCATCTTTTCACTTATTAGAGATCCGGATCCATCTGTTCACTTATCATAGAGCCGAATCCATCTGTTCACTTATCATAGAGCCGAATCTACCTGTTCACTTATCTTAGAGCCAAATCCATCTGTTCACTTATCATAGAGCCGAATCCATCTGTTACTTATCATAGAGCCGAATCCATCTGTTCACTTATCGTAGAGCCGAATCCATCTGTTCACTTATCATAGAGCCGAATCCATCTGTTCACTTATCATAGAGCCGAATCCATCTGTTCACTTATCGTAGAGCCGAATCCATCTGTTCACTTATCATAGAGCCGAATCTACCTGTTCACATATCATAGAGCCGATTCCATCTGTTCACTTATCATAGAGCCAAATCCATCTGTTCACTTATCATAGAGCCAAATCCACCTTTTCACTTATCGTAGAGCCGAATCCATCTGTTCACTTATCATAGAGCCGAATCCATCTGTTCACTTATCATAGAGCCGAATCCACCTGTTACTAATCATAGAGCCGAATCCATCTGTTCACTTATCTTAGAGCCGAATCCATCTGTCACTTATCATAGAGCCAAATCCATCTGTTCACTTATCATAGAGCCGAATCCACCTGTTCACTTATCATAGAGCCGCATCCACCTGTTCACTTATCATAGAGCCGAATCCATCTGTTCACTTATCAAATAGCCAAATCCATCTGTTCACTTATCATAGAGCCAAATCCATCTGTTCACTTATCATAGAGCCGAATCCACCTTTTCACTTATCGTAGAGCCGAATCCATCTGTTCACTTATCATAGAGCCAAATCCATCTGTTACTTATCAGAGCCGAATCCACCTGATCACTGATCATAGAGCCGAATCCACCTGATCACTTATCATAGAGCCGAATCCACCTGATCACTTATCATAGAGCCAAATCCACCTGTTCATTTATCAGAGCCGAATCCATCTGTTCACTTATCATAGAGCCAAATCCACCTGTTCACTTATCATAGAGCCGAATCCACCTGATCACTTATCATAGAGCCGAATCCACCTGATCACTTATCATAGCGCCGAATCCATCTGTTCACTTATTATAGAGCCGAATCCATCTGGTCACTTATCATAGAGCCGAATCCATCTGTTTACTTATCATAGACTCAAATCCATCTGTTCACTTATCATAAAGCCGAATCCATCTCTTCACTTATCATAGAGCCGAATCCACCTGGTACTAATCATAGAGCCAAATCCATCTGTTCACTTATCATAGACCTGAATCCACCTGTTTACTTATCATAGAGCCGAATCCATCTGTTCACTTACCATAGAGCCGAATCCATCTGTTCACTTATCATAGAGCCGAATCCATCTGTTCACTTATCATAGACCTGAATCCACCTGTTCACTTATCATAAAGCCGAATCCATCTATTCACTTATCATAGAGCCGGATCCATCTGTTCACTTATCATAGAGCCGAATCCATCTGTTCACTTATCATAGAGCCGAATCCATCTGTTCACTTATCATAGAGCCGCATCCATCTGTTATCAGAGCCGAATCCATCTGTTCACTTATCATAGAGCCGAATCCATCTGTTCACTTATCATAGAGCCAAATCCATCTGTTTATTTATCATAGAGCCGGATCCATCTGTTCACTTATCATAGAGCCGAATCCATCTGTTCATTTATCATAGAGCCGGATCCATCTGTTCACTTATCATAGACCTGACTCCATCTTTTCACTTATCATAGAGCCGAATCCATCTGTTTACTTATCATAGAGCCGAATCCATCTGTTCACTTATCATAGAGCCGGATCCATCTGTTTACTTATCATAGACCCAAATCCATCTGTTTACTTATCATAGAGCCAAATCCTTCTGTTCACTTAGAGCCGAATCCACCTGTTTACTTATCATGGAGCCGAATCCACCTGTTCACTTATCATAGAGCCGAATCCATCTGTTCACTTATCATAGACCCGAATCCATCTGTTCACTTATCATAGACCCGAATCCATCTGTTCACTTATCATAGAGCTGAATCCATCTGTTCACTTATCATAGAGCCGAATCCATCTGTTCACTTATCATAGAGCCGAATCCACCTGGTACTAATCATAGAGCTGAATCCATCTTTTCACTTATCATAGAGCCGAATCCACCTGTTCACTTATCATAGAGCCGAATCCATCTGTTAAATTATCATAGAGCCGAATCCATCTGTTCACTTATCATAGAGCCGAATCCACCTGTTCACTTATCATAGAGCCGAATCCACCTGTTCACTTATCATAGAGCCGAATCCATCTGTTCACTTATCATAGAGCTGAATCCATCTGTTCACTTATCATAGACCTGAATCCATCTGTTCACTTATCATAGAGCTGAATCCATCTGTTCACTTATCATAGAGCCAAATCCATCTGTTTACTTATCATAGACCCGAATCCATCTGTTCACTTATCATAGAGCCGAATCCATCTGTTCACTTATCATAGACCCGAATCCATCTGTTCAGTTATCATAGAGCCAAATCCACCTGGTACTAATCATAGAGCTGAATCCATCTTTTCACTTATCAGAGCTGAATCCACCTGTCACTTATCAAAGAGCCGAATCCACCTGTTCACTTATCAGAGCTGAATCCACCTTTTCACTTATCATAGACCCGAATCCATCTGTTCACTTATCATAGAGCCGAATCCATCTGTTCACTTATCATAGAGCCGAATCCACCTGTTCACTTATCATGGAGCCGAATCCACCTGTTCATTTATCATATAGCCAAAACCATCTGTTCACTTATCATAGAGCCGAATCTATCTGTTCACTTATCATAGCGCCAACTCCACCTGTTCATTTATCATAGAGCCGAATCCATCTGTTCACTTATTATAGAGCCGAATCCATCTTTTCACTTATCATAGAGCCGAATCCATCTGTTCACTTATCATAGAGCCGAATCCATCTGTTCACTAATCATAGAGCCGAATCCTTCTGTTCACTTATCATAGAGCCAAATCCATCTGTTCACTTAGAGCCAAATCCACCTGTCACTTATCATGGAGCCAAATCCACCTGTTTACTTATCATAGAGCCGAATCCACCTGTTCACTTATCATAGAGCCAAATCCATCTGTTCACTTATCATAGAGTCAAATCCACCTGTTCAATTATCATAAAGCCAAATCCATCTGTTCACTTATCATAGAGCCGAAACCATCTGTTCACTTATCATAGACCTGAATCCACCTCTTCACTTATCATAGAGCCGAATCCATCTGTTCACTTATCATAGACCTGAATCCACCTGTTCACTTATCATAGAGCCGAATCCATCTGTTCACTTATCATAGACCTGAATCCACCTGTTCACTTATCATAGAGCCGGATCCATCTGTTCACTTATCATAGACCTGAATCCACCTGTTCACTTATCATAGAGCCGAATCCATCTGTTCACTTATCAGAGCCGAATCCATCTGTTACTTATCATAGAGCCAAATCCATATGTTCACTTATCAGAGCCGAATCCATCTGTTTGCTTATCATAGAGCCGAATCCATCTGTTCACTTATCATAGAGCTGAATCCATCTGTTCACTTATCATAGATCCGAATCTACCTGTTCACTTATCTTAGAGCCAAATCCATCTGTTCACTTGTCATAAAGCCGAATCCATCTGTTCACTTATCATAGAGCCGAATCCACCTTTTCATTTATCGTAGAGCTAAATCCATCTGTTCACTTATCATAGAGCCGAATCCATCTGTTCACTTATCATAGAGCCGAATCCTTCTGTTCACTTATCATAGAGCCAAATCCATCTGTTCACTTAGAGCCAAATCCACCTGTTTACTTATCATAGAGCCGAATCCACCTGTTCACTTATCATAGAGCCGAATCCACCTGTTCACTTATCATAGAGCCGAATCCACCTGTTTGCTTATCATAGAGCCGAATCCATCTGTTCACTTATCATAGAGCCGAATCCATCTGTTCACTTATCATAGAGCCAAATCCATCTGTTCAGTTATCAGAGATCCGGATCCATCTTTTACTTTTCATAGAGCCGACTACATCTGTTCACTTATCATAGACCTGAATCCACCTGTTCACTTATCTTAGAGCCGAATCCATCTGTTCACTTATCATGGACCTGAATCCACCTGTTCACTTATCATAGAGCCGGATCCATCTGTTACTTATCATAGAGCCAAATCCATATGTTCATTTATCAGAGCCGAATCCACCTGTTCACTTATCATAGAGCCGAATCCATCTGTTTGCTTATCATAGAGCCGAATCCATTTGTTCATTTATCATAGAGCCGAATCCATCTGTTCACTTATCATAGAGCCGAATCCATCTGTTCACTTATCATAGACCCGAATCCATCTGTTCACTTATCATAGAGCCGAATCCATCTGTTACTTATCATAGAGCCGAATCCATCTGTTCACTTATCATAGAGCCGAATCCACCTGTTCATTTATCATAGAGCCGAATCCACCTGTTCACTTATCATAGAGCTGAATCTACCTGTTCACTTATCATAGACCTCAATCCATCTGTTCACTTATCATAGATCCGAATCTACCTGTTCACTTATCTTAGAGCCAAATCCATCTGTTCACTTATCATAAAGCCGAATCCATCTGTTCACTTATCATAGAGCCGAATCCACCTTTTCACTTATCGTAGAGCCAAATCCATCTGTTCACTTATCATAGAGCCGAATCCATCTGTTCACTTATCATAGAGCCAAATCCATCTGTTCACTTATCATAGAGCCGAATCCACCTTTTCACTTATCGTAGAGCCGAATCCATCTGTTCACTTATCATAGAGCCAAATCCATCTGTTACTTATCAGAGCCGAATCCACCTGATCACTGATCATAGAGCCAAATCCATCTGTTTACTTATCATAGAGCCAAATCCACCTGATCACTTATCATAGAGCCGAATCCACCTGATCACTTATCATAGAGCCGAATCCACCTGATCACTTACCATAGAGCCGAATCCATCTGTTCACTTATCATAGAGCCGAATCAATCTGTTCACTTATCATAGAGCCGACTCCACCTGTTCATTTATCATAGAGCCGAATCATCTGTTCACTTATTATAGAGCCAAATCCATCTTTTCACTTATCATAGAGCCGAATCCATCTGTTCACTTATCATAGAGCCGAATCCATCTGTTCACTTATCATAGAGCCGAATCCATCTGTTCACTTATCATAGAGCCGAAACCATCTGTTCACTTATCATAGAGCTGAATCCATCTGTTCACTTATCATAGACCTGAATCTATCTGTTCATTTATCATAGAGCCGAATCCACCTGTCACTTATCATAGAGCCGAATCCATCTGTTCACTTATCATAGAGCCAAATCCATCTGTTCACTTATCAGAGATCCGGATCCATCTTTTACTTTTCATAGAGCCCACTACATCTGTTCACTTATCATACAGCCGAATCCATCTGTTCACTTATCATAGACCCGAATCCATCTGTTCACTTATCATAGAGCCGAATCCACCTTTTCACTTATCGTAGAGCCGAATCCATCTGTTCACTTATCATAGAGCCGAATCCATCTGTTCACTTATCATAGAGCCGAATCTACCTGTTCACTTATCATACAGCCGATTCCATCTGTTCACTTATCATAGAGCCGAATCCACCTGTTACTAATCATAGAGCCGAATCCATCTGTTCACTTATCTTAGAGCCAAATCCATCTGTCACTTATCATAGAGCCAAATCCATCTGTTCACTTATCATAGAGCCGAATCCACCTGTTCACTTATCATAGAGCCGCATCCACCTGTTCACTTATCATAGAGCCGAATCCATCTGTTCACTTATCATAGAGCCAAATCCATCTGTTCACTTATCATAGAGCCAAATCCATCTGTTCACTTATCATAGAGCCGAATCCACCTTTTCACTTATCGTAGAGCCGAATCCATCTGTTCACTTATCATAGAGCCAAATCCATCTGTTACTTATCAGAGCCGAATCCACCTGATCACTGATCATAGAGCCGAATCCACCTGATCACTTATCATAGAGCCGAATCCACCTGATCACTTATCATAGAGCCAAATCCACCTGTTCATTTATCAGAGCCGAATCCATCTGTTCACTTATCATAGAGCCAAATCCACCTGCTCACTTATCATAGAGCCGAATCCACCTGATCACTTATCATAGAGCCGAATCCACCTGATCACTTATCATAGCGCCGAATCCATCTGTTCACTTATTATAGAGCCGAATCCATCTGGTCACTTATCATAGAGCCGAATCCATCTGTTTACTTATCATAGACTCAAATCCATCTGTTCACTTATCATAAAGCCGAATCCATCTCTTCACTTATCATAGAGCCGAATCCACCTGTTCACTTATCATAGAGCCGAATCCATCTGTTCACTTATCATAGAGCCGAATCCACCTGTTCACTTATCATAGAGCCGAATCCACCTGTTCACTTATCATAGAGCCGAATCCATCTGTTCACTTATCATAGAGCTGAATCCATCTGTTCACTTATCATAGACCTGAATCCATCTGTTCACTTATCATAGAGCCGAATCCATCTGTTCACTTATCATAGAGCCAAATCCATCTGTTTACTTATCATAGACCCGAATCCATCTGTTCACTTATCATAGAGCCGAATCCATCTGTTCACTTATCATAGACCCGAATCCATCTGTTCACTTATCATAGAGCCAAATCCACCTGGTACTAATCATAGAGCTGAATCCATCTTTTCACTTATCAGAGCTGAATCCACCTGTCACTTATCATAGAGCCGAATCCACCTGTTCACTTATCAGAGCTGAATCCACCTTTTCACTTATCATAGACCCGAATCCATCTGTTCACTTATCATAGAGCCGAATCCATCTGTTCACTTATCATAGAGCCGAATCCACCTGATCACTTATCATGGAGCCGTATCCACCTGTTCATTTATCATAGAGCCAAAACCATCTGTTCACTTATCATAGAGCCGAATCCATCTGTTCACTTATCATAGCGCCGACTCCACCTGTTCATTTATCATAGAGCCGAATCCATCTGTTCACTTATTATAGAGCCGAATCCATATTTTCACTTATCATAGAGCCGAATCCATCTGTTCACTTATCATAGAGCCGAATCCATCTGTTCACTAATCATAGAGCCGAATCCTTCTGTTCAGTTATCATAGAGCCAAATCCATCTGTTCACTTAGAGCCAAATCCACCTGTCACTTATCATGGAGCCAAATCCACCTGTTTACTTATCATAGAGCCGAATCCACCTGTTCACTTATCATAGAGCCAAATCCATCTGTTCACTTATCATAGAGCCAAATCCACCTGTTCACTTATCATAAAGCCAAATCCATCTGTTCACTTATCATAGAGCCGAAACCATCTGTTCACTTATCATAGACCTGAATCCACCTGTTTACTTATCATAGAGCCGAATCCATCTGTTCACTTATCATAGACCTGAATCCACCTGTTCACTTATCATAGAGCCGAATCCATCTGTTCACTTATCATAGACCTGAATCCACCTGTTCACTTATCATAGAGCCGGATCCATCTGTTCACTTATCATAGACCTGAATCCACCTGTTCACTTATCATAGAGCCGAATCCATCTGTTCACTTATCAGAGCCGAATCCATCTGTTACTTATCATAGAGCCAAATCCATATGTTCACTTATCAGAGCCGAATCCATCTGTTCACTTATCATAGATCCGAATCTACCTGTTCACTTATCTTAGAGCCAAATCCATCTGTTCACTTGTCATAAAGCCGAATCCATCTGTTCACTTATCATAGAGCCGAATCCACCTTTTCATTTATCGTAGAGCTAAATCCATCTGTTCACTTATCATAGAGCCGAATCCATCTGTTCACTTATCATAGAGCCGAATCCTTCTGTTCACTTATCATAGAGCCAAATCCATCTGTTCACTTAGAGCCAAATCCACCTGTTTACTTATCATAGAGCCGAATCCACCTGTTCACTTATCATAGAGCCGAATCCACCTGTTCACTTATCATAGAGCCGAATCCACCTGTTTGCTTATCATAGAGCCGAATCCATCTGTTCACTTATCATAGAGCCAAATCCATCTGTTCACTTATCAGAGATCCGGATCCATCTTTTACTTTTCATAGAGCCGACTACATCTGTTCACTTATCATAGACCTGAATCCACCTGTTCACTTATCTTAGAGCCGAATCCATCTGTTCACTTATCATAGACCTGAATCCACCTGTTCACTTATCATAGAGCCGGATCCATCTGTTACTTATCATAGAGCCAAATCCATATGTTCATTTATCAGAGCCGAATCCACCTGTTCACTTATCATAGAGCCGAATCCATCTGTTTGCTTATCATAGAGCCGAATCCATTTGTTCATTTATCATAGAGCCGAATCCATCTGTTCACTTATCATAGAGCCGAATCCATCTGTTCACTTATCATAGACCCGAATCCATCTGTTCACTTATCATAGAGCCGAATCCATCTGTTACTTATCATAGAGCCGAATCCATCTGTTCACTTATCATGGAGCCGAATCCACCTGTTCATTTATCATAGAGCCGAATCCACCTGTTCACTTATCATAGAGCTGAATCTACCTGTTCACTTATCATAGACCTCAATCCATCTGTTCACTTATCATAGATCCGAATCTACCTGTTCACTTATCTTAGAGCCAAATCCATCTGTTCACTTATCATAAAGCCAAATCCATCTGTTCACTTATCATAGAGCCGAATCCATCTGTTCACTTATCATAGAGCCAAATCCATCTGTTTACTTATCATAGAGCCAAATCCACCTGATCACTTATCATAGAGCCGAATCCACCTGATCACTTATCATAGAGCCGAATCCATCTGATCACTTACCATAGAGCCGAATCCATCTGTTCACTTATCATAGAGCCGAATCAATCTGTTCACTTATCATAGAGCCGACTCCACCTGTTCATTTATCATAGAGCCGAATCATCTGTTCACTTATTATAGAGCCAAATCCATCTTTTCACTTATCATAGAGCCGAATCCATCTGTTCACTTATCATAGAGCCGAATCCATCTGTTCACTTATCATAGAGCCGAATCCATCTGTTCACTTATCATAGAGCCGAAACCAACTGTTCACTTATCATAGAGCTGAATCCATCTGTTCACTTATCATAGACCTGAATCTATCTGTTCATTTATCATAGAGCCGAATCCACCTGTCACTTATCATAGAGCCGAATCCATCTGTTCACTTATCATAGAGCCAAATCCATCTGTTCACTTATCAGCGATCCGGATCCATCTTTTACTTTTCATAGAGCCCACTACATCTGTTCACTTATCATACAGCCGAATCCATCTGTTCACTTATCATAGACCCGAATCCATCTGTTCACTTATCATAGAGCCGAATCCATCTGATAACTTATCATAGAGCCGAATCCATCTGTTCACTTATCATAGAGCCGAATCCATCTGATAACTTATCATAAAGCCGAATCCATCTGTTCACTTATCATAGAGCCGAATCCATCTGTTCACTTATCATAGAGCTGAATCCATTTGTTCACTTATCATAGCGCCGACTCCACCTGTTCATTTATCATACAGCCGAATCCACCTGATCACTTATCATAGAGCCAAATCCACCTGATCACTTATCATAGAGCCGAATCCACCTGATCACTTATCATAGAGCCGAATCCACCTGTTCATTTATCATAGAGCCAAATCCATCTGTTCACTTATCATAGAGCCGAATCCATCTGTTCACTTATCATAGAGCTGAATCCATCTGTTCACTTATCATAGAGCCGAATCCATCTGTTCACTTATCATAGAGCCGAATCCACCTGTTCACTTATCATAGAGCCGAATCCATCTGTTCACTTATCATAGCACCGACTCCACCTGTTCATTTATCATAGAGCCGAATCCATCTGTTCACTTATCATAGCACCGATTCCACCTGTTCATTTATCATAGAGCCAAATCCATCTGTTCACTTATCATAGAGCCGAATCCATCTGTTCACTTATCATAGAGCCGAATCCTTCTGTTCACTTATCATAGAGCCGAATCCACCTGTTCATTTATCATAAAGCCGAATCCTTCTGTTCACTTATCATAGCACCTACTCCACCTGTTCATTTATCATAGAGCCGAATCCATCTGTTCACTTATTATAGAGCCGAATCCATCTTTTCACTTATCATAGAGCCGAATCCATCTGTTCACTTATCATAGAGCTGAATCCATCTGTTCACTTATCATAGAGCCAAATCCTTCTGTTCACTTATCATAGAGCCGAATCCATCTGTTCACTTATCATAGCACCGACTCCACCTGTTCATTTATCATAGAGCCGAATCCATCTGTTCACTTATCATAGAGCCGAATCCATCTGTTCACTTATCATAGAGCCGAATCCATCTGTTCACTTATCATAGAGCCGAATCCTTCTGTTCACTTATCATAGAGCCGAATCCACCTGTTCATTTATCATAAAGCCGAATCCTTCTGTTCACTTATCATAGCACCGACTCCACCTGTTCATTTATCATAGAGCCGAATCCATCTGTTCACTTATTATAGAGCCGAATCCATCTTTTCACTTATCATAGAGCCGAATCCATCTGTTCACTTATCATAGAGCTGAATCCATCTGTTCACTTATCATAGAGCCAAATCCTTCTGTTCACTTATCATAGAGCCGAATCCATCTGTTCACTTATCATAGAGCCAAATCCTTCTGTTCACTTATCATAGAGCCAAATCCATCTGTTCACTTAGAGCCAAATCCACCTGTCACTTATCATAGAGCCGAATCCACCTGTTTGCTTATCATAGAGCCGAATCCATCTGTTCACTTATCATAGAGCCGACTACATCTGTTCACTTATCATAGACCTGAATCCACCTGTTCACTTATCATAGAGCCGAATCCACCTGTTCACTTATCATAGACCTGAATCCACCTGTTCACTTATCATAGACCTGAATCCACCTGTTCACTTATCATAGAGCCGGATCCATCTGTTCTCTTATCATAGATCTGAATCCATCTGTTCACTTATCAGAGCCGAATCCATCTGATCACTTATCATAGAGCCGAATCCATCTGTTCACTTATCAGAGCCGAATCCATCTGTTACTTATCATAGAGCCAAATCCATATGTTTACTTATCAGAGCCGAATCCACCTGTTCACTTATCATAGAGCCAAATCCATCTGTTTGCTTATCATAGAGCCGAATCTACCTGTTCATTTATCATAGAGCCGAATCCACCTGTTCATTTATCATAGATCCGAATCTACCTGTTCACTTATCTTAGAGCCGAATCCACCTGTTCACTTATCTTAGAGCCAAATCCATCTGTTCACTTATCATAAAGCCGAATCCATCTGTTCACTTATCATAGAGCCAAATCCACCTGTTCATTTATCATAGAGCCGAATCCACCTGATCACTTATCATAGAGCTGAATCCATCTGTTCACTTATCATAGAGCCGAATCCAACTGTTCACTTATCATAGAGCCAAATCCATCTGTTCACTTATCATAAACCCGAATCCATCTGTTCACTTATCATAGAGCCGAATCCACCTTTTCACTTATCGTAGAGCCAAATCCATCTGTTCACTTATCATAGAGCCGAATCCATCTGTTCACTTATCATAGAGCCGAATCCATCTGTTCACTTATCATAGAGCCGAATCCATCTGTTCACTTATCATAAAGCCGAATCCACCTGTTCACTTATCATAGAGCCGAATCCATCTGTTCACTTATCTTAGAGCCAAATCCATCTGTTCACTTATCATAAAGCCGAATCCATCTGTTCACTTATCATAGAGCCAAATCCATCTGTTCACTTACCATAGAGCCGAATCCATCTGTTCACTTATCAGAGCTGAATCCATCTGTTCACTTATCATACAGCCGAATCCATCTGTTCACTTATCATAGAGCCGAATCCATCTGTTAACTTATCATAGAGCAGGAATCCATCTGTTCACTTCTCATAGAGCCGAATCCATCTGATAACTTATCATAGAGCCGAATCCATCTGTTCACTTATCATAGAGCCGAATCCATCTGTTCACTTATCATAGAGCCGAATCCATCTGTTCACTTACCATAGAGCTGAATCCATCTTTTCACTTATCATAAAGCCGAATCCATCTGTTCCCTTATCATAGAGCCGGATCCACCTGTTCACTCATCATAGAGCCGAATCTATCTGTTCACTTATTATAGAGCCAAATCCATCTGTTCACTTATCATAGAGCCGAATCCATCTGTTCACTTATCATAGAGCCAAATCCATCTGTTCACTTATCGTAGAGCCGAAACCATCTGTTCACTTATCATAGAGCCAAATCCATCTGTTCACTTAGAGCCGAATCCACCTGTCACTTATCATGGAGCCAAATCCACCTGTTCACTTATCATAGAGCCGAATCCATCTGTTCACTTATCATAGAGCCAAATCCATCTGTTCACTTATCATACAGCCGAATCCACTTGTTCACTTATTATGGAGCCGAATCCATCTGTTCACTTATCATAGAGCCGAATCCATCTGTTCACTTATCATAAAGCTGAATCCATTTGTTCACTTATCATAGAGCCGAATCCATCTGTTCACTTATCATAAAGCTGAATCCATCTGTTCACTTATCATAAAGCCGAATCCATCTGATCACTTATCATAAAGCTGAATCCATCTGTTCACTTATCATAGAGCCGAATCCATCTGATCACTTATCATAAAGCTGAATCCATCTGATCACTTATCATAGAGCGGAATCCACCTTTTCACTTATCATAGAGCCGAATCCATCTGTTAACTTATCATACAGCCGAATCCATCTGTTCACTTCTCATAGAGCCGAATCCATCTGTTCACTTATCATAGAGCCGAATCCATCTGTTCACTTATCATAGAGCCGAATCCATCTGTTCACTTATTAGACCTGAATCCACCTATTCACTTATCATAGAGCCGAATCCATCTGTTACTTATCATAGAGCCGAATCCATCTGTTCACTTATCATAGAGCCGAATCCATCTGTTCACTTATCATAGAGCCGAATCCATCTGTTCACTTATCAGAGATCCGGATCCATCTGTTCACTTATCATAGAGCCGAATCCATCTGATAACTTATCATAAAGCCGAATCCATCTGTTCACTTATCATAGAGCCGAATCCATCTGTTCACTTATCATAGAGCTGAATCCATTTGTTCACTTATCATAGCGCCGACTCCACCTGTTCATTTATCATACAGCCGAATCCACCTGATCACTTATCATAGAGCCAAATCCACCTGATCACTTATCATAGAGCCGAATCCACCTGATCACTTATCATAGAGCCGAATCCACCTGTTTATTTATCATAGAGCCAAATCCATCTGTTCACTTATCATAGAGCCGAATCCATCTTTTCACTTATCATAGAGCCGAATCCATCTGTTCACTTATCATAGAGCCGAATCCATCTGTTCACTTATCATAGAGCCGAATCCACCTGTTCACTTATCATAGAGCCAAATCCATCTGTTCACTTATCATAGAGCCGAATCCATCTGTTCACTTATCATAGAGCCGAATCCTTCTGTTCACTTATCATAGAGCCGAATCCACCTGTTCATTTATCATAAAGCCGAATCCTTCTGTTCACTTATCATAGCACCTACTCCACCTGTTCATTTATCATAGAGCCGAATCCATCTGTTCACTTATTATAGAGCCGAATCCATCTTTTCACTTATCATAGAGCCGAATCCATCTGTTCACTTATCATAGAGCTGAATCCATCTGTTCACTTATCATAGAGCCAAATCCTTCTGTTCACTTATCATAGAGCCGAATCCATCTGTTCACTTATCATAGCACCGACTCCACCTGTTCATTTATCATAGAGCCGAATCCATCTGTTCACTTATCATAGAGCCGAATCCATCTGTTCACTTATCATAGAGCCGAATCCATCTGTTCACTTATCATAGAGCCGAATCCTTCTGTTCACTTATCATAGAGCCGAATCCACCTGTTCATTTATCATAAAGCCGAATCCTTCTGTTCACTTATCATAGCACCGACTCCACCTGTTCATTTATCATAGAGCCGAATCCATCTGTTCACTTATTATAGAGCCGAATCCATCTTTTCACTTATCATAGAGCCGAATCCATCTGTTCACTTATCATAGAGCCAAATCCTTCTGTTCACTTATCATAGAGCCGAATCCATCTGTTCACTTATCATAGAGCCAAATCCTTCTGTTCACTTATCATAGCACCAAATCCATCTGTTCACTTAGAGCCAAATCCACCTGTCACTTATCATAGAGCCGAATCCACCTGTTTGCTTATCATAGAGCCGAATCCATCTGTTCACTTATCATAGAGCCGACTACATCTGTTCACTTGTCATAGACCTGAATCCACCTGTTCACTTATCATAGAGCCGAATCCACCTGTTCACTTATCATAGACCTGAATCCACCTGTTCACTTATCATAGAGCCGGATCCATCTGTTCTCTTATCATAGATCTGAATCCATCTGTTCACTTATCAGAGCCGAATCCATCTGATCACTTATCATAGAGCCGAATCCATCTGTTCACTTATCAGAGCCGAATCCATCTGTTACTTATCATAGAGCCAAATCCATATGTTTACTTATCAGAGCCGAATCCACCTGTTCACTTATCATAGAGCCAAATCCATCTGTTTGCTTATCATAGAGCCGAATCTACCTGTTCATTTATCATAGAGCCGAATCCACCTGTTCACTTATCATAGAGCCGAATCCACCTGTTCACTTATCATAGAGCTGAATCTACCTGTTCATTTATCATAGATCCGAATCTACCTGTTCACTTATCTTAGAGCCAAATCCATCTGTTCACTTATCATAAAGCCGAATCCATCTGTTCACTTATCATAGAGCCAAATCCACCTGTTCATTTATCATAGAGCCGAATCCACCTGATCACTTATCATAGAGCTGAATCCATCTGTTCACTTATCATAGAGCCGAATCCAACTGTTCACTTATCATAGAGCTGAATCTACCTGTTCACTTATCATAGAGCCAAATCCATCTGTTCACTTATCATAAAGCCGAATCCATCTGATCACTTATCATAGAGCCGAATCCACCTTTTCACTTATCGTAGAGCCAAATCCATCTGTTCACTTATCATAGAGCCGAATCCATCTGTTCACTTATCATAGAGCCGAATCCATCTGTTCACTTATCATAGGGCCGAATCCATCTGTTCACTTATCATAAAGCCGAATCCACCTGTTCACTTATCATAGAGCCGAATCTACCTGTTCACTTATCTTAGAGCCAAATCCATCTGTTCACTTATCATAAAGCCGAATCCATCTGTTCACTTATCATAGAGCCGAATCCATCTGTTCACTTATCATAGAGCCGAATCCATCTGTTCACTTATCATAGAGCCGAATCCATCTGTTCACTTACCATAGAGCCGAATCCATCTGTTCACTTATCATAGCGCCGACTCCACCTGTTCACTTATCATAGAGCCGAATCTACCTGTTCACTTATCTTAGAGCCAAATCCATCTGTTCACTTATCATAAAGCCGAATCCATCTGTTCACTTATCATAGAGCCGAATCCATCTGTTCACTTACCATAGAGCCGAATCCATCTGTTCACTTATCATAGAGCCGAATCCATCTGTTCACTTATCATAGAGCCGAATCCATCTGTTCACTTACCATAGAGCTGAATCCATCTGTTCACTTATCATACAGCCGAATCCATCTGTTCACTTATCATAGAGCCGAATCCATCTGTTAACTTATCATAGAGCAGGAATCCATCTGTTCACTTCTCATAGAGCCGAATCCATCTGATAACTTATCATAGAGCCGAATCCACCTGTTCACTTATCATAGACCTGAATCCACCTGTTTACTTATCATAGAGCCGAATCCATCTGTTCACTTATCATAGAGCCGAATCTATCTATTTAGTTATCATAGAGCCGGATCCATCTGTTCACTTATCATAGACCTGAATCCACCTGTTCACTTATCATAGAGCCGAATCCATCAGTTCACTTATCATAGAGCCGAATCCATCTGTTTAGTTATCATAGAGCCGAATCCACCTGTTCACTTATCATAGAGCCAAATCCATCTGTTCACTTATCATAGAGCCAAATCTATCTATTTAGTTATCATAGAGCCGGATCCATCTGTTCACTTATCATAGAGCCGAATCCATATGTTCACTTATCATAGAGCCGAATCCATATGTTCACTTATCATAAAGCCGAATCCATCTGTTCACTTATCATAGAGCCGAATCCATCTGTTCACTTATCATAGAGCCGAATCCACCTTTTCACTTATCATAGAGCCAAATCCATCTGTTCACTTATCATAGAGCCGAAACCATCTGTTTACTTATCATAGAGCCAAATCCTTCTGTTAACTTAGAGCCGAATCCACCTGTCACTTATCATAGAGCCGAATCCACCTGTTTTCTTATAGAGCCGAATCCACCTGTTTACTTATCATAGAGCCGAATCCACCTGATCACTTATCATAGAGCCGAATCCATCTGTTCACTTATCATAGAGCCGAATCCATCTGTTCACTTATCATAGAGCTGAATCCATCTGTTCACTTATCATGAAGCCGAATCCATCTGTTTACTTATCATAGACCCGAATCCATCTGTTCACTTATCATAGAGCCGAATCCACCTGTTCACTTATCATAGAGCCGAATCCATCTGTTCACTTATCATAGAGCCGAATCCACCTGTTCACTTATCATAGAGCCGAATCCATCTGTTCACTTATCATAGAGCCGAATCCATCTGTTCACTTATCATAGAGCCGAATCCATCTGTTCACTTATCATAGAGCCGAATCCATCTGTTCACTTACCATAGAGCTGAATCCATCTTTTCACTTATCATAAAGCCGAATCCATCTGTTCCCTTATCATAGAACCGGATCCACCTGTTCACTCATCATAGAGCCGAATCCATCTGTTCACTTATTATAGAGCCAAATCCATCTGTTCACTTATCATAGAGCCGAATCCATCTGTTCACTTATCATAGAGCCAAATCCATCTGTTCACTTATCGTAGAGCCGAAACCATCTGTTCACTTATCATAGAGCCAAATCCATCTGTTCACTTAAAGCCGAATCCACCTGTCACTTATCATGGAGCCAAATCCACCTGTTCACTTATCATAGAGCCGAATCCATCTGTTCACTTATCATAGAGCCAAATCCATCTGTTCACTTATCATACAGCCGAATCCACCTGTTCACTTATCATGGAGCCGAATCCATCTGTTCACTTATCATAGAGCCGAATCCATCTGTTCACTTATCATAAAGCTGAATCCATTTGTTCTCTTATCATAGAGCCGAATCCATCTGTTCACTTATCATAAAGCTGAATCCATCTGTTCACTTATCATAGAGCCGAATCCATCTGATCACTTATCATAAAGCTGAATCCATCTGTTCACTTATCATAGAGCCGAATCCATCTGATCACTTATCATAAAGCTGAATCCATCTGATCACTTATCATAGAGCGGAATCCACCTTTTCACTTATCATAGAGCCGAATCCATCTGTTAACTTATCATACAGCCGAATCCATCTGTTCACTTCTCATAGAGCCGAATCCATCTGTTCACTTATCATAGAGCCGAATCCATCTGTTCACTTATCATAGAGCCGAATCCATCTGTTCACTTATTAGACCTGAATCCACCTATTCACTTATCATAGAGCCGAATCCATCTGTTACTTATCATAGAGCCGAATCCATCTGTTCACTTATCATAGAGCCGAATCCATCTGTTCACTTATCATAGAGCCGAATCCATCTGTTCACTTATCAGAGATCCGGATCCATCTGTTCACTTCTCATAGAGCCGAATCCATCTGATAACGTATCATAGAGCTGAATCCATCTGTTCACTTATCATACAGCCGAATCCATCTGTTCACTTATCATAGAGGCGGATCCACCTGTTCACTTATCATAGAGCCGAATCCACCTGTTCACTTATCATAGACCTGAATCCATCTGTTCACTTATCATAGAGCCGAATCCACCTGTTCACTTATCATAGAGCCGAATCCACCTGTTCACTTATCATAGAGCCGAATCCATCTGTTCACTTATCATAGAGGCGGATCCACCTGTTTACTTATCATAGAGCCGAATCCATCTGTTCACTTATCATAGAGCCGACTCCACCTGTTCACTTATCATAGAGCCGAATCCACCTGTTCACTTATCATAGAGCCGAATCCATCTGTTAACTTATCATAGAGCCGAATCCATCTGTTCACTTCTCATAGAGCCGAATCCATCTGATAACTTATCATAGAGCCGAATCCATCTGTTCGCTTATCATACAGCCGAATCCACCTGTTCACTTATCATAGAGCCGAATCCACCTGTTTACTTATCATAGAGCCGAATCCATCTGTTAACTTATCATAGAGCCGAATCCATCTGTTCACTTCTCATAGAGCCGAATCCATCTGATAACTTATCATAGAGCCGAATCCATCTGTTCGCTTATCATAGAGCTGAATCCATTTGTTCACTTATCATAGAGCCGGATCCATCTGTTCACTTATCATAGACCTGAATCCACCTGTTCACTTATCATAGAGCCGAATCCATCTGTTCACTTATCATAGAGCCAAATCCATCTGTTCACTTATCATAGAGCCGAATCCATCTGTTCACTTATCATAGAGCCGAATCCATCTGTTTAGTTATCATAGAGCCGGATCCATCTGTTCACTTATCATAGACCTGAATCCACCTGTTCACTTATCATAGAGCCGAATCTATCTGTTCACTTATCATAGAGCCAAATCCATCTGTTTAGTTATCATAGAGCCGAATCCACCTGTTCACTTATCATAGAGCCAAATCCATCTGTTCACTTATCATAGACCCGAATCCACCTGTTCACTTATCATAGAGCCGAATCCATATGTTCACTTATCATATAGCCGAATCCATCTGTTCACTTATCATAGAGCCGAATCCATCTGTTCACTTATCATAGAGCCGAATCCTTCTGTTCACTTAGAGCCGAATCCACCTGTCACTTATCATAGAGCCGAAACCACCTGTTTACTTATAGCGCCGAATCCACCTGTTTACTTATCATAGACCCGAATCCACCTGATCACTTATTATAGAGCCGAATCCATTTGTTCACTTATCATAGACCCGAATCCATCTGTTCACTTATCATAGAGCTGAATCCATCTGTTCACTTATCATAGACCCGAATCCATCTGTTTACTTATCATAGACCCGAATTCATCTGTTTACTTATCATAGACCCGAATCCATCTGTTCACTTATCATAGAGCCGAATCCATCTGTTCACTTATCATAGAGCCGAATCCATCTGTTCACTTACCATAGAGCCGAATCCATCTGTTCACTTATCATAGAGCCGAATCCACCTGGCACTAATCATAGAGCTGAATCCATCTTTTCACTTATCATAAAGCCGAATTCATCTGTTCACTTATCATAGAGCCGAATCTACCTGTTCACTTATCATAGAGCCGAATCTTCCTGTTCACTTATCTTAGAGCCAAATCCATCTGTTCACTTATCATAGAGCCGAATCCACCTTTTCACTTATCGTAGAGCTGAATCCATCTGTTCAATTATCGTAGAGCCGAATCCATCTGTTAACTTATCATAGACCCGAATCCATCTGTTCACTTATCATAGAGCCGAATCCACCTGGTACTAATCATAGTGTTGAATCTATCTTTTCACTTATCATAAAGCCGAATCCATCTGTTCACTTATCATAGAGCCGAATCTACCTGTTCACTTATCTTAGAGCCAAATCCATCTGTTCACTTATCATAGAGCCGAATCCACCTTTTCACTTATCGTAGAGCCAAATCCATCTGTTACTTATCAGAGCCGCATCCACCTGATCACTGATCATAGAGCCGAATCCACCTGATCACTTATCAGAGCCGAATCCATCTGTTCACTTATCATGGAGCCGAATCCATCTGTTACCTATCAAAGCCGAATCAACCTGATCACTTATCATAGAGCCGAATCCACCTGATAACTTATCATAGAGCCGAATCCATCTGTTCACTTTTTAGAGCCGAATGCATCTGTTCACTTATTATAGAGCCGCATCCATCTGTTCACTTATCATAGACTCAAATCCATCTGTTCACTTATCATAGACTAGAATCCATCTGTTCACTTATCATAAATCCGAATCCATCTGTTCACTTATCATAGAGCCGAATCCATCTGTTCACTTATCATAGAGCCGAATCTACCTGTTCACTTATCTTAGAGCCAAATCCATCTGTTCACTTATCATAGAGCCGAATCCACCTTTTCACTTATCGTAGAGCCAAATCCATCTGTTACTTATCAGAGCCGCATCCACCTGATCACTGATCATAGAGCCGAATCCACCTGATCACTTATCAGAGCCGAATCCATCTGTTCACTTATCATAGAGCCGAATCCATCTCTTACCTATCAAAGCCGAATCAACCTGATCACTTATCATAGAACCGAATCCACCTGATAACTTATCATAGAGCCGAATCCATCTGTTCACTTCTTATAGAGCCGCATCCATCTGTTCACTTATCATAGACTCAAATCCATCTGTTCACTTATCATAGAGCCGAATCCATCTGTTCACTTATCATAGAGCCGAATCCATCTGTTCGCTTATCATAGAGCTGAATCCATTTGTTCACTTATCATAGCGCCGACTCCACCTGTTCATTTATCATAGAGCCGAGTCCATCTGTTCACTTATCATAGAGCCGAATCCATCTGTTTAGTTATCATAGAGCCGGATCCATCTGTTCACTTATCATAGACCTGAATCCACCTGTTCACTTATCATAGAGCCGAATCCATCTGTTCACTTATCATTGAGCCGAATCCATCTGTTCACTTATCATAGACCTGAATCCACCTGTTCACTTATCATAGAGCCGAATCCATCTGTTCACTTATCATAGAGCCAAATCCATGTGTTAACTTATCATAGACCTGAATCCACCTGTTCACTTATCATAGAGCCGAATCCATCTGTTCACTTATCATAGACCTGAATCCACATGTTCACTTATCATAGAGCCGAATCCATGTGTTCACTTATTATAGAGCCGAATCCATCTGTTCACTTATCATAGAGCCGAATCCACCTGTTCACTTATCATAGACCTGAATCCACATGTTCACTTATCATAGAGCCGAATCCATCTGTTCACTTATCATAGAGCCGAATCCATCTGTTCACTTATCATAGACCTGAATCCACATGTTCACTTATCATAAAGCCGAATCCATCTGTTCACTTATCATAGAGCCAAATCCATCTGTTCACATATCATACAGCCGAATTAATCTGTTCACTTATCATAGAGCCGAATCCATCTGTTCACTTATCATAGAGCCAAATCCATCTGTACACTTATCATAGAGCCGAATCCATCTGTTCACTTATCATAAAGCCGAATCCATCTGTTCACTTATCATAGAGCCAAATCCATCTGTTCACTTATCATAGAGCCGATTCTACCTGTTCACTTATCATAGAGCCGAAACCATCTGTTCACTTATCATAGAGCCGAATCCATCTGTTCACTTATCATAGAGCCAAATCCATCTGTTACTTATCAGAGCCAAATCCACCTGATCACTTATCATAGAGCCGAATCCACCTGATCACTTATCATAGAGCCGAATCCACCTGATCACTTATCATAGAGCCGAATCCACCTGATCACTTATCATAGAGCCGAATCCACCTGTTCACTTATCAGAGCCGAATCCACCTATTCTCTTATCAGAGAGCCAAATCCATCTGTTCACTTATCATAGAGCCGAATCCATCTGTTCACTTATCATAGCGCCGACTCCACCTGTTCATTTATCATAGAGCCGAATCCATCTGTTCACTTATTATAGAGCCAAATCCATCTGTTCACTTATCATAGAGCCAAAACCATCTGTTCACTTATCATAGAGCCAAATCCATCTGTTCACTTAGAGCCGAATCCACCTGTCACTTATCATAGAGCCGAATCCATCTGTTCACCTATCATAGAGCCGAATCCATCTGTTAACTTATCATAGAGCCGAATCCATCTGTTCACTTATCATAAAGCTGAATCCATCTGTTCACTTATCATAGAGCCGAATCCATCTGTTCACTTATCATAGAGCCGAATCCATCTGTTCACTTATCATAAAGCCGAATCCATCTGTTCACTTATCATAGAGCCGAATCCATCTGTTCACTTATCATAGAGCCGATTCCATCTGTTCACTTATCATAGACCCGAATCCACCTGTTCATTTATCATAGAGCCGAATCCACCTGTTCACTTATCATAGAGCCGAATCCACCTGTTAATTTATCATAGAGCCAAATCCATCTGTTCACTTATCATAGAGCCGACTCCACCTGTTCACTTATCACAGAGCTGAATCCACCTGTTCACTTATCATAGAGCCGAATCCATCTGTTCACTTATCATAAAGCCGAATCCATCTGTTCAATTATCATAGAGCCAAATCCATCTGTTCACTTATCATAGAGCCGGATCCATCTGTTCACTTATCATAGAGCCGAATCCATCTGTTCACTTATCATAGAGCCGAATCCATCTGTTCACTTATCATAGAGCCGAATCCATCTGTTTAGTTATCATAGAGCCGGATCCATCTGTTCACTTATCATAGACCTGAATCCACCTGTTCACTTATCATAGAGCCGAATCTATCTGTTCACTTATCATAGAGCCGAATCCATCTGTTTAGTTATCATAGAGCCGAATCCACCTGTTCACTTATCATAGAGCCAAATCCATCTGTTCACTTATCATAGACCTGAATCCACCTGTTTACTTATCATAGAGCCGAATCCATATGTTCACTTATCATAGAGCCGAATCCATCTGTTCACTTATCATAGAGCCGAATCCATCTGTTCACTTATCATAGAGCCGAATCCTTCTGTTCACTTAGAGCCGAATCCACCTGTCACTTATCATAGAGCCGAAACCACCTGTTTACTTATAGTGCCGAATCCTTCTGTTCACTTAGAGCCGAATCCACCTGTTTACTTATCATAGACCCGAATCCACCTGATCACTTATCATAGAGCCGAATCCATTTGTTCACTTATCATAGACCCGAATCCATCTGTTCACTTATCATAGAGCTGAATCCATCTGTTCACTTATCATAGACCCGAATCCATCTGTTTACTTATCATAGACCCGAATTCATCTGTTTACTTATCATAGACCCGAATCCATCTGTTCACTTATCATAGAGCCGAATCCATCTGTTCACTTATCATAGAGCCGAATCCATCTGTTCACTTACCATAGAGCCGAATCCATCTGTTCACTTATCATAGAGCCGAATCCACCTGGCACTAATCATAGAGCTGAATCCATCTTTTCACTTATCATAAAGCCGAATTCATCTGTTCACTTATCATAGAGGCGGATCCACCTGTTCACTTATCATAGAGCTGAATCTTCCTGTTCACTTATCTTAGAGCCAAATCCATCTGTTCACTTATCATAGAGCCGAATCCACCTTTTCACTTATCGTAGAGCTGAATCCATCTGTTCACTTATCGTAGAGCCGAATCCATCTGTTTACTTATCATAGACCCGAATCCATCTGTTCACTTATCATAGAGCCGAATCCACCTGGTACTAATCATAGTGTTGAATCCATCTTTTCACTTATCATAAAGCCGAATCCATCTGTTCACTTATCATAGAGCCGAATCTACCTGTTCACTTATCTTAGAGCCAAATCCATCTGTTCACTTATCATAGAGCCGAATCCATCTGTTACTTATCAGAGCCGCATCCACCTGATCACTGATCATAGAGCCGAATCCATCTGTTCACTTATCATAGAGCTGAATCCATCTGTTACCTATCAAAGCCGAATCAACCTGATCACTTATCATAGAGCCGAATCCACCTGATAACTTATCATAGAGCCGAATCCATCTGTTCACTTATCAGAGCCGAATGCATCTGTTCACTTATTATAGAGCCGCATCCATCTGTTCACTTATCATAGACTCAAATCCATCTGTTCACTTATCATAGACTAGAATCCATCTGTTCACTTATCATAAATCCGAATCCATCTGTTCACTTATCATAGAGCCGAATCCATCTGTTCACTTATCATAAATCCGAATCCATCTGTTCACTTATCATAGAGCCGAATCCATCTGTTCACTTATCATAGAGCCGAATCTACCTGTTCACTTATCTTAGAGCCAAATCCATCTGTTCACTTATCATAGAGCCGAATCCACCTTTTCACTTATCGTAGAGCCAAATCCAACTGTTATTTATCAGAGCCGAATCCACCTGATCACTTATCAGAGCCGAATCCATCTGTTCACTTATCATAGAGCCGAATCCATCTCTTACCTATCAAAGCCGAATCAACCTGATCACTTATCATAGAACCGAATCCATCTGTTCACTTATTATAGAGCCGCATCCATCTGTTCACTTATCATAGACTCAAATCCATCTGTTCACTTATCATAGACTAGAATCCATCTGTTCACTTATCATAAATCCGAATCCATCTGTTCACTTATCATAGAGCCGAATCCATCTGTTCGCTTATCATAGAGCTGAATCCACCTGTTCATTTATCATAGAGCCGAATCCATCTGTTCATTTATCATAGAGCTGAATCCATCTGTTCACTTATCATAGAGCCGACTCCACCTGTTCATTTATCATAGAGCCGAGTCCATCTGTTCACTTATCATAGGGCCGAATCCATCTGTTCACTTATTATAGAGCAGCATCCATCTGTTCACTTATCATAGAGCCGACTCCACCTGTTCACTTATCATAGAGCCGAGTCCATCTGTTCACTTATCATAGAGCCGAATCCATCTGTTCACTTATTATAGAGCCGCATCCATCTGTTCACTTATCATAGACTAGAATCCATCTGTTCACTTATCATAGAGCCGAATCCATCTGTTCACTTATCATAGAGCCGAATCCATCTGTTCACTTATCATAGAGCCGACTCCACCTGTTCATTTATCATAGAGCCGAGTCCATCTGTTCACTTATCATAGAGCCGAATCCATCTGTTCACTTATCATAGACTCAAATCCATCTGTTCACTTATCATAGACTAGAATCCATCTGTTCACTTATCATAGAGCCGAATCCATCTGTTCACTTATCATAGAGCCGACTCCACCTGTTCATTTATCATAGAGCCGAGTCCATCTGTTCACTTATCATAAATCCGAATCCATCTGTTCACTTATCATAGAGCCGAATCCATCTGTTCGCTTATCATAGAGCTGAATCCACCTGTTCATTTATCATAGAGCCGACTACACCTGTTCATTTATCATAGAGCCGAGTCCATCTGTTCTCTTATCATAGAGCCGAATCCATCTGTTCACTTATCATAAAGCTGAATCCATCTGTTCACTTATCATAGAGCCGAATCCATCTGATCACTTATCATAAAGCTGAATCCATCTGTTCACTTATCATAGAGCCGAATCCATCTGATCACTTATCATAAAGCTGAATCCATCTGATCACTTATCATAGAGCGGAATCCACCTTTTCACTTATCATAGAGCCGAATCCATCTGTTAACTTATCATACAGCCGAATCCATCTGTTCACTTCTCATAGAGCCGAATCCATCTGTTCACTTATCATAGAGCCGAATCCATCTGTTCACTTATCATAGAGCCGAATCCATCTGTTCACTTATTAGACCTGAATCCACCTATTCACTTATCATAGAGCCGAATCCATCTGTTACTTATCATAGAGCCGAATCCATCTGTTCACTTATCATAGAGCCGAATCCATCTGTTCACTTATCATAGAGCCGAATCCATCTGTTCACTTATCAGAGATCCGGATCCATCTGTTCACTTCTCATAGAGCCGAATCCATCTGATAACGTATCATAGAGCTGAATCCATCTGTTCACTTATCATACAGCCGAATCCATCTGTTCACTTATCATAGAGGCGGATCCACCTGTTCACTTATCATAGAGCCGAATCCACCTGTTCACTTATCATAGAGCCGAATCCATCTGTTCACTTATCATAGAGCCGAATCCACCTGTTCACTTATCATAGAGCCGAATCCACCTGTTCACTTATCATAGAGCCGAATCCATCTGTTCACTTATCATAGAGGCGGATCCACCTGTTTACTTATCATAGAGCCGAATCCATCTGTTCACTTATCATAGAGCCGACTCCACCTGTTCACTTATCATAGAGCCGAATCCACCTGTTCACTTATCATAGAGCCGAATCCATCTGTTAACTTATCATAGAGCCGAATCCATCTGTTCACTTCTCATAGAGCCGAATCCATCTGATAACTTATCATAGAGCGGAATCCACCTTTTCACTTATCATAGAGCCGAATCCATCTGTTAACTTATCATACAGCCGAATCCATCTGTTCACTTCTCATAGAGCCGAATCCATCTGTTCACTTATCATAGAGCCGAATCCATCTGTTCACTTATCATAGAGCCGAATCCATCTGTTCACTTATTAGACCTGAATCCACCTATTCACTTATCATAGAGCCGAATCCATCTGTTACTTATCATAGAGCCGAATCCATCTGTTCACTTATCATAGAGCCGAATCCATCTGTTCACTTATCATAGAGCCGAATCCATCTGTTCACTTATCAGAGATCCGGATCCATCTGTTCACTTCTCATAGAGCCGAATCCATCTGATAACGTATCATAGAGCTGAATCCATCTGTTCACTTATCATACAGCCGAATCCATCTGTTCACTTATCATAGAGGCGGATCCACCTGTTCACTTATCATAGAGCCGAATCCACCTGTTCACTTATCATAGAGCCGAATCCATCTGTTCACTTATCATAGAGCCGAATCCACCTGTTCACTTATCATAGAGCCGAATCCACCTGTTCACTTATCATAGAGCCGAATCCATCTGTTCACTTATCATAGAGGCGGATCCACCTGTTTACTTATCATAGAGCCGAATCCATCTGTTCACTTATCATAGAGCCGACTCCACCTGTTCACTTATCATAGAGCCGAATCCACCTGTTCACTTATCATAGAGCCGAATCCATCTGTTAACTTATCATAGAGCCGAATCCATCTGTTCACTTCTCATAGAGCCGAATCCATCTGATAACTTATCATAGAGCCGAATCCATCTGTTCGCTTATCATACAGCCGAATCCACCTGTTCACTTATCATAGAGCCGAATCCACCTGTTCACTTATCATAGAGCCGAATCCATCTGTTAACTTATCATAGAGCCGAATCCATCTGTTCACTTCTCATAGAGCCGAATCCATCTGATAACTTATCATAGAGCCGAATCCATCTGTTCGCTTATCATAGAGCTGAATCCATTTGTTCACTTATCACAGAGCCGGATCCATCTGTTCACTTATCATAGACCTGAATCCACCTGTTCACTTATCATAGAGCCGAATCCATCTGTTCACTTATCATAGAGCCAAATCCATCTGTTCACTTATCATAGAGCCGAATCCATCTGTTCACTTATCATAGAGCCGAATCCATCTGTTTAGTTATCATAGAGCCGGATCCATCTGTTCACTTATCATAGACCTGAATCCACCTGTTCACTTATCATAGAGCCGAATCTATCTGTTCACTTATCATAGAGCCGAATCCATCTGTTTAGTTATCATAGAGCCGAATCCACCTGTTCACTTATCATAGAGCCAAATCCATCTGTTCACTTATCATAGACCCGAATCCACCTGTTCACTTATCATAGAGCCGAATCCATATGTTCACTTATCATATAGCCGAATCCATCTGTTCACTTATCATAGAGCCGAATCCATCTGTTCACTTATCATAGAGCCGAATCCTTCTGTTCACTTAGAGCCGAATCCACCTGTCACTTATCATAGAGCCGAAACCACCTGTTTACTTATAGCGCCGAATCCACCTGTTTACTTATCATAGACCCGAATCCACCTGATCACTTATTATAGAGCCGAATCCATTTGTTCACTTATCATAGACCCGAATCCATCTGTTCACTTATCATAGAGCTGAATCCATCTGTTCACTTATCATAGACCCGAATCCATCTGTTTACTTATCATAGACCCGAATTCATCTGTTTACTTATCATAGACCCGAATCCATCTGTTCACTTATCATAGAGCCGAATCCATCTGTTCACTTATCATAGAGCCGAATCCATCTGTTCACTTACCATAGAGCCGAATCCATCTGTTCACTTATCATAGAGCCGAATCCACCTGGCACTAATCATAGAGCTGAATCCATCTTTTCACTTATCATAAATCCGAATTCATCTGTTCACTTATCATAGAGCCGAATCTACCTGTTCACTTATCATAGAGCCGAATCTTCCTGTTCACTTATCTTAGAGCCAAATCCATCTGTTCACTTATCATAGAGCCGAATCCACCTTTTCACTTATCGTAGAGCTGAATCCATCTGTTCAATTATCGTAGAGCCGAATCCATCTGTTAACTTATCATAGACCCGAATCCATCTGTTCACTTATCATAGAGCCGAATCCACCTGGTACTAATCATAGTGTTGAATCCATCTTTTCACTTATCATAAAGCCGAATCCATCTGTTCACTTATCATAGAGCCGAATCTACCTGTTCACTTATCTTAGAGCCAAATCCATCTGTTCACTTATCATAGAGCCGAATCCACCTTTTCACTTATCGTAGAGCCAAATCCATCTGTTACTTATCAGAGCCGCATCCACCTGATCACTGATCATAGAGCCGAATCCACCTGATCACTTATCAGAGCCGAATCCATCTGTTCACTTATCATGGAGCCGAATCCATCTGTTACCTATCAAAGCCGAATCAACCTGATCACTTATCATAGAGCCGAATCCACCTGATAACTTATCATAGAGCCGAATCCATCTGTTCACTTTTTAGAGCCGAATCCATCTGTTCACTTATTATAGAGCCGCATCCATCTGTTCACTTATCATAGACTCAAATCCATCTGTTCACTTATCATAGACTAGAATCCATCTGTTCACTTATCATAAATCCGAATCCATCTGTTCACTTATCATAGAGCCGAATCCATCTGTTCACTTATCATAGAGCCGAATCTACCTGTTCACTTATCTTAGAGCCAAATCCATCTGTTCACTTATCATAGAGCCGAATCCACCTTTTCACTTATCGTAGAGCCAAATCCATCTGTTACTTATCAGAGCCGCATCCACCTGATCACTGATCATAGAGCCGAATCCACCTGATCACTTATCAGAGCCGAATCCATCTGTTCACTTATCATAGAGCCGAATCCATCTCTTACCTATCAAAGCCGAATCAACCTGATCACTTATCATAGAACCGAATCCACCTGATAACTTATCATAGAGCCGAATCCATCTGTTCACTTCTTATAGAGCCGCATCCATCTGTTCACTTATCATAGACTCAAATCCATCTGTTCACTTATCATAGAGCCGAATCCATCTGTTCACTTATCATAGAGCCGAATCCATCTGTTCGCTTATCATAGAGCTGAATCCATTTGTTCACTTATCATAGCGCCGACTCCACCTGTTCATTTATCATAGAGCCGAGTCCATCTGTTCACTTATCATAGAGCCGAATCCATCTGTTTAGTTATCATAGAGCCGGATCCATCTGTTCACTTATCATAGACCTGAATCCACCTGTTCACTTATCATAGAGCCGAATCCATCTGTTCACTTATCATTGAGCCGAATCCATCTGTTCACTTATCATAGACCTGAATCCACCTGTTCACTTATCATAGAGCCGAATCCATCTGTTCACTTATCATAGAGCCAAATCCATGTGTTAACATATCATAGACCTGAATCCACCTGTTCACTTATCATAGAGCCGAATCCACATGTTCACTTATCATAGAGCCGAATCCATGTGTTCACTTATTATAGAGCCGAATCCATCTGTTCACTTATCATAGAGCCGAATCCACCTGTTCACTTATCATAGACCTGAATCCACATGTTCACTTATCATAGAGCCGAATCCATCTGTTAACTTATCATAGAGCCGAATCCATCTGTTCACTTATCATAGACCTGAATCCACATGTTCACTTATCATAGAGCCGAATCCATCTGTTCACTTATCATAGAGCCAAATCCATCTGTTCACATATCATAGAGCCGAATTAATCTGTTCACTTATCATAGAGCCGAATCCATCTGTTCACTTATCATAGAGCCAAATCCATCTGTACACTTATCATAGAGCCGAATCCATCTGTTCACTTATCATAAAGCCGAATCCATCTGTTCACTTATCATAGAGCCAAATCCATCTGTTCACTTATCATAGAGCCGATTCTACCTGTTCACTTATCATAGAGCCGAAACCATCTGTTCACTTATCATAGAGCCGAATCCATCTGTTCACTTATCATAGAGCCAAATCCATCTGTTACTTATCAGAGCCAAATCCACCTGATCACTTATCATAGAGCCGAATCCACCTGATCACTTATCATAGAGCCGAATCCACCTGATCACTTATCATAGAGCCGAATCCACCTGATCACTTATCATAGAGCCGAATCCACCTGTTCACTTATCAGAGCCGAATCCACCTATTCTCTTATCAGAGAGCCAAATCCATCTGTTCACTTATCATAGAGCCGAATCCATCTGTTCACTTATCATAGCGCCGACTCCACCTGTTCATTTATCATAGAGCCGAATCCATCTGTTCACTTATTATAGAGCCAAATCCATCTGTTCACTTATCATAGAGCCAAAACCATCTGTTCACTTATCATAGAGCCAAATCCATCTGTTCACTTAGAGCCGAATCCACCTGTCACTTATCATAGAGCCGAATCCATCTGTTCACCTATCATAGAGCCGAATCCATCTGTTAACTTATCATAGAGCCGAATCCATCTGTTCACTTATCATAAAGCTGAATCCATCTGTTCACTTATCATAGAGCCGAATCCATCTGTTCACTTATCATAGAGCCGAATCCATCTGTTCACTTATCATAAAGCCGAATCCATCTGTTCACTTATCATAGAGCCGAATCCATCTGTTCACTTATCATAGAGCCGATTCCATCTGTTCACTTATCATAGACCCGAATCCACCTGTTCATTTATCATAGAGCCGAATCCACCTGTTCACTTATCATAGAGCCGAATCCACCTGTTAATTTATCATAGAGCCAAATCCATCTGTTCACTTATCATAGAGCCGACTCCACCTGTTCACTTATCACAGAGCTGAATCCACCTGTTCACTTATCATAGAGCCGAATCCATCTGTTCACTTATCATAAAGCCGAATCCATCTGTTCAATTATCATAGAGCCAAATCCATCTGTTCACTTATCATAGAGCCGGATCCATCTGTTCACTTATCATAGAGCCGAATCCATCTGTTCACTTATCATAGAGCCGAATCCATCTGTTCACTTATCATAGAGCCGAATCCATCTGTTTAGTTATCATAGAGCCGGATCCATCTGTTCACTTATCATAGACCTGAATCCACCTGTTCACTTATCATAGAGCCGAATCTATCTGTTCACTTATCATAGAGCCGAATCCATCTGTTTAGTTATCATAGAGCCGAATCCACCTGTTCACTTATCATAGAGCCAAATCCATCTGTTCACTTATCATAGACCTGAATCCACCTGTTTACTTATCATAGAGCCGAATCCATATGTTCACTTATCATAGAGCCGAATCCATCTGTTCACTTATCATAGAGCCGAATCCATCTGTTCACTTATCATAGAGCCGAATCCTTCTGTTCACTTAGAGCCGAATCCACCTGTCACTTATCATAGAGCCGAAACCACCTGTTTACTTATAGTGCCGAATCCTTCTGTTCACTTAGAGCCGAATCCACCTGTTTACTTATCATAGACCCGAATCCACCTGATCACTTATCATAGAGCCGAATCCATTTGTTCACTTATCATAGACCCGAATCCATCTGTTCACTTATCATAGACCCGAATCCATCTGTTTACTTATCATAGACCCGAATTCATCTGTTTACTTATCATAGACCCGAATCCATCTGTTCACTTATCATAGAGCCGAATCCATCTGTTCACTTATCATAGAGCCGAATCCATCTGTTCACTTACCATAGAGCCGAATCCATCTGTTCACTTATCATAGAGCCGAATCCATCTGATCACTTATCATAGAGCCGAATCCACCTGGCACTAATCATAGAGCTGAATCCATCTTTTCACTTATCATAAAGCCGAATTCATCTGTTCACTTATCATAGAGGCGGATCCACCTGTTCACTTATCATAGAGCTGAATCTTCCTGTTCACTTATCTTAGAGCCAAATCCATCTGTTCACTTATCATAGAGCCGAATCCACCTTTTCACTTATCGTAGAGCTGAATCCATCTGTTCACTTATCGTAGAGCCGAATCCATCTGTTTACTTATCATAGACCCGAATCCATCTGTTCACTTATCATAGAGCCGAATCCACCTGGTACTAATCATAGTGTTGAATCCATCTTTTCACTTATCATAAAGCCGAATCCATCTGTTCACTTATCATAGAGCCGAATCTACCTGTTCACTTATCTTAGAGCCAAATCCATCTGTTCACTTATCATAGAGCCGAATCCATCTGTTACTTATCAGAGCCGCATCCACCTGATCACTGATCATAGAGCCGAATCCATCTGTTCACTTATCATAGAGCTGAATCCATCTGTTACCTATCAAAGCCGAATCAACCTGATCACTTATCATAGAGCCGAATCCACCTGATAACTTATCATAGAGCCGAATCCATCTGTTCACTTATCAGAGCCGAATGCATCTGTTCACTTATTATAGAGCCGCATCCATCTGTTCACTTATCATAGACTCAAATCCATCTGTTCACTTATCATAGACTAGAATCCATCTGTTCACTTATCATAAATCCGAATCCATCTGTTCACTTATCATAGAGCCGAATCCATCTGTTCACTTATCATAAATCCGAATCCATCTGTTCACTTATCATAGAGCCGAATCCATCTGTTCACTTATCATAGAGCCGAATCTACCTGTTCACTTATCTTAGAGCCAAATCCATCTGTTCACTTATCATAGAGCCGAATCCACCTTTTCACTTATCGTAGAGCCAAATCCATCTGTTATTTATCAGAGCCGAATCCACCTGATCACTTATCAGAGCCGAATCCATCTGTTCACTTATCATAGAGCCGAATCCATCTCTTACCTATCAAAGCCGAATCAACCTGATCACTTATCATAGAACCGAATCCATCTGTTCACTTATTATAGAGCCGCATCCATCTGTTCACTTATCATAGACTCAAATCCATCTGTTCACTTATCATAGACTAGAATCCATCTGTTCACTTATCATAAATCCGAATCCATCTGTTCACTTATCATAGAGCCGAATCCATCTGTTCGCTTATCATAGAGCTGAATCCACCTGTTCATTTATCATAGAGCCGAATCCATCTGTTCATTTATCATAGAGCTGAATCCATCTGTTCACTTATCATAGAGCCGACTCCACCTGTTCATTTATCATAGAGCCGAGTCCATCTGTTCACTTATCATAGGGCCGAATCCATCTGTTCACTTATTATAGAGCCGCATACATCTGTTCACTTATCATAGAGCCGACTCCACCTGTTCACTTATCATAGAGCCGAGTCCATCTGTTCACTTATCATAGAGCCGAATCCATCTGTTCACTTATTATAGAGCCGCATCCATCTGTTCACTTATCATAGACTAGAATTTATCTGTTCACTTATCATAGAGCCGAATCCATCTGTTCACTTATCATAGAGCCGAATCCATCTGTTCACTTATCATAGAGCCGACTCCACCTGTTCATTTATCATAGAGCCGAGTCCATCTGTTCACTTATCATAGAGCCGAATCCATCTGTTCACTTATCATAGACTCAAATCCATCTGTTCACTTATCATAGACTAGAATCCATCTGTTCACTTATCATAGAGCCGAATCCATCTGTTCACTTATCATAGAGCCGACTCCACCTGTTCATTTATCATAGAGCCGAGTCCATCTGTTCACTTATCATAAATCCGAATCCATCTGTTCACTTATCATAGAGCCGAATCCATCTGTTCGCTTATCATAGAGCTGAATCCACCTGTTCATTTATCATAGAGCCGACTACACCTGTTCATTTATCATAGAGCCGAGTCCATCTGTTCACTTATCATAGAGCCGAGTCCATCTGTTCACTTATCATAGAGCCGACTCCACCTGTTCATTTATCATAGAGCTGAATCCATCTGTTCACTTATCATAGCGCCGACTTCACCTGTTCATTTATCATAGAGCCGAGTCCATCTGTTCACTTATCATAGAGCAGAATCCATCTGTTTAGTTATCATAGAGCCGGATCCATCTGTTCACTTATCATAGACCTGAATCCACCTGTTCACTTATCATAGAGCCGAATCCATCTGTTCACTTATCATAGAGCCGAATCCATCTGTTCACTTATCATAGATCTGAATCCACCTGTTCACTTATCATAGAGCCGAATCCATCTGTTCACTTATCATAGAGCCAAATCCATGTGTTAACTTATCATAGACCTGAATCCACCTGTTCACTTATCATAGAGCCGAATCCATCTGTTCACTTATCATAGAGCCGAATCCACCTGTTCACTTATCATAGAGCCGAATCCATCCGTTCACTTATCATAGAGCCGAATCCATCTGTTCACTTATCATAGACCTGAATCCACATGTTCACTTATCATAGAGCCGAATCCATCTGTTCACCTATCATAGAGCCAAATCCATCTGTTCACATATCATAGAGCCGAATTAATCTGTTCACTTATCATAGAGCCGAATCCACCTGTTCACTTATCATCGAGCCGAATCCATCTGTTCACTTATCATAGAGCCATATCCATCTGTTCACTTATCATAGAGCCGAATCCATCTGTTACTTATCATAAAGCCGAATCCACCTGTTCACTTATCATAGAGCCAAATCCATCTGTTCACTTATCATAGAGCCGATTCTACCTGTTCACTTATCATAGAGCCGAAACCATCTGTTCACTTATCATAGAGCCAAATCCATCTGTTCACTTATCATAGAGCCGATTCTACCTGTTCACTTATCATAGAGCCGAAACCATCTGTTCACTTATCATAGAGCCGAATCCATCTGTTCACTTATCATAGAGCCAAATCCATCTGTTCACTTATCATAGAGCCAAATCCATCTGTTCACTTATCATAGAGCCGATTCTACCTGTTCACTTATCATAGAGCCGAAACCATCTGTTCACTTATCATAGAGCCGAATCCATCTGTTCACTTATCATAGAGCCGGATCCACCTGTTCACTTATCATAGAGCCGAATCCATCTGTTCACTTATCATAGAGCCAAATCCATCTGTTCACTTATCATAGAGCCAAATCCATCTGTTCACTTATCATAGAGCCGAATCCATCTGTTCACTTATCATAGAGCCGAATCCATCTGTTCACTTATCATAGAGCCAAATCCATCTGTTCACTTATCATAGAGCCGAATCCATCTGTTCACTTATTATAGAGCCGCATCCATCTGTTCACTTATCATAGACTCAAATCCATCTGTTCACTTATCATAGACTAGAATCCATCTGTTCACTTATCATAGAGCCGAATCCATCTGTTCACTTATCATAGAGCCGAATCCATCTGTTCACTTATCATAGAGCCGACTCCACCTGTTCATTTATCATAGAGCCGAGTCCATCTGTTCACTTATCATAGAGCCGAATCCATCTGTTCACTTATTATAGAGCCGCATCCATCTGTTCACTTATCATAGACTCAAATCCATCTGTTCACTTATCATAGACTAGAATCCATCTGTTCACTTATCATAAATCCGAATCCATCTGTTCACTTATCATAGAGCCGAATCCATCTGTTCGCTTATCATAGAGCTGAATCCACCTGTTCATTTATCATAGAGCCGACTACACCTGTTCATTTATCATAGAGCCGAGTCCATCTGTTCACTTATCATAGAGCCGAGTCCATCTGTTCACTTATCATAGAGCCGACTCCACCTGTTCATTTATCATAGAGCTGAATCCATCTGTTCACTTATCATAGCGCCGACTTCACCTGTTCATTTATCATAGAGCCGAGTCCATCTGTTCACTTATCATAGAGCCGAATCCATCTGTTTAGTTATCATAGAGCCGGATCCATCTGTTCACTTATCATAGACCTGAATCCACCTGTTCACTTATCATAGAGCCGAATCCATCTGTTCACTTATCATAGAGGCGAATCCATCTGTTCACTTATCATAGACCTGAATCCACCTGTTCACTTATCATAGAGCCGAATCCATCTGTTCACTTATCATAGAGCCAAATCCATGTGTTAACTTATCATAGACCTGAATCCACCTGTTCACTTATCATAGAGCCGAATCCATCTGTTCACTTATCATAGAGCCGAATCCACCTGTTCACTTATCATAGAGCCGAATCCATCTGTTCACTTATCATAGAGCCGAATCCATCTGTTCACTTATCATAGACCTGAATCCACATGTTCACTTATCATAGAGCCGAATCCATCTGTTCACTTATGTGAAGATGTAATTTACCCTCTCACTGTATATGCTGTACAGATTCCTATTTCAAGCTGGGTTCATTGTCTTATTTGAACTACTTCTGTGTACATTTCTATTGTTGTAGGTAATCACCCCCTAAAATGCAAGGTTATATCCTCTTGAGGCACTTCCATCCCTGGGAGTAGGGGGAGGTGGGCCTAGAGTCCAACTAGTGTAAACTCTGCTTACCTGGGAGATTCAGGCAGAGTGAGCTGAAACTTGAAGGGAGCAGGAGCTCCAGCCTGTGTGGCTGTGGACACGGACGGAGCTAGGCCTGTGTGGCGGCCCGTGGGATTGTGTGGAACTCTTTGGACTACTGTAAGGACGATTGCTTTGTAATCCGGTCCGAGGATTGTCGGGAAGGGCCCCCGAATCAGTTTTACGTGGACTTATCGTGTGCTGTTCCAGTGTTCTTGTGAATAAACCTGTTGGATCGTTCCTCGGCCTGTTGTCTCTCCTTGCTCTGCTGTACACCCCGTCACAAACTGGTTGGCAGCGCTGGGATCAGAGCAGAAGGAATGGAGGACAATGGCTCAACATCAGGAACCAGCACTGCAGAGTACAAGACCTGGACTTTGGGGAGCCTGCAATCAAAGGCCCGTGAAGTAGGAGTTCGTTTCAAAGGACTCTCCAAGGAGCAGCTGATTGAGGCGCTAGAAGGAGTCTGCTCGCAAAATGACGTGGAGGAAGGATCCTCACAGCAAAGGGAGGAAAGACGGGAGCTGGAGGTGAATACCCAAAAAAGTCAATGGGTTGTGTGGTACAAGGAAAAGATGGCACTGCTTGGAGATGAGGCCACCATAGAAGATAAGAGGGAGGCCATGCGTGGAGCTGAAGAGAAGGAGCGCAGGATGGAGGAGATGGCATTGCTGGATAAGCAGCTCGCTGTGGAAGCCGCGAGAGGTTCCAGACAGACTGTAACCCCAGCACCCATCATGAGGGAACTTCCCAGGGTGTCCCGCAAAGACTTTAAGCCGTTTAATGAGGCTGCAGGCGACATTGAGGGCTTCTTCCAGGACTTTGAGCATCAGTGTCGATTAATGGAAGTCCCGGACAGGGAGCGTGTCCGGCATCTGGTTGGGCTCCTAGAGGGGGGAGCTGCTGAAGCCTATAGAGCTATGGACCCTCGGTGGAACTGTGAGTATGCGGATATTAAACAGACTATTCTAGAACATTATGCTGTGACCCCAGACACTTACAGGACTCAGTTCCGTGCTTTAGCCTGTGATGGGGAAGTGTCTTTTAAGATATATGCTCATAGACTCAAACAAATATGTAATCGCTGGCTGGAGGCAGAGGAGGCCTTATCTTGGGAGACCTTCCTGCAGGTCATCCTAAAAGAACAATTCTTTGCCCAGTGCCCCGCTGAGATCCGGGAATGGGTGCGTGAGAGAAAACCAGCGACAGTGGAGGAAGCTGCTGCTCTCGCTGATGAGGCTCTCACCATCAAGCCTCAGTGGAGGGTTCTGTTGGAGGATGGAGAGACGCCTAACAGCTCCACAACACCGGATGCCCCCAGTTATTCTGTCCCCATTGTTCCCCGTTCCTCTAAGCCACCACATGTTGATACCCGTGTTAATGTGCCTCCAGTTGCTTCTACTGCACTTTCTGGAATACGCCGGGGAGAGGAAGTAACAGAGCGCAGGTGTTATGTTTGTAGGCATCCCGGGCATTTGCAGGCCTCATGCCCAGCCAGGCCATGGAGGAATCATCCTCAAACCCCTACAGCACCTTCAGGTGGGAGCCGGCCTCCAAGTTCCCCTACCCCTTACCCAAGAGGACGCCTTGGATGGAGGGAGACCCAGCTCAGATGCTATCAATGTGGACAGCCAGGGCATCGGCAAGTCTCCTGCCCAGCTGTTCAAATGTGGACTGATCCTGCGCCCAATCGGATTGTTAATTATTTACAGCCCAGCGCCATGGAGGAAGATGTGGCACCGCTATGTGAGACCTGGCCTAGTGACTCAGCCCCCCATGTTGCACCACCAGGAGTTTACGGGGTGCGACCTGCAGTTATGACGACTTCTGCTCATCGAGGTAAGCACTTGCAGGAGGTTGTGCTGGATGGACAGAGACTTGTTGGATTTTGTGACTCGGGTGCTTTCCTCACACTGGCTGATCCCCGAGTGGTTCGGCCTGAGGCAATCCATAGAGGACCTGGGATTGTCATTGAACTGGCTGGTGGACAATGGAGGACTATTCCCACAGCCACTGTGGATCTGAGCTTTGGTTTTGGGGTCAGGCGATGTGTGGTTGGGGTGATGGGTGGTCTGCCTGCAGCTGTTCTCCTGGGCAATGATGTGGGAGAGCTACGATGCCAATTCGTGGCTGCATGAAGCCACATGTAAGTAACGCTCTGCCTGTGTGTACTTAACCAGTGACCTGTAGAGGTCCCTAGTACGTACACAAGTTGGGAGGGGGAGGGATTGTGAAGATGTAATTTACCCTCTCACTGTATATGCTGTACAGATTCCTATTTCAAGCTGGGTTCATTGTCTTATTTGAACTACTTCTGTGTACATTTCTATTGTTGTAGGTAATCACCCCCTAAAATGCAAGGTTATATCCTCTTGAGGCACTTCCATCCCTGGGAGTAGGGGGAGGTGGGCCTAGAGTCCAACTAGTGTAAACTCTGCTTACCTGGGAGATTCAGGCAGAGTGAGCTGAAACTTGAAGGGAGCAGGAGCTCCAGCCTGTGTGGCTGTGGACACGGACGGAGCTAGGCCTGTGTGGCGGCCCGTGGGATTGTGTGGAACTCTTTGGACTACTGTAAGGACGATTGCTTTGTAATCCGGTCCGAGGATTGTCGGGAAGGGCCCCCGAATCAGTTTTACGTGGACTTATCGTGTGCTGTTCCAGTGTTCTTGTGAATAAACCTGTTGGATCGTTCCTCGGCCTGTTGTCTCTCCTTGCTCTGCTGTACACCCCGTCACAACTTATCATAGAGCCAAATCCATCTGTTCACATATCATAGAGCCGAATTAATCTGTTCACTTATCATAGAGCCGAATCCACCTGTTCACTTATCATCGAGCCGAATCCATCTGTTCACTTATCATAGAGCCAAATCCATCTGTTCACTTATCATAGAGCCGAATCCATCTGTTACTTATCATAAAGCCGAATCCACCTGTTCACTTATCATAGAGCCAAATCCATCTGTTCACTTATCATAGAGCCGATTCTACCTGTTCACTTATCATAGAGCCAAATCCATCTGTTCACTTATCATAGAGCCGATTCTACCTGTTCACTTATCATAGAGCCGAAACCATCTGTTCACTTATCATAGAGCCGAATCCATCTGTTCACTTATCATAGAGCCAAATCCATCTGTTCACTTATCATAGAGCCAAATCCATCTGTTCACTTATCATAGAGCCGATTCTACCTGTTCACTTATCATAGAGCCGAAACCATCTGTTCACTTATCATAGAGCCGAATCCATCTGTTCACTTATCATAGAGCCAAATCCATCTGTTCACTTATCATAGAGCCAAATCAATCTGTTCACTTATCATAGAGCCAAATCCATCTGTTCACTTATCATAGAGCCGAATCCATCTGTTCACTTATCATAGAGCCAAATCCATCTGTTCACTTATCATAGAGCCAAATCCATCTGTTCACTTATCATAGAGCCAAATCCATCTGTTCACTTATCATAGAGCCGATTCTACCTGTTCACTTATCATAGAGCCGAAACCATCTGTTCACTTATCATAGAGCCGAATCCATCTGTTCACTTATCATAGAGCCAAATCCATCTGTTACTTATCAGAGCCAAATCCACCTGATCACTTATCATAGAGCCGAATCCACCTGATCACTTATCATAGAGCCGAATCCACCTGATCACTTATCATAGAGCCGAATCCACCTGTTCACTTATCAGAGCCGAATCCACCTATTCTCTTATCAGAGAGCCAAATCCATCTGTTCACTTATCATAGAGCCGAATCCATCTGTTCACTTATCATAGAGCCGAATCCATCTGTTCACTTATCATAGAGCCGACTCCACCTGTTCATTTATCATAGAGCCGAATCCATCTGTTCACTTATCATAGAGCCGAATCCATCTGTTCACTTATCATAGAGCCAAAACCATCTGTTCACTTATCATAGAGCCAAATCCATCTGTTCACTTATCATAGAGCCGAATCCATCTGTTCACTTATCATAAAGCTGAATCCATCTGTTCACTTATCATAGAGCCGAATCCATCTGTTCGCTTATCATAGAGCCGAATCCATCTGTTCGCTTATCATAGAGCCGAATCCATCTGTTCACTTATCATAGAGCCGAATCCATCTGTTCACTTATCATAAAGCCGAATCCATCTGTTCACTTATCATAGAGCCGAATCCATCTGTTCACTTATCATAGAGCCGAATCCATCTGTTCACTTATCATAGACCCGAATCCACCTGTTCACTTATCATAGAGCCGAATCCACCTGTTAATTTATCATAGAGCCGAATCCATCTGTTCACTTATCATAGAGCCGACTCCACCTGTTCACTTATCATAGAGCCGAATCCACTTGTTCACTTATCATAGAGACGAATCCATCTGTTCACTTATCATGGAGCCGAATCCACCTGTTCACTTTTAATAGAGCCGAATCCATCTGATCACTTATCATAGAGCCGAATCCATCTGTTCACTTATCATAGAGCCGAATCCATCTGTTCACTTATCATAGACCCGAATCCACCTGTTCACTTATCATAGAGCCGAATCCACCTGTTAATTTATCATAGAGCCGAATCCATCTGTTCACTTATCATAGAGCCGACTCCACCTGTTCACTTATCATAGAGCCAAATCCACCTGTTCACTTATCATAGAGCCGAATCCATCTGTTCACTTATCATGGAGCCGAATCCACCTGTTCACTTTTAATAGAGCCGAATCCATCTGATCACTTATCATAAAGTTGAATCCATTTGTTCACGTATCATAGAGCCGAATCCATCTGATCACTTATCATAAAGCTGAATCCATCTGTTCACTTATCATAGAGCCGAATCCACCTGTTCACTTATCATAGAGCCGAATCCACCTGATCACTTATCATAGAGCCGAATCCACCTGTTCACTTATCATAGAGCCAAATCCATCTGTTCATTTATCATAGAGCCGAATCCATCTGTTCACTTCTCATAGAGCCGAATCCATCTGTTCACTTACCATAAAGCTGAATCCATCTTTTCACTTATCATAGAGCCGAATCCATCTGTTCACTTATCATAGAGCCGAATCCATCTGTTCGCTTATCATAGAGCTGAATCCATTTGTTCACTTATCATAGCGCCGACTCCACCTGTTCATTTATCATAGAGCCGAATCCATCTGTTCACTTATCATAGAGCCGAATCCATCTGTTTAGTTATCATAGAGCCGGATCCATCTGTTCACTTATCATAGACCTGAATCCACCTGTTCAATTATCATAGAGCCGAATCCATCTGTTCACTTATCATAGAGCCGAATCCATCTGTTTAGTTATCATAGAGCCAAATCCATCTGTTCACTTATCATAGACCTGAATCCACCTGTTCACTTATCATAGAGCCGAATCTATCTGTTTAGTTATCATAGAGCCGGATCCATCTGTTCACTTATCATAGACCTGAATCCACCTGTTCACTTATCATAGAGCCGAATCCATCTTTTCACTTATCATAGAGCCGAAACCATCTGTTCACTTATCATAGAGCCAAATTTACCTGTTAACTTATCATAGAGCCGAATCTACCTGTTCACTTATCATAGAGCCGAATCCATCTGTTCACTTATCTTAGAGCCAAATCCATCTGTTCACTTATCATAGAGCCGAATCCACCTTTTCACTTATCATAGAGCCGAATCCGTATGTTCACTTATCATAGAGCCGAATCCATATGTTCACTTATCATAAAGCCGAATCCATCTGTTCACTTATCATAGAGCCAAATCCACCTGTCACTTATCATAGAGCCGAATCCACCTGTTTACTTATAGAGCCGAATCCACCTGTTTACTTATTATAGAGCCGAATCCACCTGATCACTTATCATAGAGCCGAATCCAGCTGTTCACTTATCATAGACCCGAATCCATCTGTTCACTTATCATAGACCTGAATCCATCTGTTCACTTATCATAGAGCCGAATCCATCTGTTTACTTATCATAGACCCGAATCCACCTGTTCACTTATCATAGAGCCGAATCCATCTGTTCACTTATCAGAGATCCGGATCCATCTTTTACTTTTCATAGAGCCCACTACATCTGTTCACTTATCATAAAGCCGAATCCATCTGTTCACTTATCATAGAGCCGAATCCACCTGTTCACTTATCATAGAGCCGAATCCACCTGTTCACTTATCATAGAGCCGAATCCATCTGTTAACTTATCATAGAGCCGAATCCATCTGATAACTTATCATAGAGCCGAATCCATCTGTTCGCTTATCATAGAGCTGAATCCATTTGTTCACTTATCATAGCGCGACTCCATCTGTTTAGTTATCATAGAGCCGAATCCATCTGTTCACTTATCATAGAGCCGGATCCATCTGTTTAGTTATCATAGAGCTGAATCCATCTGTTCACTTATCATAGAGCCGGATCCATCTGTTCACTTATCATAGACCTGAATCCACCTGTTCACTTATCATAGAGCCGAATCCATCTGTTTAGTTATCATAGAGCTGAATCCATCTGTTCACTTATCATAGAGCCGGATCCATCTGTTCACTTATCATAGACCTGAATCCACCTGTTCACTTATCATAGAGCCTAATCCATCTGTTCGCTTATCATAGAGCCGAATCCATCTGTTCACTTATCATAGAGCCGAATCCATCTGTTTAGTTATCATAGAGCCGGATCCATCTGTTCACTTATCATAGACCTGAATCCACCTGTTTAGTTATCATAGAGCCGGATCCATCTGTTCACTTATCATAGAGCCGAATCCATCTGTTTAGTTATCATAGAGCCGAATCCACCTGTTTAGTTATCATAGGGCCGAATCCACCTGTTCACTTATCATAGACCTGAATCCACCTGTTCACTTATCATAGAGCCGAATCCATCTGTTCACTTATCATAGAGCCGAATCTATCTATTTAGTTATCATAGAGCCGTATCCATCTGTTCACTTATCATAGACCTGAATCCACCTGTTCACTTATCATAGAGCCGAATCCATCTTTTCACTTATCATAGAGCCGAATCCATCTGTTCACTTATCATAGAGCCGAATCTACCTGTTCACTTATCATAGAGCCGAATCCATCTGTTCACTTATCATAGATCCGAATCCATCTGTTCACTTATCATAGAGCCGAATCCATATGTTCACTTATCATAAAGCCGAATCCATATGTTCACTTATCATAAAGCTGAATCCATCTGTTCACTTATCATAGAGCCGAATCCATCTGTTCACTTATCATAGAGCCGAATCCACCTTTTCACTTATCATAGAGCTGAATCCATCTGTTCACTTATCATAGCGCCGACTTCACCTGTTCATTTATCATAGAGCCGAGTCCATCTGTTCACTTATCATAGAGCCGAATCCATCTGTTTAGTTATCATAGAGCCGGATCCATCTGTTCACTTATCATAGACCTGAATCCACCTGTTCACTTATCATAGAGCCGAATCCATCTGTTCACTTATCATAGAGCCGAATCCATCTGTTCACTTATCATAGACCTGAATCCACCTGTTCACTTATCATAGAGCCGAATCCATCTGTTCACTTATCATGGAGCCGAATCCACCTGTTCACTTTTAATAGAGCCGAATCCATCTGATCACTTATCATAGAGCCGAATCCATCTGTTCACTTATCATAGAGCCGAATCCATCTGTTCACTTATCATAGACCCGAATCCACCTGTTCACTTATCATAGAGCCGAATCCACCTGTTAATTTATCATAGAGCCGAATCCATCTGTTCACTTATCATAGAGCCGACTCCACCTGTTCACTTATCATAGAGCCAAATCCACCTGTTCACTTATCATAGAGCCGAATCCATCTGTTCACTTATCATGGAGCCGAATCCACCTGTTCACTTTTAATAGAGCCGAATCCATCTGATCACTTATCATAAAGTTGAATCCATTTGTTCACGTATCATAGAGCCGAATCCATCTGATCACTTATCATAAAGCTGAATCCATCTGTTCACTTATCATAGAGCCGAATCCACCTGTTCACTTATCATAGAGCCGAATCCACCTGATCACTTATCATAGAGCCGAATCCACCTGTTCACTTATCATAGAGCCAAATCCATCTGTTCATTTATCATAGAGCCGAATCCATCTGTTCACTTCTCATAGAGCCGAATCCATCTGTTCACTTACCATAAAGCTGAATCCATCTTTTCACTTATCATAGAGCCGAATCCATCTGTTCACTTATCATAGAGCCGAATCCATCTGTTCGCTTATCATAGAGCTGAATCCATTTGTTCACTTATCATAGCGCCGACTCCACCTGTTCATTTATCATAGAGCCGAATCCATCTGTTCACTTATCATAGAGCCGAATCCATCTGTTTAGTTATCATAGAGCCGGATCCATCTGTTCACTTATCATAGACCTGAATCCACCTGTTCAATTATCATAGAGCCGAATCCATCTGTTCACTTATCATAGAGCCGAATCCATCTGTTTAGTTATCATAGAGCCAAATCCATCTGTTCACTTATCATAGACCTGAATCCACCTGTTCACTTATCATAGAGCCGAATCTATCTGTTTAGTTATCATAGAGCCGGATCCATCTGTTCACTTATCATAGACCTGAATCCACCTGTTCACTTATCATAGAGCCGAATCCATCTTTTCACTTATCATAGAGCCGAAACCATCTGTTCACTTATCATAGAGCCAAATTTACCTGTTAACTTATCATAGAGCCGAATCTACCTGTTCACTTATCATAGAGCCGAATCCATCTGTTCACTTATCTTAGAGCCAAATCCATCTGTTCACTTATCATAGAGCCGAATCCACCTTTTCACTTATCATAGAGCCGAATCCGTATGTTCACTTATCATAGAGCCGAATCCATATGTTCACTTATCATAAAGCCGAATCCATCTGTTCACTTATCATAGAGCCAAATCCACCTGTCACTTATCATAGAGCCGAATCCACCTGTTTACTTATAGAGCCGAATCCACCTGTTTACTTATTATAGAGCCGAATCCACCTGATCACTTATCATAGAGCCGAATCCAGCTGTTCACTTATCATAGACCCGAATCCATCTGTTCACTTATCATAGACCTGAATCCATCTGTTCACTTATCATAGAGCCGAATCCATCTGTTTACTTATCATAGACCCGAATCCACCTGTTCACTTATCATAGAGCCGAATCCATCTGTTCACTTATCAGAGATCCGGATCCATCTTTTACTTTTCATAGAGCCCACTACATCTGTTCACTTATCATAAAGCCGAATCCATCTGTTCACTTATCATAGAGCCGAATCCACCTGTTCACTTATCATAGAGCCGAATCCACCTGTTCACTTATCATAGAGCCGAATCCATCTGTTAACTTATCATAGAGCCGAATCCATCTGATAACTTATCATAGAGCCGAATCCATCTGTTCGCTTATCATAGAGCTGAATCCATTTGTTCACTTATCATAGCGCGACTCCATCTGTTTAGTTATCATAGAGCCAAATCCATCTGTTCACTTATCATAGAGCCGGATCCATCTGTTTAGTTATCATAGAGCTGAATCCATCTGTTCACTTATCATAGAGCCGGATCCATCTGTTCACTTATCATAGACCTGAATCCACCTGTTCACTTATCATAGAGCCGAATCCATCTGTTTAGTTATCATAGAGCTGAATCCATCTGTTCACTTATCATAGAGCCGGATCCATCTGTTCACTTATCATAGACCTGAATCCACCTGTTCACTTATCATAGAGCCTAATCCATCTGTTCGCTTATCATAGAGCCGAATCCATCTGTTCACTTATCATAGAGCCGAATCCATCTGTTTAGTTATCATAGAGCCGGATCCATCTGTTCACTTAACATAGACCTGAATCCACCTGTTTAGTTATCATAGAGCCGGATCCATCTGTTCACTTATCATAGAGCCGAATCCATCTGTTTAGTTATCATAGAGCCGAATCCACCTGTTTAGTTATCATAGGGCCGAATCCACCTGTTCACTTATCATAGACCTGAATCCACCTGTTCACTTATCATAGAGCCGAATCCATCTGTTCACTTATCATAGAGCCGAATCTATCTATTTAGTTATCATAGAGCCGTATCCATCTGTTCACTTATCATAGACCTGAATCCACCTGTTCACTTATCATAGAGCCGAATCCATCTTTTCACTTATCATAGAGCCGAATCCATCTGTTCACTTATCATAGAGCCGAATCTACCTGTTCACTTATCATAGAGCCGAATCCATCTGTTCACTTATCATAGATCCGAATCCATCTGTTCACTTATCATAGAGCCGAATCCATATGTTCACTTATCATAAAGCCGAATCCATATGTTCACTTATCATAAAGCTGAATCCATCTGTTCACTTATCATAGAGCCGAATCCATCTGTTCACTTATCATAGAGCCGAATCCACCTTTTCACTTATCATAGAGCTGAATCCATCTGTTCACTTATCATAGCGCCGACTTCACCTGTTCATTTATCATAGAGCCGAGTCCATCTGTTCACTTATCATAGAGCCGAATCCATCTGTTTAGTTATCATAGAGCCGGATCCATCTGTTCACTTATCATAGACCTGAATCCACCTGTTCACTTATCATAGAGCCGAATCCATCTGTTCACTTATCATAGAGCCGAATCCATCTGTTCACTTATCATGGACCTGAATCCACCTGTTCACTTATCATAGAGCCGAATCCATCTGTTCACTTATCATAGAGCCAAATCCATGTGTTAACTTATCATAGACCTGAATCCACCTGTTCACTTATCATAGAGCCGAATACATCTGTTCACTTATCATAGACCTGAATCCACATGTTCACTTATCATAGAGCCGAATCCATGTGTTCACTTATCATAGAGCCGAATCCATCTGTTCACTTATCATAGAGCCGAATCCACCTAATCACTTATCATAGACCTGAATCCATCTGTTCACTTATCATAGAGCCGAATCCATCTGTTCACTTATCATAGAGCCGAATCCACCTAATCACTTATCATAGACCTGAATCCATCTGTTCACTTATCATAGAGCTGAATCCATCTGTTCACTTATCATAGAGCCGAATCCACCTGTTCACTTATCATAGAGCCGAATCCACCTGTTCACTTATCATAGAGCCAAATCCATCTGTTCATTTATCATACAGCCGAATCCATTTGTTCACTTCTCATAGAGCCGAATCCATCTGTTCACTTATCATAAAGCTAAATCCATCTGTTCACTTATCATAGAGCCGAATCCATCTGTTCACTTATCATAGAGCCGAATCCATCTGTTCGCTTATCATAGAGCTGAATCCATTTGTTCACTTATCATAGCGCCGACTCCACCTGTTCATTTATCATAGAGCTGAATCCATCTGTTCACTTATCATAGAGCCGAATCCATCTGTTTAGTTATCATAGAGCCGGATCCATCTGTTCACTTATCATAGACCTGAATCCACCTGTTCACTTATCATAGAGCCGAATCCATCTGTTCACTTATCATAGAGCCGAATCCATCTGTTTAGTTATCATAGAGCCAAATCCATCTGTTCACTTATCATAGACCTGAATCCACCTGTTCACTTATCATAGAGCCGAATCTATCTGTTTAGTTATCATAGAGCCGGATCCATCTGTTCACTTATCATAGACCTGAATCCACCTGTTCACTTATCATAGAGCCGAATCCATCTTTTCACTTATCATAGAGCCGAATCCATCTGTTCACTTATCATAGAGCCGAATCTACCTGTTAACTTATCATAGAGCCGAATCTACCTGTTCACTTATCTTAGAGCCAAATCCATCTGTTCACTTATCATAGAGCCGAATCCACCTTTTCACTTATCATAGAGCCGAATCCATCTGTTCACTTATCATAGAGCCGAATCCGTATGTTCACTTATCATAGAGCCGAATCCATATGTTCACTTATCATAAAGCCGAATCCATCTGTTCACTTATCATAGAGCCAAATCCACCTGTCACTTATCATAGAGCCGAATCCACCTGTTTACTTATAGAGCCGAATCCACCTGTTTACTTATCATAGAGCCGAATCCACCTGATCACTTATCATAGAGCCGAATCCAGCTGTTCACTTATCATAGACCCGAATCCATCTGTTCACTTATCATAGAGCTGAATCCATCTGTTCACTTATCATAGAGCCGAATCCATCTGTTTACTTATCATAGACCCGAATCCACCTGTTCACTTATCATAGAGCCGAATCCATCTGTTCACTTATCAGAGATCCGGATCCATCTTTTACTTTTCATAGAGCCCACTACATCTGTTCACTTATCATAAAGCCGAATCCATCTGTTCACTTATGATAGAGGCGGATCCACCTGTTCACTTATCATAGAGCCGAATCCACCTGTTCACTTATCATAGAGCCGAATCCACCTGTTCACTTATCATAGAGCCGAATCCATCTGTTAACTTATCATAGAGCCGAATCCATCTGATAACTTATCATAGAGCCGAATCCATCTGTTCGCTTATCATAGAGCTGAATCCATTTGTTCACTTATCATAGCGCGACTCCATCTGTTTAGTTATCATAGAGCCGAATCCATCTGTTCACTTATCATAGAGCCGGATCCATCTGTTTCGTTATCATAGAGCTGAATCCATCTGTTCACTTATCATAGAGCCGGATCCATCTTTTCACTTATCATAGACCTGAATCCACCTGTTCACTTATCATAGACCCGAATCCATCTGTTCACTTATCATAGAGCCGAATCCATCTGTTCACTTATCATAGACCTGAATCCACCTGTTCACTTATCATAGAGCCGAATCCACCTGTTCGCTTATCATAGAGCCGAATCCATCTGTTCACTTATCATAGAGCCGAATCCATCTGTTTAGTTATCATAGAGCCGGATCCATCTGTTCACTTATCATAGACCTGAATCCACCTGTTTAGTTATCATAGAGCCGGATCCATCTGTTTACTTATCATAGAGCCGAATCCATCTGTTTAGTTATCATAGAGCCGAATCCACCTGTTTAGTTATCATAGAGCCGAATCATCTGTTCACTTATCATAGAGCCGAATCTACCTGTTCACTTATCTTAGAGCCAAATCCATCTGTTCACTTATCATAGAGCCGAATCCACCTTTTCACTTATCGTAGAGCTGAATCCATCTGTTCACTTATCGTAGAGCCGAATCCATCTGTTTACTTATCATAGACCCGAATCCATCTGTTCACCTATCGTAGAGCCGAATCCATCTGTTTTCTTATCATAGACCCGAATCCATCTTTTCACTTATCATAAAGCCGAATCCATCTGTTCACTTATCATAGAGCCGAATCCATCTGTTCACTATCATAGAGCCGAATCCATCTGTTCACTTATCATAGAGCCGAATCCATCTGTTCACTTATCATAGAGCCGAATCCACCTTTTCACTTATCGTAGAGCCAAATCCATCTGTTACTTATCAGAGCCGCATCCACCTGATCACTGATCATAGAGCCGAATCCACCTGATCACTTATCAGAGCCGAATCCACCTGTTCACTTATCAGAGCCGAATCCATCTGTTCACTTATCATAGAGCCGAATCCATCTGTTACCTATCAAAGCCGAATCAACCTGATCACTTATCATAGAGCCGAATCCACCTGATAACTTATCATAGAGCCGAATCCACCTGATCACTTATCATAGAGCCGAATCCATCTGTTCACTTATCAGAGCCGAATCCATCTGTTCACTTATCATAGAGCCAAATCCACCTGTTCACTTATCATAGCGCCGACTCCACCTGTTCATTTATCATAGAGCCGAATTCATCTATTCACTTATTATAGAGCCGCATCCATCTGTTCACTTATCATAGACTCAAATCCACCTGTTCACTTATCATAGCGCCGACTCCACCTGTTCATTTATCATAGAGCCGAATTCATCTATTCACTTATTATAGAGCCGAATCCATCTGTTTACTTATCATAGACTAGAATCCATCTGTTCACTTATCATAAATCCGAATCCATCTGTTCACTTATCATAGAGCCGAATCCATCTGTTCACTTATCATAGAGCCGAATCCATCTGTTCACTTATCATAGAGCCGAATCCATCTGTTCACTTATCATAGAGCCGAATCCACCTGGTACTAATCATAAAGCCGAATTCATCTCTTCACTTATCATAGAGCCGAATCCACCTGATCACTTATCATAGAGCCGAATTCACCTGTTAACTTATCAGACCTGAATCCACCTATTCACTTATCATAGAGCCGAATCTATCTGTTAGCTTATCATAGAGCTGAATCCATCTGTTCGCTTATCATAGAGGTGAATCCATCTGTTTAGTTATCATAGAGCCGGATCCATCTGTTCACTTATCATAGACCTGAATCCACCTGTTCACTTATCATAGAGCCGAATCCATCTGTTCACTTATCATAGAGCCGAATCCATCTGTTTAGTTATCATAGAGCCAAATCCATGTGTTAACTTATCATAGACCTGAATCCACCTGTTCACTTATCATAGAGCCGAATCCATCTGTTCACTTATCATAGACCTGAATCCACCTGTTCACTTGTCATAGAGCCGAATCCATGTGTTCACTTATCATAGAGGCGAATCCACCTGTTCACTTATCATAGAGCCGAATCCATGTGTTCACTTATCATAGAGCCGAATCCATCTGTTCACTTATCATAGAGCCGAATCCATCTGTTCACTTATCATAGAGCCGAATCCATCTGTTCACTTATCATAGACCCGAATCCATGTGTTCACTTATCATAGAGCCGAATCCATCTGTTCACTTATCATAGAGCCGAATCCATCTGTTCACTTATCATATAGCCAAATCCATCTACTTATCAGAGCCAAATCCACCTGATCACTTATCATAGAGCCGAATCCACCTGATCACTTATCATAGAGCCGAATCCACCTGTTCACTTATCAGAGCCGAATCCTCCTATTCACTTATCAGAGAGCCGAATCCATCTGTTCACTTATCATAGAGCCGAATCCATCTGTTTACTTATCTTAGACCCAAATCCATCTGTTCACTTATCATAGAGCCGAATCCACCTGGTACTAATCATAGAGCTGAATCCATCTTTTCACTTATCATAAAGCCGAATCCACCTGTTCACTTATCATAGAGCCGAATCCATCAGTTCACTTATCATAGAGCCGAATCCATCTGTTCACTTATCATAGAGCCGAATCCATCTGTTCACTTATCATAGAGCCAAATCCATCTACTTATCAGAGCCAAATCCACCTGATCACTTATCATAGAGCCGAATCCACCTGATCACTTATCATAGAGCCGAATCCACCTGATCACTTATCATAGAGCCGAATCCACCTGTTCACTTATCAGAGCCGAATCCTCCTATTCACTTATCAGAGAGCCAAATCCATCTGTTCACTTATCATAGAGCCGAATCCACGTTTTCACTTATCATAGAGCCGAATCCATCTGTTCACTTATCATAAAGCCGAATCCATCTGTTCACTTATCATAGAGCCGAATCCATATGTTCACTTATCATAGAGCCGAATCCATATGTTCACTTATCATAAAGCTGAGTCCATCTGTTCACTTATCATAGAGCCGAATCCACCTTTTCACTTATCATAGAGCCAAATCCACCTATTCACTTATCATAGAGCCGAATCCATGTGTACACTTATCATAGAGCCGAATCCATCTGTTCACTTATCATAGAGCCGAATCCATCTGTTCACTTATCATAGAGCCAAATCCATCTGTTCACTTAGAGCCCAATCCACCTGTCACTTATCATAGAGCCGAATCCACCTGTTTACTTATAGAGCCAAATCCACCTGTTTACTTATCATAGAGCCGAATCCACCTGATCACTTATCATAGAGCCGAATCCAGCTGTTCACTTATCATAGACCCGAATCCATCTGCTCACTTATCATAGAGCCGAATCCATCTGTTCACTTATCATAGAGCCGAATCCATCTGTTCACTTATCATAGAGCCGAATCCACCTTTTCACTTATCATAGAGCCGAATCCGTATGTTCACTTATCATAGAGCCGAATCCATATGTTCACTTATCATAAAGCCGAATCCATCTGTTCACTTATCATAGAGCCAAATCCACCTGTCACTTATCATAGAGCCGAATCCACCTGTTTACTTATAGAGCCGAATCCACCTGTTTACTTATCATAGAGCCGAATCCACCTGATCACTTATCATAGAGCCGAATCCAGCTGTTCACTTATCATAGACCCGAATCCATCTGTTCACTTATCATAGAGCTGAATCCATCTGTTCACTTATCATAGAGCCGAATCCATCTGTTTACTTATCATAGACCCGAATCCACCTGTTCACTTATCATAGAGCCGAATCCATCTGTTCACTTATCAGAGATCCGGATCCATCTTTTACTTTTCATAGAGCCCACTACATCTGTTCACTTATCATAAAGCCGAATCCATCTGTTCACTTATCATAGAGCCGAATCCACCTGTTCACTTATCATAGAGCCGAATCCACCTGTTCACTTATCATAGAGCCGAATCCATCTGTTAACTTATCATAGAGCCGAATCCATCTGATAACTTATCATAGAGCCGAATCCATCTGTTCGCTTATCATAGAGCTGAATCCATTTGTTCACTTATCATAGCGCGACTCCATCTGTTTAGTTATCATAGAGCCGAATCCATCTGTTCACTTATCATAGAGCCGGATCCATCTGTTTAGTTATCATAGAGCTGAATCCATCTGTTCACTTATCATAGAGCCGGATCCATCTGTTCACTTATCATAGACCTGAATCCACCTGTTCACTTATCATAGAGCCGAATCCATCTGTTTAGTTATCATAGAGCTGAATCCATCTGTTCATTTATCATAGAGCCGGATCCATCTGTTCACTTATCATAGACCTGAATCCACCTGTTCACTTATCATAGAGCCTAATCCATCTGTTCGCTTATCATAGAGCCGAATCCATCTGTTCACTTATCATAGAGCCGAATCCATCTGTTTAGTTATCATAGAGCCGGATCCATCTGTTCTCTTATCATAGACCTGAATCCACCTGTTTAGTTATCATAGAGCCGGATCCATCTGTTCACTTATCATAGAGCCGAATCCATCTGTTTAGTTATCATAGAGCCGAATCCACCTGTTTAGTTATCATAGAGCCGAATCCACCTGTTCACTTATCATAGACCTGAATCCACCTGTTCACTTATCATAGAGCCGAATCCATCTGTTCACTTATCATAGAGCCGAATCTATCTATTTAGTTATCATAGAGCCGGATCCATCTGTTCACTTATCATAGACCTGAATCCACCTGTTCACTTATCATAGAGCCGAATCCATCTTTTCACTTATCATAGAGCCGAATCCATCTGTTTACTTATCATAGAGCCGAATCTACCTGTTCACTTATCATAGAGCCGAATCCATCTGTTCACTTATCATAGATCCGAATCCATCTGTTCACTTATCATAGAGCCGAATCCACCTGTTCACTTATCATAGAGCCGAATCCATCTGTTAACTTATCATAGAGCCGAATCCATCTGATAACTTATCATAGAGCCGAATCCATCTGTTCGCTTATCATAGAGCTGAATCCATTTGTTCACTTATCATAGCGCGACTCCATCTGTTTAATTATCATAGAGCCGGATCCATCTGTTCACTTATCATAGAGCCGGATCCATCTGTTTAGTTATCATAGAGCTGAATCCATCTGTTCACTTATCATAGAGCCGGATCCATCTGTTCACTTATCATAGACCTGAATCCACCTGTTCACTTATCATAGAGCCGAATCCATCTGTTTAGTTATCATAGAGCTGAATCCATCTGTTCACTTATCATAGAGCCGGATCCATCTGTTCACTTATCATAGACCTGAATCCACCTGTTCACTTATCATAGAGCCTAATCCATCTGTTCGCTTATCATAGAGCCGAATCCATCTGTTCACTTATCATAGAGCCGAATCCATCTGTTTAGTTATCATAGAGCCGGATCCATCTGTTCACTTATCATAGACCTGAATCCACCTGTTTAGTTATCATAGAGCCGGATCCATCTGTTCACTTATCATAGAGCCGAATCCATCTGTTTAGTTATCATAGAGCCGAATCCACCTGTTTAGTTATCATAGAGCCGAATCCACCTGTTCACTTATCATAGACCTGAATCCACCTGTTCACTTATCATAGAGCCGAATCCATCTGTTCACTTATCATAGAGCCGAATCTATCTATTTAGTTATCATAGAGCCGGATCCATCTGTTCACTTATCATAGACCTGAATCCACCTGTTCACTTATCATAGAGCCGAATCCATCTTTTCACTTATCATAGAGCCGAATCCATCTGTTTACTTATCATAGAGCCGAATCTACCTGTTCACTTATCATAGAGCCGAATCCATCTGTTCACTTATCATAGATCCGAATCCATCTGTTCACTTATCATAGAGCCGAATCCATATGTTCACTTATCATAAAGCCGAATCCATATGTTCACTTATCATAAAGCTGAATCCATCTGTTCACTTATCATAGAGCTGAATCCATCTGTTCACTTATCATAGCGCCGACTTCACCTGTTCATTTATCATAGAGCCGAGTCCATCTGTTCACTTATCATAGAGCCGAATCCATCTGTTTAGTTATCATAGAGCCGGATCCATCTGTTCACTTATCATAGACCTGAATCCACCTGTTCACTTATCATAGAGCCGAATCCATCTGTTCACTTATCATAGAGCCGAATCCATCTGTTCACTTATCATAGACCTGAATCCACCTGTTCACTTATCATAGAGCCGAATCCATCTGTTCACTTATCATAGAGCCAAATCCATGTGTTAACTTATCATAGACCTGAATCCACCTGTTCACTTATCATAGAGCCGAATACATCTGTTCACTTATCATAGACCTGAATCCACATGTTCACTTATCATAGAGCCGAATCCATGTGTTCACTTATCATAGAGCCGAATCCATCTGTTCACTTATCATAGAGCCGAATCCACCTAATCACTTATCATAGACCTGAACCCATCTGTTCACTTATCATAGAGCCGAATCCATCTGTTCACTTATCATAGAGCCGAATCCACCTAATCACTTATCATAGACCTGAATCCATCTGTTCACTTATCATAGAGCTGAATCCATCTGTTCACTTATCATAGAGCCGAATCCACCTGTTCACTTATCATAGAGCCGAATCCACCTTTTCACTTATCATAGAGCCGAATCCATCTGTTCACTTATGATAGAGCCGAATCCGTATGTTCACTTATCATAGAGCCGAATCCATATGTTCACTTATCATAAAGCCGAATCCATCTGTTCACTTATCATAGAGCCAAATCCACCTGTCACTTATCATAGAGCCGAATCCACCTGTTTACTTATAGAGCCGAATCCACCTGTTTACTTATCATAGAGCCGAATCCACCTGATCACTTATCATAGAGCCGAATCCAGCTGTTCACTTATCATAGACCCGAATCCATCTGTTCACTTATCATAGAGCTGAATCCATCTGTTCACTTATCATAGAGCCGATTCCATCTGTTTACTTATCATAGACCCGAATCCACCTGTTCACTTATCATAGAGCCGAATCCATCTGTTCACTTATCAGAGATCCGGATCCTTCTTTTACTTTTCATAGAGCCCACTACATCTGTTCACTTATCATAAAGCCGAATCCATCTGTTCACTTATGATAGAGGCGGATCCACCTGTTCACTTATCATAGAGCCGAATCCACCTGTTCACTTATCATAGAGCCGAATCCACCTGTTCACTTATCATAGAGCCGAATCCATCTGTTAACTTATCATAGAGCCGAATCCATCTGATAACTTATCATAGAGCCGAATCCATCTGTTCGCTTATCATAGAGCTGAATCCATTTGTTCACTTATCATAGCGCGACTCCATCTGTTTAGTTATCATAGAGCCGAATCCATCTGTTCACTTATCATAGAGCCGGATCCATCTGTTTCGTTATCATAGAGCTGAATCCATCTGTTCACTTATCATAGAGCCGGATCCATCTGTTCACTTATCATAGACCTGAATCCACCTGTTCACTTATCATAGAGCCGAATCCATCTATTTAGTTATCATAGAGCTGAATCCATCTGTTCACTTATCATAGAGCCGGATCCATCTGTTCACTTATCATAGACCTGAATCCACCTGTTCACTTATCATAGAGCCGAATCCATCTGTTCACTTATCATAGAGCCGAATCCATCTGTTCACTTATCATAGACCTGAATCCACCTGTTCACTTATCATAGAGCCGAATCCACCTGTTCGCTTATCATAGAGCCGAATCCATCTGTTCACTTATCATAGAGCCGAATCCATCTGTTTAGTTATCATAGAGCCGGATCCATCTGTTCACTTATCATAGACCTGAATCCACCTGTTTAGTTATCATAGAGCCGGATCCATCTGTTTACTTATCATAGAGCCGAATCCATCTGTTTAGTTATCATAGAGCCGAATCCATCTGTTCACTTATCATAGAGCCGAATCTACCTGTTCACTTATCTTAGAGCCAAATCCATCTGTTCACTTATCATAGAGCCGAATCCACCTTTTCACTTATCGTAGAGCTGAATCCATCTGTTCACTTATCGTAGAGCCGAATCCATCTGTTTACTTATCATAGACCCGAATCCATCTGTTCACTTATCGTAGAGCCGAATCCATCTGTTTACTTATCATAGACCCGAATCCATCTTTTCACTTATCATAAAGCCGAATCCATCTGTTCACTTATCATAGAGCCGAATCCATCTGTTCACTATCATAGAGCTGAATCCATCTGTTCACTTATCATAGAGCCGAATCCACCTTTTCACTTATCGTAGAGCCAAATCCATCTGTTACTTATCAGAGCCGCATCCACCTGATCACTGATCATAGAGCCGAATCCACCTGATCACTTATCAGAGCCGAATCCACCTGTTCACTTATCAGAGCCGAATCCATCTGTTCACTTATCATAGAGCCGAATCCATCTGTTACCTATCAAAGCCGAATCAATCTGATCACTTATCATAGAGCCGAATCCACCTGATAACTTATCATAGAGCCGAATCCACCTGATCACTTATCATAGAGCCGAATCCATCTGTTCACTTATCAGAGCCGAATCCATCTGTTCACTTATCATAGAGCCAAATCCACCTGTTCACTTATCATAGCGCCGACTCCACCTGTTCATTTATCATAGAGCCGAATTCATCTATTCACTTATTATAGAGCCGCATCCATCTGTTCACTTATCATAGACTCAAATCCACCTGTTCACTTATCATAGCGCCGACTCCACCTGTTCATTTATCATAGAGCCGAATTCATCTATTCACTTATTATAGAGCCGAATCCATCTGTTTACTTATCATAGACTAGAATCCATCTGTTCACTTATCATAAATCCGAATCCATCTGTTCACTTATCATAGAGCCGAATCCATCTGTTCACTTATCATAGAGCCGAATCCATCTGTTCACTTATCATAGAGCCGAATCCATCTGTTCACTTATCATAGAGCCGAATCCACCTGGTACTAATCATAAAGCCGAATTCATCTCTTCACTTATCATAGAGCCGAATCCACCTGATCACTTATCATAGAGCCGAATTCACCTGTTAACTTATCAGACCTGAATCCACCTATTCACTTATCATAGAGCCGAATCCATCTGTTAGCTTATCATAGAGCTGAATCCATCTGTTCGCTTATCATAGAGGTGAATCCATCTGTTTAGTTATCATAGAGCCGGATCCATCTGTTCACTTATCATAGACCTGAATCCACCTGTTCACTTATCATAGAGCCGAATCCATCTGTTCACTTATCATAGAGCCGAATCCATCTGTTTAGTTATCATAGAGCCAAATCCATGTGTTAACTTATCATAGACCTGAATCCACCTGTTCACTTATCATAGAGCCGAATCCATCTGTTCACTTATCATAGACCTGAATCCACCTGTTCACTTATCATAGAGCCGAATCCATGTGTTCACTTATCATAGAGCCGAATCCACCTGTTCACTTATCATAGAGCCGAATCCATGTGTTCACTTATCATAGAGCCGAATCCATCTGTTCACTTATCATAGAGCCGAATCCATCTGTTCACTTATCATAGAGCCGAATCCATCTGTTCACTTATCATAGACCCGAATCCATATGTTCACTTATCATAGAGCCGAATCCATCTGTTCACTTATCATAGAGCCGAATCCATCTGTTCACTTATCATATAGCCAAATCCATCTACTTATCAGAGCCAAATCCACCTGATCACTTATCATAGAGCCGAATCCACCTGATCACTTATCATAGAGCCGAATCCACCTGATCACTTATCATAGAGCCGAATCCACCTGTTCACTTATCAGAGCCGAATCCTCCTATTCACTTATCAGAGAGCCGAATCCATCTGTTCACTTATCATAGAGCCGAATCCATCTGTTTACTTATCTTAGACCCAAATCCATCTGTTCACTTATCATAGAGCAGAATCCACCTGGTACTAATCATAGAGCTGAATCCATCTTTTCACTTATCATAAAGCCGAATCCACCTGTTCACTTATCATAGAGCCGAATCCATCAGTTCACTTATCATAGAGCCGAATCCATCTGTTCACTTATCATAGAGCCGAATCCATCTGTTCACTTATCATAGAGCCAAATCCATCTACTTATCAGAGCCAAATCCACCTGATCACTTATCATAGAGCCGAATCCACCTGATCACTTATCATAGAGCCGAATCCACCTGATCACTTATCATAGAGCCGAATCCACCTGTTCACTTATCAGAGCCGAATCCTCCTATTCACTTATCAGAGAGCCAAATCCATCTGTTCACTTATCATAGAGCCGAATCCACGTTTTCACTTATCATAGAGCCGAATCCATCTGTTCACTTATCATAAAGCCAAATCCATCTGTTCACTTATCATAGAGCCGAATCCATATGTTCACTTATCATAGAGCCGAATCCATATGTTCACTTATCATAAAGCTGAATCCATCTGTTCACTTATCATAGAGCCGAATCCACCTTTTCACTTATCATAGAGCCAAATCCACCTATTCACTTATCATAGAGCCGAATCCATGTGTACACTTATCATAGAGCCGAATCCATCTGTTCACTTATCATAGAGCCGAATCCATCTGTTCACTTATCATAGAGCCAAATCCATCTGTTCACTTAGAGCCGAATCCACCTGTCACTTATCATAGAGCCGAATCCACCTGTTTACTTATAGAGCCAAATCCACCTGTTTACTTATCATAGAGCCGAATCCACCTGATCACTTATCATAGAGCCGAATCCAGCTGTTCACTTATCATAGACCCGAATCCATCTGTTCACTTATCATAGAGCCGAATCCATCTGTTCACTTATCATAGAGCCGAATCCATCTGTTCACTTATCATAGAGCCGAATCCACCTGTTCACTTATCATAGAGCCGAATCCATCTTTTCACTTATCATAGAGCCGAATCCACCTGTTCACTTATCATAGAGCCGAATCCACCTGTTCACTTATCATAGAGCCGAATCCATCTGTTCACTTATCATAGAGCCGAAACCATCTGTTCACTTATCATAGAGCCGAATCCATCTGTTCACTTATCATAGAGCCGAATCCACCTGGTACTAATCATAAAGCCGAATCCATCTCTTCACTTATCATAGAGCCGAATCCACCTGATCACTTATCATAGAGCCGAATCCACCTGATCACTTATCATAGAGCCGAATCCACCTGATCACTTATCATAGAGCCGAATTCATCTGTTCACTTATCAGACCTGAATCCACCTATTCACTTATCATAGAGCCGAATCCATCTGTTCGCTTATCATAGAACTGAATCCATTTGTTCACTTATCATAGCGCCGACTCCACCTGTTCATTTATCATAGAGCCGAATCCACCTGTTCACTTATCATAGACCTGAATCCACCTGTTCACTTATCATAGAGCCGAATCCATCTGTTCACTTATCATAGAGCCGAATCCATCTGTTCACTTATCATAGAGCCAAATCCATGTGTTCACTTATCATAGAGCTGAATCCAGCTGTTCACTTATCATAGAGCCAAATCCATCTGTTCACTTATCATAGAGCCGAATCCATCTGTTCACTTATCATAGAGCCGAATCCATATGTTCACTTATCATAGAGCCGAATCCATGTGTTCACTTATCATAGAGCCGAATCCACCTGTTCACTTATCATAGAGCCAAATCCATCTGTTCACTTATCATAGAGCCGAAGCCATCTGTTCACTTATCATAGACCCGAATCCATCTGTTCACTTATCATAGAGCCGAATCCATATGTTCACTTATCATAGAGCCGAATCCATCTGTTCACTTATCATAGAGCCGAATCCATCTGTTCACTTATCATAGAGCCGAATCCATCTGTTCACTTATCATAGAGCCGAATCCATCTGTTCACTTATCATAGACCCGAATCCACCTGTTTACTTATCATAGAGCCAAATCCACCTGATCACTTATCATAGAGCCGAATCCACCTGTTCACTTATCAGAGCCGAATCCACCTATTCACTTATCAGAGAGCCTTTGTCCTTTGTTATTGTTTCCTTTTCTTCTGCCTTTATGTTCGCCATCTTTACATGCTCTACAATCGTCCTCTGTCTCGTTTTTTCTTTTTCTTCCTTTATTTTCATCATCTATACATCCTCTACAATCGTCCTTTGTCCCTTGTTATTGTTTCCTTTTCTTCTTCTTTTTGTCATCTATACATCCTCTACAATCGTCCCTTGTCCCTTGTTATTGTTTCCTTTTCTTTGTCCTCTATTTTCGTCATCTATACATCCTCTACAATCGTCCTCTCTGTCCCTTGTTATTGTTTCCTTTTTTTCTTCCTCTATTTTCGTCATGTATATATCCTCTACAATCATCCTCTTTGTCCCTTATTATTTTTTCCTTTTCTTCCTCTATTTTCGTCATCTATACATCCTCTACAATCGTCCTCTCTGTCCCTTGTTATTTTTTCCTTTTCTTCCTCTATTTTCGTCATCTATACATCCTCTTCAATTGTCCTCTCTGTCCCTTGTTATTGTTTTCTTTTCTTCTTCCTCTATTTTTATCATCTATACATCCTCTACAATCGTCCTCTCTGTCCCTTGTTATTTTTTCCTTTTCTTCATCCTCTATTTTCGTCATCTATACATCCTCTACAATCGTCCTCTGTCCCTTGTTATTGTTTCATTTTCTTACTCTATTTTTGTCCTCTATACATCCTCTATAATCGTCTTTTGTCCCTTGTTATTTTTTCCTTTTCTTCTTCCTCTATTTTTGTCATCTATACATCCTCTACAATCGTCCTCTGTCCCTTGTTATTGTTTCCTTTTCTTCCTCTATTTTCGTCATCTATACAGCCTCTACAATCGTCCTCTCTGTCCCTTGTTATTGTTTCCTTTTCTTCTTCCTCTATTTTCGTCATCTATACATCCTCTACAATCGTCCTCTGTCCCTTGTTATTGTTTCCTTTTCTTCCTCTATTTTCGTCATCTATACATCCTCTACAATCGTCCTTTCTGTCCCTTGTTATTGTTTTCTTTTCTTTTTCCTCTATTTTTGTCATCTATACATCCTCTACAATCGTCCTCTTTGTCCTTTGTAATTGTTTCCTTTTCTTCTGCCTTTATGTTCGCCATCTTTACATCCTCTACAATCGTCCTCTGTCTCGTTGTTTTTTCCTTTTCTTCCTTTATTTTCGTCATCTATACATCCTCTACAATCGTCCTTTGTCCCTTGTTATTGTTTCCTTTTCTTCTTCTTTTTGTCATCTATACAGCCTCTACAATCGTCCTCTCTGTCCCTTGTTATTGTTTCCTTTTCTTCTTCCTCTATTTTCGTCATCTATACATCCTCTACAATCGTCCTCTGTCCCTTGTTATTGTTTCCTTTTCTTCCTCTATTTTCGTCATCTATACATCCTCTACAATCGTCCTTTCTGTCCCTTGTTATTGTTTTCTTTTCTTTTTCCTCTATTTTTGTCATCTATACATTCTCTACAATCGTCCTCTTTGTCCTTTGTTATTGTTTCCTTTTCTTCTGCCTTTATGTTCGCCATCTTTACATCCTCTACAATCGTCCTCTGTCTCGTTGTTTTTTCCTTTTCTTCCTTTATTTTCGTCATCTATACATCCTCTACAATCGTCCTTTGTCCCTTGTTATTGTTTCCTTTTCTTCTTCTTTTTGTCATCTATACATCCTCTACAATCGTCCCTTGTCCCTTGTTATTGTTTCCTTTTCTTTCTCCTCTATTTTCGTCATCTATACATCCTCTACAATCGTCCTCTCTGTCCCTTGTTATTGTTTCCTTTTCTTTCTCCTCTATTTTCATCATCTATACATCCTCTACAATCGTCCTCTGTCCCTTGTTATTGTTTCCTTTTTTCTTCCTCTATTTTCATCATGTATACATCCTCTACAATCGTCCTCTCTGTCCCTTGTTATTGTTTCCTTTTTTTCTTCCTCTATTTTCGTCATGTATATATCCTCTACAATCATCCTCTCTGTCCCTTATTATTTTTTCCTTTTCTTCCTCCTCTGTTTTCGTCATCTATACATCCTCTACAATCGTCCTCTGTCCCTTGTTATTATTTCCTTTTCCTCCTCTCTTTTCATCATCTATTCAGCCTCTACAATCGTCCTCTCTGTCCCTTGTTATTGTTTCCTTTTTTTCTTACTCTATTTTCATCATCTATACATCCTCTACAATCGTCCTCTTTGTCCCTTGTTATTTTTTCCTTTTCTTCCTCTATTTTCGTCATCTATACATCCTCTACACTCGTCCTCTGTCCCTTGTTATTGTTTCCTTTTCCTCCTCTATTTTCGTCATCTATACAGCCTCTACAATAGTCATCTGTCCCTTGTTATTTTTTCCTTTTCTTCCTCTATTTTCGTCATCTATACATCCTCTACAATCGTCCTCTCTGTCCCTTGTTATTTTTTCCTTTTCTTCTTCCTCTATTTTCGTCATCTATACACCCTCTTCAATCGTCCTCTTTGTCCCTTGTTATTGTTTCCTTTTCTTCCTCTATTTTCGTCATCTATACATCCTCTACAATCGTCCTCTGTCCCTTGTTATTGTTTCCTTTTCTTCCTCTATTTTCATCATCTATACATCCTCTACAATCGTCCTCTGTCCCTTGTTATTTTTTCCTTTTCTTCTCTATTTCGTCATCTATACATCCTCTACAATCGTCCTCTGTCCCTTGTTATTTTTTCCTTTTCTTTCTCCTCTATTTTCGTCATCTATATAGCCTCTACAATCGTCCTCTCTGTCCCTTGTTATTGTTTCCTTTTCTTCCTCTATTTTCGTCATCTATACATCCTTTACAATTGTCCTCTCTGTCCCTTGTTATTGTTTCCTTTTCTTCTTCCTCTATTTTCGTCATCTATACATCCTCTACAATAGTTCTCTGTCCCTTTTTATTGTTTCCTTTTCTTCTTCCTCTATTTTTGTCCTCTATACATCCTCTACAATCGTCCTTTGCCCCTTGTTATTGTTTCCTTTTCTTCTTCCTCTATTTTTGTCATCTATACATCCTCTACAATCGTCCTCTGTCCCTTGTTATTGTTTCCTTTTCTTCCTCTATTTTCGTCATCTATACATCCTCTACAATCGTCCTCTGTCCCTTGTTATTGTTTCCTTTTCTTCCTCTATTTTCATCATCTATACATCCTCTACAATCGTCCTCTGTCCCTTGTTATTGTTTCCTTTTCTTCCTCTATTTTCGTCATCTATACATCCTTTACAATTGTCCTCTCTGTCCCTTGTTATTGTTTTCTTTTCTTCTTCCTCTATTTTCGTCATCTATACATCCTCTACAATCGTCCTCTGTCCCTTGTTATTGTTTCCTTTTCTTCTTCCTCTATTTTCGTCATCTATACATCCTCTACAATCGTCCTTTGTCTCTTATTGTTTCGTTTTCTTCTTCCTCTATTTTCGTCATCTATACATCCTCTACAATCGTCCTTTGTCTCTTGTTATTGTTTCCTTTTCTTTTTCCTCTATTTTTATCATCTATACATCCTCTACAATCGTCCTCTCTGTCCCTTGTTATTGTTTCCTTTTCTTCTTCCTCTATTTTTATCATCTATACATCCTCTACAATCGTCCTCTCTGTCCCTTGTTATTGTTTTCTTTTCTTCTTCCTCTACTTTCGTCATCTATACATCCTCTACAATCGTCCTTTGTCCCTTGTTATTGTTTCCTTTTCTTCTTCCTATATTTTCGTCATCTATACATCCTCTACAATCGTCCTTTGTCCCTTGTTATTGTTTCCTTTTCTTCTTCCTCTATTTTCGTCATCTATACATCCTCTACAATCGTCCTTTGTCTCTTATTGTTGCGTTTTCTTCTTCCTCTATTTTCGTCATCTATACATCCTCTACAATCGTCCTCTCTGTCCCTTGTTATTGTTTCCTTTTCTTCTTCCTCTATTTTTATCATCTATACATCCTCTACAATCGTCCTCTCTGTCCCTTGTTATTGTTTTCTTTTCTTCTTCCTCTACTTTCGTCATCTATACATCCTCTACAATCGTCCTTTGTCCCTTGTTATTGTTTTCTTTTCTTCTTCCTCTACTTTCGTCATCTATACATCCTCTACAATCGTCCTCTGTCCCTTGTTATTTTTTAGCTTTATTATCTAATTCTTTTTCCAATAATGTCATCTATCGCTGACTCCTCGATCACAAACCTCCTGATTATCCTTAATATTTCATCTCTCACAATCTTCATCTCCTCTAAACTTGAGATGCAATGGATTCTCTGTTCCTTATCATTAAAGGGACAGTGTCGCGTTTTTTATTTTTGTATTAATAATAGTGATTATGAAATAGAATATTTTTAATATAAAATGAAACTGACTGTTTATTCAGTTTTTTTATTTAATTCTAGTGTTACTGAAGCACTGGGGGCGGCCATGCTGGATTTGCTGTAACGACAGTCACCTCCTTTATGGCAGCCCTCTGTGCATTGACTCTGATAGTCGGACTCCGACCCTATACTTAATAAAGGAAAGCTCCCTGCTGTGAAATGCTCCCCTGGGCTGTCCAGATCACAGCAGAGGGAGGAGATCAGCGCCATCTTTGTGGAGCTCACAGCGTATGCTGTGTGCTGCACTTTCCCCTGTCACCTGCCGGGATGGATGGGGCGAGTACCGGTGCCGGACAGCGATGATTGCACCATAACTGATCCTAACGTGCTGCTCCCCACTCTGCCGCGCACCACCCCCTTATACTCCATTCACCCCCTCCCACTCCAGTCACACCCCTCCACTGTTAAAAAATATACTCTTAAATATATTTTTCTTCAAATACGTAAAAGCACATGAAAGAAAGGACTTCAAAAATGTAAAAAATAAATGTATTTTATCTATTTAAAAATGGTTGCCAGGGTTCAGTTACAGAAAGGAAAAATAATATACTTCATTAGCTTACGTAAAAGAGTTCATTTAGTCCATACTGATCAATAGAAAATCTTCATCCATCTCTCCTTGGATTCTGAATGGCAAGTCAGCATGTGTTCATCTTGCAGCCTGGAAGCATTTTGACGACGTGCAGGAGCCTCCGTAGCCCCCTCCATCGTGTGTTATATGACAACTGTCCAGTCCATATAGGGAAATTACTGCTGGACGCATGTCACATGGTGTAATCTCTAGAAGCTTCCAAAAGAATATATATACATCCTTCCATATCAGCACTTATGTAAATTCAATATGGATATTTTAATATTTATTCCTTATAAGAACTTTATTAATAAACTATGCCCTCCAACATAAACAGAACTGTGAACATATATGTCCTACTATAAAATATTTGATAACTAGATGTATTAATTTTAGTGTTTTTAACAATTCCCCCTTGAAGCGGGTGAATTTAACCCCGAAAATTAATTAATACATCATTAAAATAACAAATCTTCTTTCCTTATTTGGCGATAATGGATTAATATCAATTATAATGATGAATAATAATTAATTTGCATTATTCATGTTGTAAGTTCAATAATATAATAATGTGGATTCATGTTATGATAGGCCGTGACTGATCAATCATATAAAAATATATAACTATACTTCGCTAGATCTAAAAAGAAATGCAAAACAAATCCGGTCACCATATGATGTTCTCGGAGATGATGTCGTCTTATCTCCGATGTAATCCGGCATAAACACAATCTCTTAGAAATTAATCCTTTGATAAAAATGAATGGTTACCAATTTAATACAGTCCCGTATTGCGTTTATCATCGTTAGATCAAGTCCATAAACTTTATTCTTTATTACAAAGTCCATAGCCAATGTTGATAAACCACAGTTCATGAGTGTAGAAAAATAGCATAAGTCTTTGATGTCTGTGCAGTGTATTTTACATTAGTCACCTTTATCCTCCATGCTGCCTGTTGTAAAACCCTGGAACAGATGTTAAGACGTTCTTGGTCAGCACGACAGGGGTTAACTTTAACACGTCATTGCTCTTCTTAGTAACTGTAGTGAGGTCTTAAAGCACAGACCATGTGTCATTGTCCATCCTGGAACCATAGGATCACTGAGTTTCTGAGGTGCAAACGCGGTAAGTGTATTTTGTATGTAACACAGTCTTATTTGAGACGTTACCTTTTGGACCTTTTTGCAGAATTCCTTTTAACTTTAGGAAAATTATAAAGTCTTTTTATCTTCTGTAATCTTGATTGAAGACTTCATTCCCTAATCTAGATACCAAATATGGCAATAACTATCACTAATAAATGTCACAGCGTATCATAACTCTAATACTATAATACCATGTCATTATTATTATCGTAGAAGTATTAATATAATTGATACTTAGAATGATGTAATAATACTGCATAATGGTATAGACAATAGTATTCTCATGTAATGACCTTTTTTGTCATTGGTGCATTACCCTTCCAAACCCATAGGTGGCAATGTGTTGAATGTAACCAAAATATAATATAAAATATGAAACAATATAATGTGTACCTATAACATGTATCATATTATAAATATGAAAGGCAACAATGTAGCTTATTTAGTTAGATCATTTGTAAAATTATAAACCAAAGCAAATAACCTTTTAGGAAAGACTGGATGATTCCATCAAAACACAATAATACCCATTATAAATTATTATTGATTAAAAATATAATATAAATATTATTTGTAAATATAGGAAGGTAAACCTAGATGTACCTCGATCTTCCATCTTTATTACTCTAATTTATTTATTTGATTTGTCTATTATTTATTAAATAACCTACTATATAAGAAAATGTGTAACTATAAGTAATATTTCATCCTTATTGTGTTAACATACTAATATAAAAATAATGTATAACTAGGAAGTATTCTTTTCTTCCAAAAAGTGGAACTTTCCCTTTTAATATGATTCATATTTAATAAAGTAATATTCTTATATTAGATATTACTTAACTAAATATTGAAGTGTTTTCTCAATTGAGATATTTAAAATTTGAAGAAAAAATAAAAATTGTAGAATTAAGATTTTGATTAAAAAAGTGAATATTAAATAATAATAATTAATATAAAAAATAGGAATAAAAGGAAAAATGAAAATCGGAATAAAAATAAAAATTGAAATAAAAATAAGGCCTTCTATGTATATAACACCTATGTCTTTAATAATACATAACCTTAATGTTACCAGTATCTTATAGGATTTCCATACCTATCATATCAGTAACCTATAAAAATAATTAAGTCATGTAACCTTGCAAATAATACTCTTCTCTTAGTATATAAATGCATTATGATATACCTCAAATATATTTTTTTTATTTCCAATTCTTCCTTTGTACTTGAAATATTAATCATTAAAGTATCCTGTAAACACATATATTTATCAAATATAAATGTGTGATTAAGACCAAACCTTTCCTTTCAATATCATGAAATATGATATAAAAATTAATATGTCAAGATTAAATTAAATTAAAATTTATGTTGTATATCTTCAAGACCATATTATAAATATCACTTCCATATTTGAAAAGAAAAATGATTACCAATCTGTGTATCAGTAAAAGTAACTAACACAAACCTATATAAAAAATCAAAACGTTAAAACCTTATTCTAGAATGTGACTCTTCAGAATAAACCCTTAATAAAAAATCCTAACATCTCTATATTAAAGAAATATGTCTAAGAATAGGATATATTCGGTATAAATTCCTTCATTATTTATACTTATGTACTATAACTTATTTATTCTAATAATATACATATATATTATAACCTCAAAGTTAAAACAAAAATTCCCCCTTTTTTTTTTTTTTTTTTGGAAGCTTCAAAAACCTCTTATCCAAGTACTTGACATCGGCAGCTGCTCAGACAATCAATCATTCATAGACACATCTATGCACACAAGACTGTCATAGTTCTTTAACATATATCCACATAGAAACTGACGGACACAAATCCCTGTTTTTGATTTTTTTTTTTCCTCTATGCGCATCTCAAAACTTCTTGAAGTATACGAATAAATTTATTACATATACTCCTAAAAAAAATAGGTACCTTTGATTGTCACATACTGTACATTTGACCATAGAACAAACATTTATTATTATTAGCTTTACACATGCTCTGGTTACGTGCAAAGAACACCATTCCAAAACAGCAAGCAGTTTTACTTCACTCCAAAACCTTTTTTTCATTTCTAATAACTCTAAGGAAGATATATATTCATAAAAGAAACGTTAAAGTAATAGTTCTCTGGCAATTGGTACCTGAGAAAATAATAATTATTATTAATCATGCTTTTGCGATTAACCTTACACAATAAGATATATGTTACCTTTTGAGGACAAGAACAAATGTATAAATAAAAAGTTAATACTTCATCAATCTGCTTTACTGATAAATTCTGAGAGAAATAAAAGAATAAAATTATTATCATATTTATGATAAAAAAATGAAACACTTAGAATCAGCTACTTTCTCTTATTATTACATTTTAAATATTATTATTCATATTGTGAGGTAGCACGGTCGGCTGCGCTGCAGAAGACACGGGATCCAGGCATTAAGGTTCACAGCACACGGTTTTAATGTCCAAACAAAAAAAAAAGTCCAAAACAATATATACATGTGCCTCTCCAGCAGAGAGCTCAGGGAGTTCTGTTCACTCCCTCACACCCGGCACACCTGCCCTCGTTCCTGTTTCCATTTAACCCTTCCTTCAGCCTGTAGGGAAACAGCATTAACCCTAGAGTGGATTTACTTTCTATCATGGAGTGAGCACAACCGGGGCGAGACATACCGGCCGTCATAGATAACCCCGGTCACAGTCTCACATACCCCCCCCCTCAGTTCAAGCGTGCGGGGTTGAACTCCCGCCATCAAACACGGGCCGCGGGACAAGGCATCGGCGTTGCCCTGCAACCTACCGGCCCTATGTTCAACCGTAAACCGGAAGTTCTGCAGAGAAAGGAACCACCGGGTAACCCGGGCATTCCGTTCCTTGGCGGACCTCATCCAGACCAGTGGAGAGTGATCCGTCACCAAGCGAAACTGCCGTCCCAGCAGGTAATAGCGTAGGGACTCCAAGGCCCACTTGATCGCCAGGCACTCCTTCTCCACTACGCTATAATTCCGCTCGGGAGGGGTGAGCTTCCTACTTAAGAAGGTGACGGGGTGTTCCTCCCCCTGAACCACCTGAGACAGCACTGCCCCCAGGCCGACCTCTGAGGCGTCAGTCTGTACTATGAACTCCTTCCGGAAATCAGGGTGTACAAGAACGGGCTGTCCGCACAGGACCCCCTTCAGGGCCCGGAAGGAGTCCTCGGCCTGCGGAGTCCAGCGCACCATGACGGACTTCTTGCCTTTGAGAAGGTCCGTCAAGGGGGCTGATAGTCCCGCAAAATCCTTTACAAACCTCCTGTAGTATCCCACGATACCCAGGAAGGCCCTAACCTGCTTCGTGGTCAGGGGTCTAGGCCACTTCTGGATCGCCTCAACCTTGTTAATTTGGGGCTTAATCACTCCTTGGCCTATCACGTAGCCCAAGTAGCGGGCTTCCTTGAGTCCCAACGCACATTTCTTGGGATTGGCTGTCAATCCGGCTGTTCGAAGAGCGTCCACCACCGCGTGTACCTGTTCCAAGTGGGTCTGCCAATCGGAGCTGTAAATAATGATGTCATCAAGGTACGCTGATGCATACGCCTGGTGGGGTTCCAGCACTAAGTCCATCAACCTCTGGAACGTGGCTGGAGCGCCATGTAACCCAAAAGGCAAGACAACATAGTGGAAGAGACCCTCCGGCGTAACAAAAGCGGTTTTCTCCTTGGCGGACTCCATCAGTGGCACCTGCCAGTACCCCTTGGTCAGGTCGAGCGTGGTAAAATACCGCGCCTGTCCCAGCCTATCAATCAGCTCATCCACTCTGGGCATGGGGTAGAGATCGAACTTGGATATTTCGTTCAATCTCCTAAAGTCATTGCAGAACCTTAAGGAGCCATCGGGTTTTGGTATTAGGACGATCGGACTAGCCCATTCACTCCGGGATTTTTCAATGACCCCCAGGCGTAACATTGTCTTTACTTCCTCCGATATGGCTTGTCGTCGAGCCTCCGGTAAATGCTCCTTCACAATTGGCATGACCGCGCTTATGCGGTTCTGCATACCCAAAATGTGTTCAATCACACTTTTATGGGGGGTGGGCTCTTGCTCCCAGGTTTCCTTTGCCAGGTCCAACAATCCCCGGGGATGTCGCCCGTATAACAACTCAAAAGGCGAAAACCCCGTGGATGCCTGTGGCACCTCACGGATGGCAAACATCAAATAGGGAAGCATCATATCCCAGTCTTTCCCGTCTTTTGAAATCACCCTTTTTAGCATGGTTTTCAGGGTTTTATTGAAACGCTCGACTAAACCGTCCGTTTGAGGATGATACACAGACGTACGCAACTGCTTGATCTGGAGTAGCCGGCATAGCTCTTTGGTCACTTTAGACATGAATGGGGTCCCCTGATCCGTAAGGATCTCCTTGGGCAACCCCACCCGGCAGAACACAGCAAACAACTCCCGAGCTATAAGCTTTGCTGCAGTATGTCTGAGAGGTATCGCCTCGGGATACCGGGTGGCATAGTCAACGATCACTAGGATGTGTTGGTGCCCTCGAGCGGACTTTACTAGGGGCCCCACCAGATCCATCCCTATCCGTTCAAAAGGGACTTCTATAATGGGTAACGGTACCAACGGACTGCGAAAATGGGTCAGGGGTGCGGTAAGCTGACACTCCGGGCAGGTTTCGCAGAACCGTTTTACCTCCCCAAAGACTCCGGGCCAATAGAACCTTTGCAATATTCGCTCCTGCGTTTTCTTGACCCCTAGGTGGCCACTCATCAGGTGTTTATGAGCCAAGTCGAGGACCCGCCGACGATGCGGCTGGGGCACCACCAACTGCTCTACCCCCACGCCCCGTATTTCATCTACCCGGTAGAGTAAATCCTGCTTAAGAGCGAAATGGGGGTACCTTACCTGGGCACCGGGCAGCTGTGCCACCCCGTCAATTACGGTCACCCGACTCCGGGCATGTATTAATGTAGGGTCCTGGAGTTGGGCAGTCCCAAACGTATCCGGGGACGCCTCCAACTCCGGGATGGGTTCGACCGTCTCAGCCTCTCCTGCCAATACCTCTAGGGGCGACCTATCGGGTTCACATTCTGTCCCTATCATGGGGACCCCTACGGCAGGCGTCCCGGATTCGGGATTGTAGGGCTCAGGTCCCGGACTGACCAATATCTGAGGAGACTTAGGGGGTCCCTTCCATAAAGTCCAAAAATAGGGCAGATCCCTTCCTAGGATCACGTCATAAGGAAGAGTGTTAAGAAGTCCCACCTCATGTTGCACCTGACCGCAAGGTGCTGTGATGGTGACAATCCCCGTGGGATAGTCTCGGCGGTCCCCATGTATGCAAACCACCCCCACGGTACGTCCTGTGGCCTTTACTTTAGCCCTCAAGGTGGATCGCACAAGGGTCACTAAGCTTCCGGAATCCAACAATCCTGTAACCGGACATCCATTCACCTGTATTTGGCACAAGTGGGGCTCCGTCTCTGGGGAGACCAGGTCAGCGGTACACACCACCTGAGCATACATTGAACCCCGCCGGGTAACCCCACAATCCATGGGCTCCGTGGTGAGTGGACACTGGGCTTCCATATGTCCCACCCGCTGGCACCGCCAACATCTAATGGGGACAGAAACCCCCTTGACGGGTTGTCGTTTAGGGTACAGAACCTTCCGGACCTCAGGATTGGCGGCCGCGGCCTCAGGCGGGACGGTAGGGGACTCCTGCACCGTTGTCGGCGGTGGGTCCTTGGCCCTAGGCTTGGAGGGGCCGGACCGACGGGCGGTACGCAAAGTCTCAGTGTCCCGTATCAAGTCCTGCGTAGCCACATGCCGCTCTACCAGGGACACTAACTGGTCCAGGGTACTCGGGTCACCCTGTCCTACCCACCGTTGAACGGTGACGGGTAAAGTGCGCACAAAACGATCCACTACTACCCTTTCCACCATCTGCGCCGGGCTCAGCGTGTCAGGCTGCAACCATTTTTTTACAAGATGCAACAAGTCATAGGCCTGGGAGCGTACGGGTTTGGCTTCCTCATAGAACCACTGATTTACCCGCTGAGCCCGTACATAGGTATTCACCCCCAACCGTGCCAGTATTTCGGCTTTTAGGGTCACATAGTCAATGGCGTCCTCGGTACAGAGGTCCAGGTACGCTTTTTGGGGTTCCCCCGTCAGATAGGGCGACAATACCTCAGCCCACTGGGGGGTCGGCAGCTTTTCCCGCTCGGCCACCCGCTCAAACACCGCCAGGAACGCTTCCACATCGTCCCCCGGGGTCATCTTTTGCAATGCTTGTCTCACCGCTTTCCGGACGCTGCCGTCATCACCCGGTCCCGGGGTTGTTGCTGCCGGTCCGGCACGGATCGACTTGGCCAGGAGAACCATCTGTTCTTGGTGCCTTTTTTCCTGCGCTTGCAAGGATTGCTGCTGACGTTCCAACGCCCGGAGCAGGTGTGCATTGGTCTGTTGCTGCTGTGCATTTGCCTCTTGTAGCTGTGCATTAGTCTGTTGCTGCTGCCTTAGTATGTCCTCCATGGCATCACCGGGTTTGGGCTGTAGTATAGCCGCTCGGATCCAGGACATGTGCTGCTGGGTCACCAGGGATGATGCTACACCTCACCGGCTGTCATGCCCGCATTCTCCACCATATGTGAGGTAGCACGGTCGGCTGCGCTGCAGAAGACACGGGATCCAGGCATTAAGGTTCACAGCACACGGTTTTAATGTCCAAACAAAAAAAAAGTCCACAACAATATATACATGTGCCTCTCCAGCAGAGAGCTCAGGGAGTTCTGTTCACTCCCTCACACCCGGCACACCTGCCCTCATTCCTGTTTCCATTTAACCCTTCCTTCAGCCTGTAGGGAAACAGCATTAACCCTAGAGTGGATTTACTTTCTATCATGGAGTGAGCACAACCGGGGCGAGACATACCGGCCGTCATAGATAACCCCGGTCACAGTCTCACAATATACAGAGATCAAATTATTAATTTATAACATTAAACTATCATTTTACTAAATGAAAATATGACCTTGATTTACTATCACTACCTTTAATATATATATATATATATATATATATATATATATATATATATATATATATATATATGCAGAGATTCACTGTATATGAATAATCATATTTATCAAATAATAAAATTAATTTACCCAGAAATCCACTTTATTTAGCTGAAGACCAAACCTAAATTTTTCTTCAAAAATTCGGTCTATTAGATTCATTTTCAACTTGTAGGAATCTCTGAAATTTTGTAACTCAAGTTTGTTCCTTAAATGAGAAAGAATGTCTCTCTCTGAAAGACCCCCCAGCTGTCGCTGGCTGTCAAATTCTAACCCAGGGAAAGAATCTGCACAAGACACCTGTTTCTGTCTTTCAAAGCTTTTACTCATCATTTGTCTGGGATCATCAATCCCAGTGACCAATCCCTTCACTGGAGACAAGGGAAACAAAGGTTTTTCCTGTGGAAAAAGATTTTTAGATGATAATAATTGGGATGGATTGTATGGTTTGTAACACGTATGCATTTTCCTGCGAATTTCATACATCCTGTCACAGAAATATCTGGATCTGGGAGACACTGTTGGTTTTTCACAGAATCTCTCCCTTTTTCGTGTTGGTTTTTCAGAATTAATTAATTTCTGTTTTGATTGACTTTGGTGATTTCTAACAAAATCGATAAATGTCGTACATTCGAATAGGGACTTTTTATTTAATGCCACCGCACAAGCTGCATTATCAAGGAAATTAAATTTCTTGATGAATAAATGTATCATTCCATCCAATCTGACATTTGGAATGACCGCCCTATACAAACGTTCAAATACGGACATAAATGAGAACGTACTTTCATTCTGTTCAATTTGTAATTCCTTTAACAACTCATAATCTGGATTTGCTTCATTCCTTGCACAGAAAATGAGATTTTTCAGCCTTATGATATCATTATCATTTGAACAAATAAATGTCTCATTGTCAGAAGACTTTTTTAATGCCAATTGTCTAAAGAAATGCTGAGGTATCCACAAATCAAATATCTGAGTCTTCTCACTATTGGTTAAATTTAACTTCTCAATGGAACTTTCAAATATCTCTGAATTTCTGCAAACATGTATTTTAGGACTATATGCGGGAATTAATTTGCATATGTCCAATAGACTCTTTCTACGTTTAATCCCTAACTTAGTCTGTTCTATTTTTAGAAACTGATCGTCGCCATTTTCTCTCTGCACGTGTCCTTTCTGCACGTGTCCCACTCTGGCTCCTCCTCCTTCTGGCTTCACTACGTCATTTCCTGCTTCTTTCTCAGCATGCTGAAAGTCACCTTGATTACTTAGCACATGTCTGCCGCCATTATCAAGATTCTGATTTGAATTACAGTCTAAATCTGACTTTTCATTTGCAACATTACAGTCAGAATTCACAATATCACTGACTGACATTCCAGGTTCTAAGCAGTCTTTGGATTTCTCTATCACTGACTTTCCTGACAATTCAGGTTGTCTATTTCCACCATTTTTACATTTTTCTACGATTAACTTGTGAAAATCATAGACTAAATGACAGACATTTCTGATTTTCTGTTTCTCTCTATTAAAAGACCTTGCACATTCTATACGTGAATTCTCAAGTTCACACTCCCCATAAAAGCGTAACCAAATCTCTTCCACATTAGACATATCTGAATAAGTGAACTGAATTTTACTTTGCTTAACATATGAAGAGATAAAATCCATTTTCTTACCTGAACTGATCAGATGATCCTCTAAGACTTGATTCACCTTGCTCAGCACGTCCAATACTTCTTATGGACTGACTTTATCTTTCTTGCTCAAAAATACGTCAAAAGTTAACTTCTGTGGCTTTATAAAGTCTTTAAAGTTCATTTAAAAAAACATTCATGCAACTTGACTTATACGTATTTCCTAGGTTCTGCGTGATTTTTATAAATTGTCGATTCCTGATCCTTTGCCGGAGATACTTGAGATACTTATTACTTCGACCCCCCTTATGCAAAGTGAAGGAAGATGCACAAAAATGAAAAAAACACGAATGACTGAGCTCGCCAAATGTTAAAAAATATACTCTTAAATATATTTTTCTTCAAATACGTAAAAGCGCATGAAAGAAAGGACTTCAAAAATGTAAAAAATAAATGTATTTTATCTATTTAAAAATGGTTGCCAGGGTTCAGTTACAGAAAGGAAAAATAATATACTTCATTAGCTTACGTAAAAGAGTTCATTTAGTCCATACTGATCAATAGAAAATCTTCATCCATCTCTCCTTGGATTCTGAATGGCAAGTCAGCATGTGTTCATCTTGCAGCCTGGGAGCATTCTGACGACGTGCAGGAGCCGCAATAGCCCCCTCCATCGTGTGTTATATGACAACTGTCCAGTCCATATAGGGAAATTACTGCTGGAGGCATGTCACATGGTGTAATCTCTAGAAGCTTCCAAAAGAATATATATACATCCTTCCATATCAGCACTTATGTAAATTCAATATGGATATTTTAATATTTATTCCTTATAAGAACTTTATTAATAAACTATGCCCTCCAACATAAACAGAACTGTGAACATATATGTCCTACTATAAAATATTTGATAACTAGATGTATTAATTTTAGTGTTTTTAACATCCACTCACCCCCCCCTCCCCGCATGTGCTCACTTTGGGACTCCGCTCCCTGCTGCTATGTACTGTGATGGCTGACAGGACAGGCTGCTGGCGGCGCAGGTGTGAGGTGAGTGCATGGGGCTGGAAGCGATCACAGGGTGACATCTGTAGTGCAGTGCCGCTACGGCTGCAGATCACCCCTCCTCACCGCTTGTCATCTCGGACCTCCAATCCCGACCGGGAGGACAGTATATAGGGGTGTGGAATACAGTGAGGCATAGGGAACAGTCAGCGGGCCATAGGGAATACAGTCAGCGGGCCATAGGGAATACAGTCAGCGGGCCATAGGGAATACAGTCAGCGAGCCATAGGGAATACAGTCAGCGGGCCATAGGGAATACAGTCAGCGGGCCATAGGGAATACAGTCAGCGGGCCATAGGGAATACAGTCAGCGGGCCATAGGGAATACAGTCAGCGGGGCATAGGGAATACAGTCAGCGGGGCATAGGGAATACAGTCAGCGGGCCATAGGGAATACAGTCAGCAGGCCATAGGGAATACAGTCAGCAGGGCATAGGGAATACAGTCAGCGGGCCATAGGGAATACAGTCAGCAGGGCATAGGGAATACAGTCAGCGGGCCATAGGGAATACAGTCAGCGAGCCATAGGGAATACAGTCAGCGAGCCATAGGGAATACAGTCAGCGAGCCATAGGGAATACAGTCAGCAGGCCATAGGGAATACAGTCAGCGAGCCATAGGGAATATAGTCAGCAGGGCATAGGGAATACAGTCAGCGGGCCATAGGGAATACAGTCAGCGAGCCATAGGGAATACAGTCAGCAGGCCATAGGGAATACAGTCAGCGAGCCATAGGGAATACAGTCAGCAGGGCATAGGGAATACAGTCAGCGGGCCATAGGGAATACAGTCAGCAGGGCATAGGGAATACAGTCAGCGGGCCATAGGGAATACAGTCAGCAGGGCATAGGGAATACAGTCAGCAGGCCATAGGGAATACAGTCAGCGAGCCATAGGGAATACAGTCAGCGAGCCATAGGGAATACAGTCAGCGAGCCATAGGGAATACAGTCAGCAGGCCATAGGGAATACAGTCAGCGAGCCATAGGGAATACAGTCAGCAGGGCATAGGGAATACAGTCAGCGGGCCATAGGGAATACAGTCAGCGAGCCATAGGGAATACAGTCAGCAGGCCATAGGGAATACAGTCAGCGAGCCATAGGGAATACAGTCAGCAGGGCATAGGGAATACAGTCAGCGGGCCATAGGGAATACAGTCAGCGGGCCATAGGGAATACAGTCAGCAGGCCATAGGGAATACAGTCAGCGAGCCATAGGGAATACAGTCAGCAGGGCATAGGGAATACAGTCAGCGGGCCATAGGGAATACAGTCAGCGGGCCATAGGGAATACAGTCAGCGGGCCATAGGGAATACAGTCAGCGGGCCATAGGGAATACAATCAGCGGGCCATAGGAAATACAGTCAGCGGGTCATTGGGATACAGTCAGCGGGTCATTGGGATACAGTCAGCGGGTCATTGGGATACAGTCAGTGGGTCATTGGGATACAGTCAGCGGGTCATTGGGATACAGTCAGCGGGTCATTGGGATACAGTTAGCGGGTCATTGGGATACAGTCAGCGGGGCATAGGGATACAGTCAGCGGGGCATAGGGAATACAGTCAGCGGGGCATAGGGAATACAGTCAGCGCGTCATTGGGATATGTCGCGGGCGGGGAGGACGCCACTGCGCTGCGTTCGCTAACGCTCGGGTCCGGCGCTGCTGCGATGGCTGCTCGGTGGCTCGAGCGGTGGGCCGGATCCGGGGACTCGAGCGGTGCTCCTCGCCTGTGAGTGAAAGGGTTGGTTGGTTTGGGGGATTTAGTCTGTGACGCCACCCACGGGTCGTGGTGAAGATAAGCACCACCGCTGCTGGTGACGGGGATCCCGGGAGCGATGGTAGGGAGCAGCTGGGATGTTGTTTTCCCCCTCCATGGGTAGGGGTCGGTGGTCCTGGGGCCCGATGATGTGACGGGGAGGCAGGGTCGGTGAGGTGCAGGGTTGCAGGGACAGCGTGGCACGGTGCCGGATGGCACGAGTGTACTCACTCAGCAAGAAAGGTACAAAGTCCTCGGTAAACCAAACGGCTGGATGGACGGGTCCCGCAGCCGGCTGCAGTGTCTCTCCCCGGACAGGTGATGGTGGCTGTCTTTCCCTGCACCTTGATGTTCTTGTTCTGACTACTATGGATTCCCAACGGTAGTCCGCTCCCCGGGGTATGGGTACCGGAGGAGCCCGTTTGCCCGCAGGCGCTGGCCCTTGGTTCTCTAGCCTTAGGCGGTAGCTGTATACCCTCACGGTGTGGGCAGTTGCCTTCAATCAGGACTTTTGCTGTTATGAAACCCCTGGGGTTCCAGTCACATTCGGATCTAACTATTGTCGGCGGCTCCAAGCCTGGTTGGGGTCCGATGGCCCTGCCTGTGTGTGCTGGCTTCACTTCGCTCCCCGGTCGGTACCGGCGGGCCGTCGCCCATCCCTGGTCCTACAGTTCCGCGTTGCTCCACCACTCCTGCAGATGGCCACCACCGTCTGCCAACCTTGCTGTCAGTGCCTAGGCCACAAACCCAGACACCCAAGTGCTTGCTCCTCACTCTTCACTGCTCAACACTGAACTGTCACTTTTCCCGCCTCCAGGCTTGTGAACTCCTCGGTGGGTGGAGCCAATCGCTTGGCTCCGCCCCACCTGGTGTGGACATCAAACCCTGGAGGGAGGCAACAAGGGTTTTGTGTTTGGCTGGTGCCCCTGTCTAATGGGGGTGGGGGTGTTTGTGTGTTATCTGTGACGACCTGGCTAGGCCAGGGCGCCACAGATACAGTCAGCAGGGCATAGGGAATACAGTCAGCGGGCCATAGGGAATACAGTCAGCGGGCCATAGGGAATACAGTCAGCGGGCCATAGGGAATACAGTCAGCGGGCCATAGGGAATACAGTCAGCGGGGCATAGGTTATACAGTCAGCGGGCCATTGGGATACAGTCAGCGGGGCATAGGTTATACAGTTCGGCGTGGGATACAGTGGAGCACTATGCAGCTGGCCTTAATTACACTTTAGACATAGTAGGATGACTTTGCGGCCACCAACAAAATGGATCCGCACTGTGATCCTAAACTTCACTTTCCCTTATCCTTTTGGAAACACTCAGATTGGGAGGGGGAGGTGACATCACACACAGGAGAGCAGGCTCCGCCCACTTTTACTGCAGCTGTAATGTGAGCTACTTCTACAATAGGATTTCAGCAGCTGCTCCCCCTAGTGTTTAACAGTGAGAAATATCAAACTTTTAATTTTTTTTTTATATTTTTCTCAAAAACAAATAATAATATTTAAACAAAACATTAATACTTTACATTTTTTCAGTTATTGAAAAAACATTTTTTTGCCGACACCTTCCCTTTAAATCAATCATTCCCTTAGAACAATTAAACATATAATTGTCCCATTTTTCGTTAAATCTTTGTCCTGAGGGGATGAAGATTGCGCAGACTTAATCCTGGAGGACTCTGACCCTCCTTGAGGTTTTGGTTTCTCAGTATATTGCGGTGTCTCAGGTTTGCACGGATCCTCCAATTGGAGGAAGCTTTTAGTCCCCACTTTAACCTCCTGTGTGCCAGGTGAGGAGACGGCAGGTGATGGGTCTGTGGCAGGTTCATGGGAAAAGTCTTCCAATGCCTTTATTAATAACCTATCCCTAATTTCAGCCGGTTAGATAACAATTGCATTATAATCCTTGCACTGTATATACTCGAAATGATGACATAAAATCGTATATGGAAAGAATCTATTTTCTAGAATCAGATCCTTGTTTCACAGTCCATCCAGTCCTCTGTCATACGTCCATTCTTATATGCAGCGGTCCTTCATGTAAAGGAATGCCTTTCCCCGAGATGAGTCTTCAGCTGGTCACTAGAGATCAGCGAGTAGTGTAATATTGGTAATCGCTAGACTCGTAACGAGCACTTTGTAATATTCGTGTATTCGTTCCGAATAGCGAGTACAAAGTAAGTCAAAATGATTTTCTGCTGGAGCCAACACAGAGGTCTGAGGAACAGGCTGCAATGGCTGGGAAAGTGATGAGACTGAATGGGGAGAGCTGGAGAATATGCTGCATGCACTTCTGACTCATATTGTTTCTGGGATCCCCTGAAGCCACATAGACTGAAGCCACACGGAAGTTCTTCTATCGGTGCCCTGCAGTGTATATCGCACTGCTCTGTCCAGCCCTGCAGTGACCCACACAGCAGTGTGCGAGCCGCTGCGGGATGATGAGTGCCGACATCAGGAGGTTAGCTGAGATCATTACCGGCTGTGATGACCTCCGCTAAACTCGTGATGTCAGCACTCGTCACTAACTTCCATGACACCGCATTCTCACATCAAGTCTTGCGGGCGGCCCGAGACTGATTAGCGGTGATGTCATGGGCTCACAGATCAGTTCCCGTGAGAACGCAGCGGCTGTGGAACTCAGTGGCAAGCGCTGATCCCACAATTTCATCACATCGGTGCTCGTTATGCCCTGCAGTGACCTGGGCTGATCTAATGATGTTAGTGACGCACCCCAGGGCTTTGGGGTATGTAGCGCCCCTGAGCCACTCAGGACACTAAGAACTGTATCCTCACCAGGATGCAGGGCCTACCCCCAGGGATCTGGAACACCAGTGCCAGTGACATCAGCACGCACTAAACTCCCAGTTTCCACTACACACCAGGGGTAATTGGCTAGTTAGACCCAAAGGGAATGGCCACTGGAGGGTGGAGCCAGTCCAGGCGACTAGACAGCCTGGTGGGAGGTGACTAAGGGCAGTCAAGGCTAGAGAGTGAAGAGTAGAGACGTGCCTAGAGCTGGGTCGTGTAACGGTGGCCTGGGGGCACAGGAGAGTGGTCGTCAGGGCAAGTACACCAAAGTACCGCTGGGCCCAGAGCACCAACAGGGCACAGGGCTCTAGGTCAGGCGACAGTTTTATACGGCCTGGCTAATACCTGCACAGTGAGGGGACCTCCACAGACCTCACTGACCCACAGATCCGGGGGCATCAGCAGTAACGAGCGGATCAGGGTTCGGGACCACGGACCAGCCCTACAAGGTCCACACTGCCAGTTATACGGACGAGGCGACTGCCAAAAGACAGTCATGCCCCCCCAAACCTGCTTCAAGCTGTGGGGACCCAACCACACTGAGGGTGCCGGGGACAGAGCAACCGAGTCATCAAACTGGCACTGGAATTACAGGGACCTGAACCAGCCGTCCAAGGGTCCACGAGTGAGTAGAGACTGTTAACTACAACCCCGGTGTGGCCTCCCTTATTACATCTCCCAGGCTCAGCCCTACCTGTGGAGGGCCTCCAACCACAGCTGCCATTACCACCATCCCTGAGGATAATCAACTTAGCAGTGGCGGTTCCACCGTCTTAACCGCAACCCGCAGGTGGCGTCACACAAATAACTTTAATCTCCCCTGTAAATACGCTCCATTATAAAGCACCCAGGGCACGGGACCGGACAACGGCCATCAAACACACGTGACACAGCATCCCCCATAAATATACGTACCCTGTCTCGCCCAGGGCTTTGGGGTACTCGGTCCCGGGCTGTATATTACTGGGATATTTTATTGGGTGGCCGTTGCCCGGTTCCGTGACCCTGGGGGTCGCTTAAAAGGGGAATTGGTACAAGGGAAAAATAAAATAAAGAGTTTTTGTGACGCCACTTGTGGTATGCGGCAATATGGGGAAAGCCGCCACTGCATAGTGTCTCACTGACTGCTGGGGCTGGTGGTATTAGGCAGCTTAGGTGTGATGGCTCTCTGCAAGTAGAGCTAGGCCCCAGGGGAGGATGATGGTGGTGGTAATATATAGATGCAGAGGTGCAGGAAGAATTCAGACAACACAGGGGCTGCAGTTTAACTTGTGCTTTACTCACTTGGTTGGAGTTGCTGCAACCCGGCTGGTGCTGGTCTTTACCAATCTGGGTCTCAGGTAATCCGGTATTCCCTTTGGTCTAGTGCCGGTGTAGTGACCTGGTGAACTTTACTTCCATGCACACTGTAGTAGTTGGTGGGTCCCCGTGGCTTGGAGCGTTTTTGAGGATCCCCTCCTGTTGTCTCTGTCCTGGCCCGTACGGCAGGCAGCTTGAACCTCTCTTGGGTCGGACCTCTGTCCCCGTTCCCAGGTTCCCTCCTTGCTGGTGTGCCCCGGACACCAACGTCGGTGAGGTCCTTGATGGTCCCCTCACCGGGCAGATATTTATCAGGTGAGCCTAAAGCGTCTTCCTTAATTAGGGCTTTGTACCATTGAGTACTTCCCCGTACTCTCCCTGGCAACCGTACTCCCTTTTACTCAGTGGTCACTTCCCACTTTCCTGTCAGCGTGTCAACTTCTGACTGAGTTTCTGTCTGTTCACTTTCTATCTGACAAGATGTCCGTCGTCCATCCACTCCACTATCTAGCCCCTCCTCCTCCCAGGTTTCTGACTAGTGGATTGCATGCGTCCCAACCAAAAGGGTGACCACCCATCCATTCCATCTCTAGCCTGCTACCCAGTGTGGGGAAAAGGGCGTGGGTTTGTGTGTGTGTGTGTGCGTGTGTGTGTGTGTGTGTGTGTGTGTGTGTGTGTGTTGTTATTACCAGCACTGGACTTCCAGAAATCTGGGGTTGGATGTAGTACCCTGTAGCACCTGACACTCAGGGGCGCCACATTAGCTCAGGCACCAGCTAATAGGGAAATTTCTGTTCTTCATTGACTGGGACAGTGACTATGGTATGGATCATCGTGGGACCCCCTTATTGGATTACGCCGGACCCGAATTTGTTTTTCTTTTCAATAAATTGGTGAAAGAGGGAGTGTGTTGGGGAGTGTTTTTTCAAATAAAAATTTTTTTGTTGTCTATTTTATATTACTGATTGGGTTAGTGATGTCGGGTATCTGATAGATGCCGTAACATCACTAATGCCAGGGCTTGATGCCGGGTGACATTACACAGCTGGTATCAACCCCATATATTACCCCGTTTGCCACCGCACCAGGGCAACGAGATGAGCTGGGTCGAAGTGCCAGGATTGACGCATCTAATGGATGTGCCACTTCTGGGGTGGCTGCGGCCTGCTATTTTTTTGACTGGGGGTTGGTCCAATGAACATGGACCTCCCTAGTCTGAGAATACCAGACCACAGCTGTCTGCTTTACCTTGGCTGGTGATCCAATTTGGAGGGACCCCACGTTTTTTGTCCATCCAGCTATTTATCCATTTATCCATCCAGCTATTTATCAATCCAGCTATCTATCTTTTTAGCTTTTGACTGTACACTCCCTGACAGAAGTTCTGTCGCTTATCCATGTTATGTAAATAAAAGCTTATAACCTGATTTTAAATTCATCCATTGGTTTTATAAATTACTCTTTTGAAAGCTGAAACCCTCCCAAATTTGGTTTAGGTTATGAAAATAAAGTTGCTGCAAAGCTGAAATATTGATCAGTTAATAAACACAGAAAGATCAGATTTTGGCAAGACAAGATGTGTCGCCTTCTCATATAATGCCCCCAATCCTAGTTTACATCCTCACCTGTGCTCACTAAATGATTGGTTAATTAGTGGGTGTGTATAAAAAGAAACCCAGCACCCCACACCTTCAGTTGAACTGCAACTTGACCTCTGACAACATGCCAAAAATCCACCCTGCGACCAAAGCCTTGATTATCAAGAGGCTGAAGAGCAGATCCACTGCAGAGGTGTCTGGCACCTTTAATGTGTCTCAGCGTCAAGTACAAAGAATTAAAAAAAGATTTGAAGAGACTGGAGATGTTTTTGACAAGCCCAGGTCCGGCAGACCCCACAAGACAACTGCTTAGGAGGAACGTTTGTTGGTTAGAAAATCCAAAGCCAGCCCCTCTTCCACTGCAGCAGAGCTCCAACAGGCCTGGTCACCTCAAGTACCTGTGTCAACTAGAACAGTTTGTAGGATTCTATCTTGAAATGGCCTCCATGGTGGAATCAGTGCCCAGAAGCCAGCACTAAACAAAAGGCAATTAATAAACCGTGTGGCATTTGCCAAGTCCTACAGCATGCTAAGCAGATGGACGCTGGAAAAGTGGCAGAAGGTGGATTTCTCTGATGAATCTTCAGTTGAATTACACCACAGCTGACGCAAATACTGCAGGAGACCTGCTGGAGCCCGTATGGATCCAGAAAACAGATAAGTTTGGTGGTGGAAAGTTCATGGTCTGGGGTTACATTCAGTATGGAGGGGTGCGAAACATTTGCAAGGTGGAAGGCAATATCAATAGCCTAAAATATCAAGAAGTATTAGTTACCTCTTACATTCCCAATCATAAAAGGGGCAAATTCTACAGCAGGATGGTACTCCATCTCATACATCCATCTCTTCAACAAAGTTCCTCCTGGCAAAGCAGATCAAGGTGCTCAAGGACTGGCCAGCCCAGTCACCAGACATGGACATCATTGAGCATGTTGGGGGTAAGATGAAAGAGGAAGCTTGGAAGACAAAACCAAAGACTCTAGATGACCTCTGGGAAGCATGTAAGATGCATTCTCTGCTATTCCTGATCACTTCATCAATAAATTGTATGAATCATTGTTGAGCCGCATGAATGCAGTTCTTCAAGCTCATGGAAGTCACACAAAATATTAAATATGGCTCTAATAGCACCACAACTTCATTCACCATTGTTTTGCAACATATCTTTGTATTAGAAGTTAATTATTTGTTTCAATTTCACATGACTTTCTGTGGGCGACAAAACTTTTGTCTTGCCAAAATCTGACCTTCCTGTGTTCATTAAATGATCAATATTTCAGCTTTGCAGCAATTTTATTTTCATAACCTAAACCAAATGTAGGAGGGCTTCAGCTTTCAAAAGAGTAATTTATAAAACCAATGGATGAATTTTAAGTCAGGTTATAAGCTTTTATTTACATAACATGGATAAGCGACAGAACTTCTGTCAGGGAGTGTACAATGTCACTGCTGTACAAGGGACTATCCACTATTACTGGATAGACTGTTACTTGCACAGGCCTGAGCTGCATCTTCCCACCTCACACTGTGCAAAGGCCGTGTGCTGGTCCGATAAGCAGAGTGCGGTCCAGGGTGACAAACATGGCGGGGGCTTCACCTTCCATCCAGTCTTTGGGGGATTTTTAGTGACTAAAGCCTCCACATTATTAGGGGAATCTGTGGTTAGATTCGGCGGCCAAAACCTCTACCATCAGATAAATATAGTGTTCCTCTTTCTTATACATTTCTGGTCACTTTCTTATCTCTCAGCCGCCCTCATCTGCCCCCCACACAGAAACTCATCCTTTATAAAAACACCTCGGCATCAGGACTCGCTCATCATACTGAACAGCCAGGAAGGTAAGACAAAGAGACTCGCGTGCATCATCAAACCCATGAGAGATGCCAGCTTACTACAATATGTCCACCTAGAGCGTAACTACGACCAGAGCACAACTGACTACAGCCAGAGCATGACAACACCAAGACACGTCCACACAGAGCGTAACTATGACTAGAGCACAACTGACTACAGCCAGAGACTAGAACACCAAGACACGTCCACACACAGCGTAACTACAACCACAGTATGACTACAGCCAGAGCACGACAACACCAAGACACGTCCACACAGAGCGTAACTATGACTAGAGCACAACTGACTACAGCCAGAGCACTAGAACACCAAGACACGTCCACACACAGCGTAACTACAACCACAGTATGACTACAGCCAGAGCACGACAACACCAAGACACATCCACACACAGCGTAACTATGACTAGAGCACGACTGACTACAGCCAGAGCACGACAACGCCAAGACACGTCCACACAGAGCGTAACTATGACTAGAGCACGACTGACTACAGCCAGAGCACGACAACACCATGACACGTCCACACAGAGCGTAACTATGACTAGAGCACGACTGACTACAGCCAGAGCACTAGAACACCAAGACACGTCCACACACAGCGTAACTACAACCACAGTATGACTACAGCCAGAGCACGACAACGCCAAGACACGTCCACACAGAGCGTAATTATGACTAGAGCACGACTGACTACAGCCAGAGCACAACAACACCAGGACACGTCCACACACAGCGTAACTACAACCAGAGCACAACTGACTACAGCCAGAGCATGACAACACCAAGACACGTCCACACAGAGCGTAATTATGACTAGAGCACAATTGACTACAGCCAGAGCACAACAACACCAGGACACGTCCACACAGAGCGTAACTATGACTAGAGCACGACTGACTACAGCCAGAGCACTAGAACACCAAGACACGTCCACACACAGCGTAACTACAACCACAGTATGACTACAGCCAGAGCACAACTGACTACAGCCAGAGCACGACAACACCAAGACACGTCCACACAGAGCGTAACTATGAATAGAGCACGACTGACTACAGCCAGAGCACAACAACACCAGGACACGTCCACACACAGCGTAACTACAACCACAGTATGACTACAGCCAGAGCACAACAACACCAAGACACGTCCACACAGAGCGTAACTACAACCACAGTATGACTACAGCCAGAGCACAACAACACCAAGACACGTCCACACAGAGCGTAACTACAACCACAGTATGACTACAGCCAGAGCACTAGAACACCAAGACACGTCCACACACAGCGTAACTACAACCACAGTATGACTACAGCCAGAGCACAACAACATCAAGACACGTCCACACAGAGCGTAACTATGACTAGAGCACGACTGACTACAGCCAGAGCACAACAACACCAGGACACGTCCACACAGAGCGTAACTACAACCAGAGCACAACTGACTACAGCCAGAGCATGACAACACCAAGACACGTCCACACAGAGCGTAACTATGACTAGAGCACGACTGACTACAGCCAGAGCACAACAACACCAGGACACGTCCACACAGAGCGTAACTACAACCAGAGCACAACTGACTACAGCCAGAGCATGACAACACCAAGACACGTCCACACAGAGCGTAACTATGACTAGAGCACGACTGACTACAGCCAGAGCACTAGAACACCAAGACACGTCCACACACAGCGTAACTACAACCACAGTATGACTACAGCCAGAGCACGACAACACCAAGACACGTCCACACAGAGCGTAATTATGACTAGAGCACGACTGACTATAGCCAGAGCACAACAACACCAGGACACGTCCACACAGAGCGTAACTACAACCAGAGCACAACTGACTACAGCCAGAGCATGACAACACCAAGACATAACTATGACTAGAGCACGACTGACTACAGCCAGAGCATGACAATACCAAGACACGTCCACACAGAGCGTAACTATGACTAGAGCACAACTGACTACAGCCAGAGCATGACAACACCAAGACACGTCCACACAGAGCGTAACTATGACTAGAGCACGACTGACTACAGCCAGAGCATGACAATACCAAGACACGTCCACACAGAGCGTAACTACAACCAGAGCACAACTGACTACAGCCAGAGCATGACAACACCAAGACACGTCCACACAGAGCGTAACTATGACTAGAGCACGACTGACTACAGCAAGAGCACTAGAACACCAAGACACGTCCACACACAGCGTAAGTGCAACCACAGTATGACTACAGCCAGAGCACGACAACACCAAGACACGTCCACACAGAGCGTAACTATGACTAGAGCACGACTGACTACAGCCAGAGCACGACAACACCAGGACATATCCACACAGAGCGTAACTACGACCAGAGCACGAAATTATATCCACAAAGAGCGTAACTACGACTAGAGCATAACTGACTACAGCCTGAGCACTACAACACCAAGACACATCCACACACAGCGTAACTACAACCAGAGCACAACTGACTACAGCCTGAGCACGACAACACCAGGACATATCCACACAGAGCGTAACTATGACTAGAGCACGACTGACTATAGCCGAGCACGACAACACCAGGACACATCCACACACAGCGTAACTACGACCAGAGCACGACTGACTACAGCCAGAGCACTACAACACCAAGACACATCCACACACAGCGTAACTACAACCAGAGCACAACTGACTACAGCCTGAGCATGACAACACCAAGACACGTCCACACAGAGCGTAACTATGACTACAGCACGACTGACTACAGCCAGAGCATGACAATACCAAGACACGTCCACACAGAGCGTAACTACAACCAGAGCACAACTGACTACAGCCAGAGCATGACAACACCAAGACACGTCCACACAGAGCGTAACTATGACTAGAGCACGACTGACTACAGCAAGAGCACTAGAACACCAAGACACGTCCACACACAGCGTAAGTACAACCACAGTATGACTACAGCCAGAGCACGACAACACCAAGACACGTCCACACACAGCGTAAGTACAACCACAGTATGGCTACAGCCAGAGCACGACAACACCAAGACACGTCCACACAGAGCGTAACTATGACTAGAGCACGACTGACTACAGCCAGAGCACGACAACACCAGGACATATCCACACAGAGCGTAACTACGACCAGAGCACGAAATTATATCCACAAAGAGCGTAACTACGACTAGAGCACGAATGAACTACAGCCTGAGCACTACAACACCAGGACACATCCACACACAGCGTAACTACGACCAGAGCATGACTGACTACAGCCAGAGCACGACAACACCAAGACACATCCACACAGAGCACAACTATGACCAGAGCACGACTGACTACCTCCAGAGAGCACCAAGACACATCCACACAGAGTAACTACGAGAGCACAACTGACTACAGCAAGAGCACTACAACATCAAGACATGTCCACACATGACTACCACCAGAAAACAACTGGCTACCTGCAGAGAGCACCAAGACAAAACCACACATAGCGTAACTACAGCCAGAGCACAACTGACTACCTCCAGAGCACTACAAAACCAAGACACGTCCACACAGAGCGTAACTGCAACCAGAGCATGACTGACTACAGCCACAGCACTACAACACCAAGACATGTCCACACATGACTACAACCACAGCACAACTGACTAGCTCCAGAGAGCACCAATACACGACCACACAAGCCGTGACTACTACCAGAGCAAGACACCAAGACGTGTCCACACATGGCATACTGTATCTACAACCAGAGCACAACTGACTACAACCAGAGCACGACTGGCTACAACCAGAGCACTACAACACCAAGACACATCCACCCATGCCTACAAGCAGAGCACAACTGACGACAGCTAGTGTCAGGATATAGAGACCTACATCTTCTGTGACAAGTGGTAGAGACGAACATCTTCTGTCAGGCAGTAGAGACCTACCTGACCTATATGATATTGTAGAGGTGTGTTATATACCGTGAGATTTTATACATACTTTATATTAAAATCCGGTTGTTCCCCCTTGCTTTGCAGATGTCTCTTCTGCTATCTCTTGCCTTCTTGGCCTCAGGAATTTACCATCTGCAGTCTCTTCCGGGATCATGGCCGCAGAACTGTGAGTATTTAGTATTTGGGGGTTCCTGTTATTGTGGTGATATATTCCGATTTTTGGATCATGGAGGTGTAGAGACATGGGGGTCAATGGGTGCTCTCTTGTGGAGACCCGGGGGTCAGTGGTTGCTCTCGTCTGCTGGCCCGGCCGCCTTTAGAAAGACCACATGACCAGGGCTCATCCCAACTGAACACCCAAACTCCTTACCTGTGGGCAGAACACTACTCCGACAACACAGGGTGCCGAAACCCCAATAATCAGACTTTATTGGATTCCAACAGTCAAAGGCATATAGCACAAAACCATGCAAACCACACAATGTAACAGAGTCTCACCCTTCTGCTGGCTCACCAGGGAGTAGACTATTCGTGCCTTCGGAGCTTCCAGGGCCACATACCCCAAACCAGCAGCACCCTGCTTTTGGCAGGAACCCACCGGGAACAGGATAGTGACAAGCGTAGGAGGTTTCAGGAGCACAGCAAAGTCCGTAGCCAGGTAACTGAATCATCCCAACCTGGGTTTCTTCCAGCCAAATTCTAGAATCCTTGGTGGTACTCCTGCACAATATAATCCAGTTTGATTCCCGAGCCGGCGCCGAAGTACCTAGGTTGAGTAATGGACTTCCAACCGGGACCAAAACCCCTAGATTGAAAGCATGTAGCCAAAGAACACCTTGGTGACTCCAGCAGTCCCTTTTTATATCTCCCGGGCACTCATTCCAGGGAATGTGGTCTTACCGGATTGGTGGAATAAGGTTGTGCTCTTATTGGGTGACATTCCAATCCGCATAGTTAATTCTGTAGGATTCTCCTGAGTGAGGTAGACAGAGATGCTGAGGGGATTTACATTAAATTAGCAATACACAACCTCAGACAATGGGAGGCTCCAATAGTCCTGGGGAAAACAATGACTCCACAAATACCACACCACAGCGATCCAGGTCTTGCCAATTAAGAACATTAACCCCTGACAGACATATTACAGGGCTGTGTCTTCACTGGATGCTCATATATTCTTTGGCAGCTGGGAGTATCTGTAGTTTGGTTCTGAAATGGGCCATCTAACTGTCTCTGACACTTCAGTGTTGTGAATGTCAGTTATGCTTTTGCTGCTGTGAGGCTCCCTCTTGTGGCCAGGAATGGTTTGGACCGAGACCAGGTGTGCTGGAGCAATGGGCGTTTCCATTGCTAACTCTCTGCCTATTTAAACCTTGGTCTGCTAGCAGTCTGAGACGGTTGTCATTTATTCTTTAGTTTACCAGCCTGCTCATCTTGCTCCAGACCACATATACCCCAGATAAGTTCTTTGTTCTTTCTTATGTTGTTTGTTCTTATCTGGGTTTGTCATTTACTGTGGTTATTGTCAGTTCATTTGCATGCAGGAATCTTCCCTCTCTGTTGCTTAGCTGGGAAGCTTCCTGCAGCTATGTTTGGAGTATTGCTCCTATAAGTCCATGTGTTTGTTGCTTCTTGAATTTGTAATTGTTCCTGTTTTCTGTTCATTGGTTTGACAAGAGCGCCTGATATAGGACAGAGTTCAGATCGTGCGATCTGAGGACTTTTTGTACTATCAGGTATTTGGATTTTTGTAGGGTTTTTCTCTGGCCACCATCAGCCCCTTTCCTATCCTTTCCTATTTAGTCAATGGGGCCTCACCTTTGCTAATCCTATCATCCATCTGTGTATTGTGTTTTCCTATATCCCCGTAGTCTTTGAATGTGGGGGGCTTGCTATACCTTTGTGGTCTATTTCTGAGGCAGAGAGTTATTCTTCCTTCCTTCCTTTAGGATAGTTAGTTCTCCGGCTGGGTTCGCGGTGCATAGGCTGTTAGTTCACCCCTCAGCTATTTCTAGTGTTGATGGTTAGTAAGGGGATGGCGGCCAGATTAGTTGCCAATGCTCTTGTCACCTTTTTTGCCAATGATCTATTGTGATCTTCCATGGTTCCGGATCATAACACTTCAGTTTCTGGACAGATGAGTGGACTTTGCCTGAAGCATCTTCCGCAGAGGTCATGGATCTCCCAGAAATGTCCAAATCCTGAATTTACCCGCCACTATGTGTAACAGGATCTATGGCTGATACCTATGGAGTTCATTTTTGATCCCTCTATAGAACAGTCTCTCATGGGTCGGGGTCCTACAAGGTTTTATAGGGCCTGAACCCAGCATTGAAGTTCCTCTTAGGTAACTAGCGCTTTCTTCTGCTCATTATTCCCATCATTCTGGAGTCCTTAGCACTGAGCTAAGCTGAGGCTGAAGCTGACTGTATGGGGAAGTCTCTAGCTTCTTTGAGTAGTTTTGCTACAAGTTTTCTCCATGGTGGTCCTGGTCACGCAAATCAGATATGTATTGACCAAACAACTGTCAAAAACTCAAAAAAACTGAGCTGTAACAAAAAAACAGTAAACATGCAACATTACAAGCATGTAAATGGCAGCCTCTAGACAAGAAAAAAACAAAGAGAAAAATTGTATGAAAAATACCCTGAATAATAATGAATAAACTGCAAGTGCTTAATAACAGGGTACTTAGTATATACATTTTTGCAAAAACGTAAGAAGCCATCCCACCTTGTGACGGTGTATCCATCTGTGACGGTCCCTAACCAACTAAAGTTAAAACCATTATACATACCTGACTTGTGTCTATGAAAACTCCAATGTGGATGGTAACAAGTGGTCAGCTGGGTCCCAGATTACATACACAGCAAAGTGGGACGCAATTAGTTGTTCAGCCTCAGTATAACGGTACATATGGGTACACCGTCACGAGGTGGGATGGCTTCTTACGTTTTTGCAAAAATGTATATACTAAGTACCCTGTTATTAAGCACTTGCAGTTTATTCATTATTATTCAGGGTATTTTTCATACAATTTTTCTCTTTGGTTTTAACTGTCAAAAACTGAAGAGCTTGTCCCCTACTAGGACAACCACTTCTCCTTCCCCATGTTTTCCCCAATTAGAATAAGTGGTGGCGTGGTTCCAGCAGTGTCTGGGCTCGAGTTCCTGGGGCTTTGGTGATGTTGTTCCGTTATGCGAGCCCCACACCCATTCACCACCGGCTTCACTCTCCCCACATTGACATATAAGTATTCGCCAGCAAATGAGCGGCAGCCGCATCTCTCGTGTCATGCTGATCACTTATATGTGTCGTGCATCTGACCTCGAACCCTGGAGTCTGTGCTCTGTGGTGGGCTTCTCTGTGCGGACCACAGTAGATTCACCTTCTCTTCTGGTGTGTAGTTTCTGTTATCCGTGCTTAGTTCTATTAGAGTAACAAGTGTAGTGATTTACTCATTTGTCTACACAATCACCTTTCGGGTGCGGCTTTAATTATGTTTCTCCTGCTGGTGATATTCTGAAGTCCAGCCATATTGTTATTTTCTGTGGTCAGTGGAGGTCAGATAGGAGACCGCTCTGCTGTTTATGTTCCACACTCTGCACCGATCTTGAAGGAATAAGTCTGTGCCGTCCTTTATATTGACGACACAGGTATTTATACATATAATGAGATCTCCTCTGAGACGTCTATTTCCTCCTCTCATCATACGGGCGGCCTCCATTATTCATCATACGGGCGGCCTCCATTCCTCATCATACGGACGGCCTCCATTCCTCATCATAGGGGCGGCCTCCATTATTCATCATACGGGCGGCCTCCATTCCTCATCATACGGGCGGCCTCCATTCCTCATCATACGGGCGGCCTCCATTCCTCATCATACGGGCGGCCTCCATTATTCATCATACGGGCGGCCTCCATTCCTCATCATACGGGCGGCCTCCATTCCTCATCATAGGGGCGGCCTCCATTACTCATCATACGGGCGGCCTCCAGTACTCATCATACAGGCGGCCTCCATTACTCATCATACGGGCGGCCTCCATTACTCATCATACGGGCGGCCTCCATTACTCATCATACGGACGGCCTCCATTATTCATCATACGGGCGGCCTCCATTACTCATCATACGGGCGGCCTCCATTACTCATCATACGGACGGCCTCCATTACTCATCATACGGGCGGCCTCCATTACTCATCATACAGGCGGCCTCCATCACTCATCGTACTCACCACCTATAGAGAAGCAGAGCTTTGGATAGTGGAACTTTAAGTGTCCATGTGTCTCCAGTCTTTAGAGCAGCGGTGCGTGGATCGTGGGTACATTTCCTTAAATCTCTGAAATATGTGATTCACACAAAATTCCCAATAGAAAATTCCCTGTAATGAGGCAGAGGGGCTCACTTTGACCTCATGTCTGGCCTGTGGTCTGGGGTACATTTTTTATGTGTCTTTTTAGGCGTGCATTAAAGTGCGGTCATCAACCGTTTTGTGCACCTTTTGAAAAGATGGACACCGCTGAACAGAGGCCAGACAGAGTCCGGAGTAACTCTGCTGTCTCATTAGTGGATGGATGTGTTGCGGGTTTCACCTGAATTATTATTATTTATTATTATAGCGCCATTTATTCCATGGCGCTTTACAAGTGAAAGAGGGTATACGTACAACAATCATTAACAATACAAAACAGACTGGTATAGGAGGAGAGAGGACCCTGCCCGTGAGGGCTCACAGTCTACAGGGAATGGGTGATGGTACAATAGGTGAGGACAGAGCTGGTTGCGCAGTGGTCTACTGGACTGAGGGCTATTGTAGGTTGTAGGCTTGTCGGAAGAGATGGGTCTTGAGGTTCCTCTTGAAACTTTCCACGGTAGTGGAGAGTCTGATGTGCTGAGGTAGAACATTCCAGAGTATGGGGGAGGCGCGGGAGAAATCTTGTATGTGATTGTGGGAAGAGGAGATAAGAGAGGAGTAGAGAAGGAGATCTTGTGTGGATCTGAGGTTGTATGCAGGTAGGTACTGGGAGACTAGGTCACAGATGTAAGGAGGAGACAGGTTGTGCATGGCTTTGTATGTTATGGTTAGTGTTTTGAACTTGAGTCTTTGAGCAATGGGAAGCCAGTGAAGGGATTGGCAGAGTGGTGAGGCTGGGGAATAGCGATGGGAGAGGTGGATTAAGCGGGCCGCAGAGTTTAGGATAGATTGGAGGGGTGCAAGAGTGTTGGAAGGGAGGCCACAGAGAAGGAGGTTGCAGTAGTCGAGGCGGGAGATGATGAGAGCATGCACTAATGTTTTTGCTGATTCCTGGTTAAGGTAAGCACGAATCCGGGAGATATTTTTGAGTTGTAGTCTGCATGAGGTGAAGAGGGCTTGGAAGTGTGGCTTAAAGGATAGAGCAGAGTCAGGGGTTACTCCAAGGCAATGAGCTTGTGAGACTGGGGAGAGTGAACAGCCATCAATTTTGATGGATAGTCTTGTTGGAGGAGTTGAATGAGGAGGAAAGACAATGAATTCTGTTTTGTCCATGTTCAGTTTTAGAAATCGAGCAGAGAAGAAGGATGAAATAGCAGACAGACATTGTGGGATTCTGGTTAGTAGAGAGGTGATGTCAGGTCCAGAGAGGTAGATCTGCGTACCATCGGCATAGAGATATTACTGGAAGCCGTGGTCCTTTATCAGCTGTCCCAGGCCGGAGGCGTAGATGGAGAACAGCAGGGGTCCTAAAACTGAACCTTGGGGGACACCAACAGATAGGGGTCAAGATGAGGAAATGGTGTGAGAGGGAGAGACGCTGATAGTTTGGTCGGTTAGGTACGAGGAGATCCAAGATAGGGCCAAGTCTGTGATGTCCAGAGATGAGAGAATTTGTAGTAGAAGGGAATGGTCTACTGTGACAAAGGCAGAGGACAGGTCCAGGAGGAGGAGGATAGAGTAGTGTTGCTTGGCTTTTGCGGTTAGTAGGTCATTGGTGACTTTAGTTAGGGCAGTTTCGGTGGAATGATGCGGTCGGAAGCCAGATTGTAGCTGGTCAAAGAGGGAGCAGGAGGAGAGGTATGAGGACAATTCAAGATGGACATGTTGTTCCAGTAATTTTGAGGCATAGGGGAGAAGGGATATGGGGCGATAGTTTGACACAGAGGAAGGGTTAAGGGAGGGCTTTTTGAGGATGGATGTGATCAAAGCATGTTTAAAGGATGAAGGGAATACACCAGTTGTGAGTGATAGGTTGAAGAGATGGGTTAGGGTCAGGATGAGGACTGTGGTGAGATTGGGGATGAGGTGCGATGGGAGTGGATCAAGAAGGCAAGTTGTGAAATGTGATCTTGAGAGTAGAGTGGAAAGATGATCTTCTGTCATGGTGGAGAAGCTGGATTTGGAGGACGAGGGCTGAGTAGCTATGATGCGGGGCTGTGGTGATTGTGGGCCAAAGCTTGCTCTGATGTTGTCAATCTTCTGCTTGAAGAAAGAGGCAAAGTCTTCAGCTGAGATGAGAGGAGAGGGAGGTGGTGCTGGAGGACGGAGGAGAGGAGAGGGAGGTGGTGCTGGAGGATGGAGGAGAGGAGAGGGGAGGGAGGTGGTGCTGGAGGACGGAGGAGAGGAGAGGGGAGGGAGGTGGTGCTGGAGGACGGAGGAGAGGAGAGGGAGGTGGTGCTGGAGGACGGAGGAGAGGGGAGGGAGGTGGTGCTGGAGGATGGAGGAGAGAGGTGAAAGTGTTGAATAGCTGTTTAGGGTTGTGAGAGAGAAGATATGAGGGATGAGAAGTAGGTTTGTTTTGCAGCAGTGAGTGTGGACTTGAAAGTGGTGAGGGCCTGTTTGTATGTGATGAAGTGCTCAGTGTAATGAGACCTCTTCCATCTGCGCTCAGCAATTCTGAAAGCCCATCTCAATTATTTAGTCTGGCCCGTGTGTAAGGCTATGTGCGCACGTTGCGTACTAGCCCTGCAGAAATTTCTGCAGCGATCTGAAGAGCACAGGTGCGCTTCAAATCGCTGCAGAAAATGTCCGTAGAGAAAAAAAAAAAAGCCGATTCCATGCGCTCTGCCTGCAGCTCCTCCCATAGACAGAGCAGGAGCTGCCGGCAGAGCGCACGGAAGAAGTGACATGTCACTTCTTAGAACGCAGCGCTTCGGGCAGCAGCCGAAGCGCTGCGCTCTAAGACGCCACGTGCGCACGGCCCCTGCACAATCTCCATAGATTATGCAGGGGACGCAGGACGCATGCAGTTACGCTGCGCTACAAAGCGCAGCGTAACTGCATGTATTTACGCAACGTGCGCACATAGCCTAAGGGTTGCCTGTTGATTATGCAAGTTTTGGTTTGCGTGAGGGGGGGGCAGCTGATTAAAGAGCTGCAGAGATTGTAGTGATGTATAAAGTTGCAGCGGCATCTGCATCGTATAAGGAAGCAATGTCTGCAAGAGGGAAAAGGGACTGAGAAAGGGCGTGTAAATCAATGTGTTTGATATTTCTGCGAGGGTGTGAAAGTTTGTGGTGGGGGGTTGTGTGCTTGGAGAAGAGAGGGAAGAGAATGTGAGTAGGTTGTGGTCAGACAGGGGGAGAGGCGCATTAGAGAGGTTAGATAGGGAACAGAGGAAAGAGAAGATGAGGTCCAGCGTGTGGCCATCTTTCTGAATAGCTGCAGAGGACCATTGGGTGAGGCCAAAGGAGGAAGCAAGTGTTAAAAATTTAGAGACAGATGAGTGGGAAGTGTCGATGGAGATGTTGAAATCGCCCATGATGATAGTGAAGATGTCGGTGGAAAGGAAATGTAGTAGCCAGGTGGTGAAATGGTCAAAAAAAGGCGGTGACTGACCCTGGATTGTGGTAAATGACAGCCAGTTGGAGGTTGGAGGGGGAGTAGATGCGGACAGAGTGCACCTCAAAAGAGGGAAGAGTAACAGAGGGTGGTAGTGGAATTGGTGTAAAGGAGCATTTGTCGGACAGGAGCAAACCAACTCCACCTTGCTTGTTACTGGGGCGGGGGTTATTAGACAGATGGAGACCACCATAAGAAAGTGCAGCAGGAGAGGCAGCGTCAGAGGGGGTGAGCTAGGAGAGGCAGTGTCAGAGGGGGTGAGCCGGGAGAGGCAGTGTCAGAGGGGGTGAGCCAGGAGAGGCAGTGTCAGAGGGGGTGAGCCAGGAGAGGCAGTGTCAGAGGGGGTGAGCCAGGAGAGGCAGTGTAAGAGGGGGTGAGCCAGGAGAGGCAGTGCCAGAGGGGGTGAGCCAGGAGAGGCAGTGTCAGAGGGGGTGAGACAGGAGAGGCAGTGTCAGAGGGGGTGAGCCAGGAGAGGCAGTGTCTGAGGGGGTGAGCCAGGAGAGGCAGTGTCAGAGGGGGTGAGCCAGGAGAGGCAGTGTCAGAGGGGGTGAGCCAGGAGGGGCTGTGTCAGAGGGGGTGAGCCAGGAGAGGCAGCGTCAGAGGTGGTGAGCCAAGAGGGGCTGTGTCTGAGGGGGTGAGCCAAGAGGGGCTGTGTCGAGGGGGTGAGCCAGGAGAGGCAGTGTCAGAGGGGGTGAGCCAGGAGAGGCAGTGCGAGAGGGGTGAGCCAGGAGAGGCAGCGTCAGAAAGGGTGAGCCAGGAGAGGCAGTGCGAGAGGGGGTGAGCCAGGAGAGGCAGTGTCAGAGGGGGTGAGCCAGGAGAGGCAGTGCGAGAGGGGGTGAGCCAGGAGAGGCAGTGCGAGAGGGGGTCAGCCAGGAGAGGCAGTGCGAGAGGGGGTGAGCCAGGAGAGGCAGTGTCAGAAGGGATGAGCCAGGAGAGGCAGTGTCAGAGTGGGTGAGCCAGGAGGGGCTGTGTCTGAGGGGGTGAGCCAAGAGGGGCTGTGTCGAGGGGGTGAGCCAGGAGAGGCAGTGTCAGAGGGGGTGAGCCAGGAGAGGTAGTGTCAGAGGGGGTGAGCCAGGAGAGGCAGTGCGAGAGGGGTGAGCCAGGAGAGGCAGCGTCAGAAAGGGTGAGCCAGGAGAGGCAGTGCGAGAGTGGGTGAGCCAGGAGAGGCAGTGTCAGAGGGGGTGAGCCAGGAGAGGCAGTGCGAGAGGGGGTGAGCCAGGAGAGGCAGTGCGAGAGGGGGTCAGCCAGGAGAGGCAGTGCGAGAGGGGGTCAGCCAGGAGAGGCAGTGCGAGAGGGGGTCAGCCAGGAGAGGCAGTGCGAGAGGGGGTCAGCCAGGAGAGGCAGTGCGAGAGGGGTGAGCCAGGAGAGGCAGCGTCAGAAAGGGTGAGCCAGGAGAGGCAGTGCGAGAGTGGGTGAGCCAGGAGAGGCAGTGTCAGAGGGGGTGAGCCAGGAGAGGCAGTGCGAGAGGGGGTCAGCCAGGAGAGGCAGTGCGAGAGGGGGTCAGCCAGGAGAGGCAGTGCGAGAGGGGGTGAGCCAGGAGAGGCAGTGTCAGAAGGGATGAGCCAGGAGAGGCAGTGTCAGAGTGGGTGAGCCAGGAGAGGCAGTGTCTGAGGGGGTGAGCCAAGAGGGGCTGTGTCGAGGGGGTGAGCCAGGAGGGGCTGTGTCAGAGGGGGTGAGCCAGGAGAGGCAGTGTCAGAGGGGGTGAGCCAGGAGAGGCAGTGCGAGAGGGGTGAGCCAGGAGAGGCAGCGTCAGAAAGGGTGAGCCAGGAGAGGCAGTGTCAGAGGGGGTGAGCCAGGAGAGGCAGTGTCAGAGGGGGTGAGCCAGGAGAGGCAGTGCGAGAGGGGGTGAGCCAGGAGAGGCAGTGTCAGAGGGGGTGAGCCAGGAGGGGCTGTGTCAGAGTGGGTGAGCCAGGAGGGGCTGTGTCGAGGGGGTGAGCCAGGAGAGGCAGTGTCAGAGGGGGTGAGCCAGGAGAGGCTGTGTCAGAAGGGATGAGCCAGGAGAGGCAGTGCCAGAGGGGATGAGGCAGGAGAGGCAGTGTCAGAGGGGGTGAGCCAGGAGAGGCTGTGTCAGAGGGGATGAGCCAGGAGAGGTTGTGTCAGAGGGGGTGAGCCAGGAGAGGTTGTGTCAGAGGGGGTGAGCCAGGAGAGGCAGTGCCAGAGGGGGTGAGGCAGGAGAGGCAGTGTCAGAGTGGATAAGCCAGGAGAGGCAGTGTCAGAGGGGGTGAGCCAGGAGAGGCAGTGTCAGAGGGGATGAGCCAGGAGAGGTTGTGTCAGAGGGGGTGAGCCAGGAGAGGCAGTGCCAGAGGGGGTGAGGCAGGAGAGGCAGTGTCAGAGGGGATGAGCCAGGAGAGGCAGCGTCAGAGGGGGTGAGCCAGGAGAGGCAGTGTCAGAGGGGATGAGCCAGGAGAGGCAGTGTCAGAGGGGATGAGCCAGGAGAGGCAGTACCAGAGGGGGTGAGGCAGGAGAGGCAGTGTCAGAGGGGGTGAGCCAGGAGAGGCAGTGTCAGAGGGGGTGAGCCAGGAGAGGCAGTGTCAGAGGGGGTGAGCCAGGAGAGGCAGTGTCAGAGGGGGTGAGCCAGGAGAGGCAGTGTCAGAGGGGGTGAGCCAGGAGAGGCAGTGTCAGAGGGGGTGAGCCAGGAGAGGTAGTGTCAGAGGGGGTGAGCCAGGAGAGGCAGTGTCAGAGGGGGTGAGCCAGGAGAGGCAGTGTCAGAGGGGATGAGCCAGGAGAGGCAGTGCCAGAGGGGGTGAGGCAGGAGAGGCAGTGTCAGAGGGGATGAGGCAGGAGAGGTAGTGTCAGAGGGGGTGAGCCAGGAGAGGCAGCGTCAGAGGGGGTGAGCCAGGAGAGGCAGTGTCAGAGGGGGTGAGCCAGGAGAGGCAGTGTCAGAGGGGGTGAGCCAGGAGAGGTAGTGTCAGAGGGGGTGAGCCAGGAGAGGCAGCGTCAGAGGGGGTGAGCCAGGAGAGGCAGTGTCAGAGGGGATGCGCCAGGAGAGGCAGTGTCAGAGGGGATAAGCCAGGAGAGGTAGTGTCAGAGGGGGTGAGCCAGGAGGGGCAGTGTCAGAGGGGATGAGCCAGGAGAGGCAGTGTCAGAGGGGATGAGCCAGGAGAGGCTGTGTCAGAGGGGATAAGCCAGGAGAGGCAGTGTCAGAGGGGATAAGCCAGGAGAGGCAGTGTCAGAGGAGGTGAGCCAGGAGGGGCAGTGTCAGAGGGGATAAGCCAGGAGAGGCAGTGTCAGAGGGGGTGAGCCAGGAGAGGCAGTGTCAGAGGGGGTGAGCCAGGAGAGGCAGTGTCAGAGGGGGTGAGCCAGGAGAGGCAGTGTCAGAGGGGGTGAGCCAGGAGAGGCAGTGTCAGAGGGGATGAGCCAGGAGAAGCAGTGTCAGAGGGGGTGAGCCAGGAGAGGCAGTGTCAGAGGGGGTGAGCCAGGAGAGGCTGTATCAGAAGGGGTGAGCCAGGTTTCTGTGATGCCGAGGAAAGAAAGTTTATTAGTGATGAAAAGATCATGGATGTAGGAAAGTTAATTGCAGACAGAGCGAGTGTTCCATAGAGCTCCTGTTAGAGGGGCTGAGGGACCGGTGGCTGGGTGAATGGGTATGAGGTTAGAAGGGTTGCGAAAATGTGTCATAGATCATGGATAAGGGTTCGAAGTGACAATGGGGATGTGGTGAGGAGGGCCAGGATTAGGAGAGATGTCCCCAGCAGTGAGGAGAAGCTGTGAGTGTTAGTAGGTGGGAGCAGGAGAGGCCATGAGGTGGTCGTGTGTGTCTGGGGACACTGGGTGTAATGTGGAGGAAAATATCTGAGGAGAGAGTGAGATGGATGCGAAGGATGGAGGGAGAGATGGGTGGGGAGAATAGAAGGAGAGATGACCAGGTCATTATTGGGTGTAGGGATCAGAGGGGTAAGTAGAAAGTTAAGTATTATAGGGGTGAAAGTGAAGAGACACACATTGTTTAAAGTGACTATGTATCCAGTTACCTTCAGGTCCAATTCTGGTCTAATTCATTGCATCATTATATCATCATACTTATATGATGCAGACTGAAGTCTTATGCAGACTTCAGGGGAACAATTTATACACATACAAGTACAATCAGTTGTGAAGGGGTGATAACTTATCTATATCACTCAAATCAAAGCTGAGCCCAGATGTGGGATACCATAGCCAGAGTAAATGAGGGGGTCATAAAGAAAGTGGGGAGAGGGTGATGGTGGGGGCAGTTAGAAACATATTAGATTGATACAAGCAGCAGAGGAGGGAAGGAAGATCACGTATTTTGGAGATGTAGATGGAAACCCCAATGTAAGCGCTCAGCATAGAGCACAGGATAAATGTGAACTGATCCAAAATGTTCTGTACCAAGATTGTCACCAAATAGCATTCAACTAAACCCACAAAAACACAAGTCCCCACTCAGGTCTGTCATCTGGTAATGGAAATACAGGGGACTTCCACATTACTGGCAGCACAAAGGCTCTGGAAAAGAACTATAGCTCCCCCCAAAAAAGAAGTCCAGCAAAATCTGTGCTCTCAGATCTAAATGCCCCCTCTCTTCTAAGGCCCCAATGTGCCTAAAACACAGTTAGCGTCCCCATGCCTGGCATTGTTGTAGTGAGGAAAGCCTGCTAAATATACGGGGTGCATGTTACCAGAAGCACAAGCTGTGCACAATGTACGGGCACTACAATGTACTGGGCAGAACAAGGGCTTATTTGCAATTTTTAATTCTGAAAAATTCACTACGTGACACCATGGGTGGGTTCCAGAGACTAAATTGTTACTACACCCACAGTTGAACTCCCAGAGATGTGTAATTTCCAAAATGTGGTCATTTGACGTGGATTTTTTCTGTTTTGCCACTTAAGTCCACAAAATACTCAAACTAAAATAAACTAAAATACACAAAATAAAAGAAAATCTGTGCTCCAAAAATCAAATGTCGCTCCTACCCTTACGAGCCCTGTGGTGCGGACAAACAGTACTGTTTAATTACATGTGGGCTATTGCCACACTCAGGAGAAATTGTGTAACACATTATGGGGCCTTTTTTTACCTATTCCCATTGTGTAAATTGGAAATCTGGGGTTAAACAACATTTTAGTGGTAAAAATGTAATTAGTTTTTCTTCATTGCCCAACAGTATAAAATTTTGCAACACACCTGTGGTATTAATCTGCTCACTGCACCCCTGGATGAATTCATTGAGTGGTGCAGTTTGTAACACGGGGTCACTTGTGGGGGTTTCTGCTGTTCTGGCTCCTCAGGGGCTCTGCCAAATGTGACATGACACCCGCCAACCATTCCAACTAACTCTGCACTTCAATGTGGCGCTCCTTCCCTTCTTCACTTTGTTCTGTGTCTCAAAAGTAGTTTTCGTCCACATATGAGGAATCAGTGTACTCAAGAGAAATTGCACAATAAATTGTGTGGTGCATTATCTCCCGTTACATTTGTGAAAATTAAAGATTTGAGGTGAAAGCAACATTTTTGTAGTAAAAATATATTTTTGAATTTTCACAGCTCAATGTTAGAAAATTCAGTGAAGCCCCAGGGGATTCCAGGTGCTCACCAACCATCTAGAAATTTTTTTTGAGGGGTCTAGTTTCCAAAATGGGGTCACCTTTGGGGGCGCTACAATAAAGGTTTGCGTTTTATAATATATCTTGGTTGTGCTTCCCATCATTTGTGCAGTAAGTTTCTTCCCCTTCTTAATGGAGTTCCACTGTTTAGGCACCTCAGGGGGTCTCCACACTCAACATGGCATCCGGTAACAATTACAGCTAATTTTATGCTATAAAATTCAAATAGCGCCCTTCCTTTTTGAGCCCTGCCGTGCACCCAAACAGTAGATTTCCACCACACATGGGGTATCAGCGTACTCAGGAGAAATTGCACAACAAATTGTGTGGTGCATTTTCTCTTGTTACCCTTGTGAAAATGTTACATTTTGGGTTACATTAAGATTTTTGTGGGAAAAGTAAAATTTTCATTTTTTCCTTCCATATGGCTTTGGTTCTTTTGAAGCTTCTAAAGGGTTAATAAACTTATTGGATGTGGTTTTTAGCAGTATGAGGGGGCAGTTTTTAGAAAAGGGTCACTTTTGGGTATTTTCTGTCACCTCGGCCTCTCAAAGTCACTCCAAATGTGATGTGGTCCCTAAAAAAATGGTTTTGTAAATTTTGTTGGAAAAATGAGAAATTGCTGATGACCTTTGACCCCTTCTAACTTCCTAACAAAAAAAAAAGAGGTTCTGTTTCACAAATAGCGCTGATATAACGTGACATGAGGGAAATGGGATTTAGTGATTATTTTGTGATGGAATTCTCAGATTTATGGGCAAAAAAATTCAAAGTTTGAAAATTGCGACATTTTAACCAAATTTCCGATATTTTGACAAATAGACACAAAAAATATCATCCTGAATTTACTGCTAACATGAACAATACATCACGAAAAAACAACGTCAGAATCACCGGGATCTGCTGACGCGCCAGAGATATAACCTCAAAAAGGGACACTGAGCAGGGTGGAAAAAAATGGCTGGGTCATTAGGGTGAAGAGAGGCTAAGGGTGAAGGGGTTAAGTGCGACACAACCCTGGAGGTTTATGGGATGGTTTGGGCACTGCACAGTTAGGAGGCTAAAACACGAATGGACGACATTATCAACAAACAGTAATGAACATTCTCAGGGGCGGCACTTCTCAGGGGCACGAGGAGGCGGCGTAGAGAAACTGGCATTATATGGAATAAACCCAAGAGATGGGGGGGTGGGGGGGCTGGAGAAACATGAAATACTGGGCCCCACCAGGTTCACATGACCACAATGATGCTCAGTATCCGTCACCTCCATGATTAATGCCTCATACCCTGAGAATGGTGTTATTGGAGCTTTCCGTGGATTCCCCTCACCTGCTCCTCACATTCCTTCCTTCTAGACCTCATTGTCAAGGAGAAGGCCACCTATCTCCTCGAGTGTGGGCTAGAAGACAAGACCATAACCTGGACTTTTCCATCTAACAGCTGTGTAAAAGGTTCCATGAAGCAGAAGAGGAGCCTGGACCTGGCCCCCCTGATTCACCGCTGCACCGGCCTCTACACCTGCACCAGCGACCAGAACCAAAGCTACTCCCAGTACCTACTGATAGATAGAGGTGAGGACCTCATCACCCACCACCTCCAACCGGGCCATAGGTGGAGTCTGAACCATTACATGGAGATAAATGTTATTGTAGGGATCTCATCACCCATCACCTCCAACCGGGCCATAGGTGGAGTCTGAACCATTACATGGAGATAAATGTTATTGTAGGGATCTCATCACCCATCACCTCCAACCGGGCCATAGGTGGAGTCTGAACCATTACATGGAGATAAATGTTATTGTAGGGATCTCATCACCCATCACCTCCAACCGGGCCATAGGTGGAGTCTGAACCATTACATGGAGATAAATGTTATTGTAGGGATCTCGTCACCCATCACCTCCAACCGGGCCATAGGTGGAGTCTGAACCATTACATGGAGATAAATGTTATTGTAGGGATCTCATCACCCATCACCTCCAACCGGGCCATAGGTGGAGTCTGAACCATTACATGGAGATAAATGTTATTGTAGGGATCTCATCACCCATCACCTCCAACCGGGCCATAGGTGGAGTCTGAACCATTACATGGAGATAAATGTTATTGTAGGGATCTCATCACCCATCACCTCCAACCGGGCCATAGGTGGAGTCTGAACCATTACATGGAGATAAATGTTATTGTAGGGATCTCATCACCCACCACCTCCAACCGGGCCATAGGTGGAGTCTGAACCATTACATGGAGATAAATGTTATTGTAGGGATCTCATCACCCATCACCTCCAACCGGGCCATAGGTGGAGTCTGAACCATTACATGGAGATAAATGTTATTGTAGGGATCTCATCACCCACCACCTCCAACCGGGCCATAGGTGGAGTCTGAACCATTACATGGAGATAAATGTTATTGTAGGGATCTCATCACCCATCACCTCCAACCGGGCCATAGGTGGAGTCTGAACCATTACATGGAGATAAATGTTATTGTAGGGATCTCATCACCCATCACCTCCAACCGGGCCATAGGTGGAGTCTGAACCATTACATGGAGATAAATGTTATTGTAGGGATCTCATCACCCATCACCTCCAACCGGGCCATAGGTGGAGTCTGAACCATTACATGGAGATAAATGTTATTGTAGGGATCTCATCACCCATCACCTCCAACCGGGCCATAGGTGGAGTCTGAACCATTACATGGAGATAAATGTTATTGTAGGGATCTCATCACTCCTTCCTGTCCTGCTCCCTATAGGGATCATATAGTGCTCCTCACATGATCTCCTCCACAATGTTATTGTAGGGATCTCGTCAGTCCTTCCTATCCTGCACACTATAGGGATCATATAGTGCTCCTCACATGATCTCCTACACAATGTTATTGTAGGGATCTCCTCATTCCCTCCTGTCCTGCTCCCTATAGGGATCATATAGTGCTCCTCACATGATCTCCACAATATTATTGTAGGGATCTCCTCATTCCTTCCTGTCCTGCTCCCTATAGGGATCATATAGTGCTCCTCACATGATCTCCTCCACAATGTTATTGTAGGGATCTCGTCAGTCCTTCCTGTCCTGCTCCCTATAGGGATCATTTAGTGCTCCTCACATGATCTCCTACACAATGTTATTGTAGGGATCTCCTCATTCCCTCCTGTCCTGCTCCCTATAGGGATCATATAGTGCTCCTCACATGATCTCCACAATGTTATTGTAGGGATCTCCTCATTTCTTCCTGTCCTGCTCTCTATAGGGATCATATAATGCTCCAGTCATCACATGATCTCCTCCACAATGTTATTGTAGGGATCTCGTCAGTCCTTCGTGTCCCACTCTCTACAGGGATCATATAGTGCTCTTCACATTATCTCCTCCAGAATGTTATTGTAGGGATCTCATCTATCTTTCCACACTTCCAATAGGACACGGTCCCTTGTCCTTCTCTTGCTCTCTGGATTCATACACCAGACGTGTTCTGCAATGTTCACTGGCTGAAGAACTCACTTACCCAAGTCTAGTGAGAGTAAAGGCCAACAGGTAAGTTCTCCTCCATGATCACATGGATCCAGTGTTTGGACCCCATTATCAACCTTCTCTCAGGTTAAACATTCAGTTATTTCTCCGACAGCTCCAATATGGACCATGACTGGAAGGAGATGAAGATCTCAGGGGATCAGCTCCTTGTGTTCGACGTTCCTCTTCCTGATTTCTGTTTTTTTGAGGAGCAGGTGCATCCCATTAATGTGTCCATCGAGATCATGGCAGATGGTGAATATAGGACAGGACACAAATCCATCTACATCCGAGATGTCGGTGAGTAAGAGAAAAGAACGGATCTGTTGAAATGTTAATTCTTTGAATTTTTCCAATAAGTTCAATTTGTGTCAAGTCACAAATCTAAAAAATGTCTAATTGTCTGAAAAATTTGTGTAGAGGAACGTGGCCTCCTCTGGAGGGTGAATGTGTCGCCCTGGGCAAGCCAGGGGACACAGGTCACACACCACCACACCCCACATCCCAGGTAGACACATCTAAGCTGAACCAGAAATCCTTGTTGCCTTCTTCCAGAGGCTGATGATCCACACCAGGGGGTGGGCCAGGCGGTTGGCTCCGCCCACCGAGGAGGTCACAGCTATGGAGGCAGGAAGTACCAGGCAGTGAAGTCAGGGAGGAGGAAGTGGAAGGAGTGGAGGAGTAGCCCAGTGTGGCTAAAGTAAACAGCTAAGTGACAGAAAAGAAGGAAAAGTGGTAAAGGAGGAAAGCAAGAGTGGTGACAGTGAGAGAGAAGCCTGAAGGTCCAGCTTTGTGCAGGGCAAGCCAGCAAGGTCAGCAACGGCGGTGACTGTCTGGAGGGACAGTTCGGACGTTCCTGGAAGGACCCCATTGGCTGTGTGCCCGGTGGTCTGGAGCAGTGTTCCGAAGGACAGTCAGCACCAGGGCAGGGGCCTCTCGGACCCCGGCAAGGCTAGGAGTCGCCAAATTTGCCGAATCCGTCAGTGAAGGGGACGTAGATTCCCCCAACAACCAAGTCCCGATTGAAGGCAACAGCTCAACCTGTACAACAGAGACACCGCCACCGCCAGGGCACCAGTCTCTGAGGGCCAGCGCCTGCGGGCAAAGTGTAGTGCTCCTCCGGCCCAGCTTGAAGCCGGGGAGCGGGTTACCGGTGGGGACCCATCGCAACCAACCGTACACACAGGTGCAAGGAAGAGGGACATCACCGTCACCTACCGGGAAAGCAAAAGCAGCCGTCCGTGGGACCGTCTTACCAGCCGTTTGGTTTACCGTAAAAACTGTGTCCACGTCTCAGGCTGAGTGAGTACCACAGTGCCGCAAGGCACAGCGCTGCCCCCACGTCCCTGCGCCCACCAGGCCCTGCACCTCCCAAGCCATCACCGGGCCCCGGGATCACCAACCCCTACCCACGGAGGGGCAACACAACACCTAGCTGCTCCCCTTCACCATCCCCGGGATCCCCGCATTGAGCAGCGGTGGTGCTACACATCACCACAACCGTGGGTGGCGTCACGGACATTATCCCAACACCCCAAACCCCCCTTTCACTCACGGGCGAGGAGCGCCGCTCGAGTAACCCCCGGGATCCGGCCCACGGCTCGAGCCACCACTGAGCAGCCGGACCCGAGCAGAAGGGGTGAGCGCGGTGTGCTGACACCCTCCTCCCCGCCCGCGACATGTCCACCACATCCGAGCTTTGTAATGGAAGCGGCCATTTAATGTTACCTGGTTCAGGGAAAGCGATGGCAAGCGGTGGGGACCAGCTGCTGCCAGGCCAATTATATTGTATCAACAGCTACCAAATCATGATGGGGAGGGAAGATGCAGGCACCACTGATGGTTATAGACTGGTGGTGCAAGTGGAAGAGGCCATGGCATTGTCATGGCTGGAGGCAACTAGGACTAATAAATGACCCCCTTTTTAGGGGGTTGGGGGGAGATGCAGGCACCACTGATGGTTATTGACTGGTGGTGCAAGTCTACCGCCCCGGGGCTTGGCCAGCTGCCGAGCCACTCGGATCCTTGCTCGTCGGTGGGTGGCTCGAGCTCCTCACGGACCCGGGTGTCACGTCGCTCTGAAAGGGGGTTGGCGCTACACGTAGGGACTTCGGTGGGGGGTCCACATCCGGAGCTGCGGTCGTTTGTAGGGGATTTGAGTTTGTGACGCCACCCACGGGTTGTGGTGAATGGATCGACACCACCGCTGCCGTTGACTAGGCTCCCGGGGACGGTGTTGCTCAGCTTGGTGTTGACCCCTCCGTGGGTAGGGGGATGATGGTCCCGGGGGCCCGAGGGATGTGCTGAGGCGGGGGAATGGATGCGTGTTGGGGTGTCGGTGCGGTGCGGCGCGGTGCGCGGCCCGAAGGCACTGTTGTACTCACTATTACAAACACGCTGGAGTCTCTGGTAAAGTAAACAAGATGGTGAACAATGCCCGCAGCCAGCTGCAGTTTTCCTCTTATCAGGTTGGTGTTTTCCGCCTTTCTCCTGCACCTTACTTATGTAGAAAATGTCGACTCCTATGTCTGAGCAACGGTAGTCCGTTCTCCGGCTTGGTATGTGCCGGTAGAGCCCTCTTTGCCTGCAGATGCTGGCCCCTCAGGTCTCTATGCCTGGGTGGTGGCGTTACCCTAATGGTTGGGCTGTTGTCTTCAGTCGGGTGTTAGGTGGGATAGGTCCTTAAGTCCAGTCCTCAATCAGTTTCTGGGCCTCGTAACGGGTCTGAGTACCCCACCTGGTGCTCCGGTTTCCAAACGATTCTCCGGTTCGATATTGGTGGGCCACCACCCGTCCCTGGTCCCTACGGTTCCACCGGCTGTAATTCCAGCTCCTGCAGGCGGCCACCACCATCTGCCTCCTTGCCAGAGGTGACTGGGCTCCATCCCAGACACCTGGTGTAGACTATGGCAGACCTAGACACAGGTCTGCCCTTGAACTTCACTCGACTCCACTGTCAAGACTAGACTCTACTCGACTCTGCTCCCCACGGGGAACTACTCTGTTTTTCCCACCTCAGGGCCTGGGAACTCCTTGGTGGGCGGAGCCAACCACCTGGCTCCACCCCCCTGGTGTGAACATCAAACCTGGAGGGAGGTGACAAAGGTTTTGTAGTTTGGCTGCTGTCACCTTACTAAAAGGGGGGGGGGGGGGTGTGCATGGGACTACTCGTGACAACCTGGCTAGTCCAGGGCGTCACACAAGTGGAAGAGGCCATGACATTGTCATGGCTGGAGGAAACTAGGACTAATAAATTATCCCCTTTTTAGGGGTTGGGGGAGATGCAGGCACCACTGATGGTTATAGACTGGTGGTGCAAGTGGAAGAGGCCATGGCGTTGTCTTGGTTGGAGGCAACTAGGACTAATAAATGATCCCTTCTTCTATGGCCACCACTGGTTTTCTAATAAAAAAAATAGACAATTAAAAAGGGTTTTTCTGAAACTGTCCAAAAACGATTCGCTTATATTCTGGAGACAAAACAGGAGTCCTGTACTCGGAGTGATGAAACCACGGTTGTCATTAACCCTTTCAGAGAATTAGTGCTATTTTGGGCATGGTCTCGTATTTGTATATCCTGCAGAGAGTGCGTTTACCATGGAAGATTTCTGTGTATTATGGTGTAGGATGGCTTCTGTCGGGGCTGCCCTAGCTGGCAGTGACTTGCCCCTCACCTCTTCGCCTGCCCCGTCCTGTGTATTGAGCTGCAGTTACGCACCTTCAGGCCATCCACAGTCTCAGCTTGGTCAAATGCTCTTCTCTTCGGTGTTGTAGTCAGGTTTCTGTGTATTATGGTGTAGGATGGCTTCTGTCGGGGCTGCCCTAGCTGGCAGTGAATTGCCCCTCACCTCGTCGCCTGCCCCGTCCTGTCTATCGAGCTGCCCCTGCTGCAGTCACGCACCTTCAGGCCATCCACAGTCTCAGCTTGGTCGAATGCTCTTCTCTTCGGTGTTGTAGTCAGTTTCTGTGTATTATGGTGTAGGATGGCTTCTGTCGGGGCTGCCCTTGCTGGCAGTGACTTGCCCCTCACCACTTCGCCTGCCCCGTCCTGTGTATTGAGCTGCAGTCACGCACCTTCAGGCCATCCACAGTCTTAGCTTGGTCGAATGTTCTTCTCTTCGGTGTTGTAGTCAGTTTCTGTGTATTATGGTGTAGGATGGCTTCTGTCGGGGCTGCCCTAGCTGGCAGTGAATTGCCCCTCACCTCGTCGCCTGCCCCGTCCTGTCTATCGAGCTGCCCCTGCTGCAGTCACACACCTTCAGGCCATCCACAGTCTCAGCTTGGTCGAATGTTCTTCTCTTCGGTGTTGTAGTCAGGTTTCTGGTTTCTGGTTTTGTAGTGGTGCCCAGGGCCCCGGAGAACCTGTCTGTCGCCAATGAGAAGATCGTGTGGTCAAACCCATCTTGGACCAGTCATCCGTCCTTCTTCCGTCTGCTGTTCGAGCTGCAGATCAACTATCGAAACAACACTGATGTGAGTAAAATATTCATGTGTGAGTGACCGTGACGTGAGTGGGAGTCACCAAGACGGAGTATGGACAATACAAGAGCCTCCTCCAAAAGAAATTATGTCTCGGGAACTGTCCACACGTGACGATAATCCCGGGGTCTTCACCAGGTCCAACCTTCTCCCCAGATTGTAAAATTGTGACCAGTTTCCACATCTCCATCAGGTTCACTTTGTCACCAAGTTTTAGATTGCAGAAGAGCTCACACGTTATTGAGATTCCACATCCTCACATGACGCCGCGTGTGCAGCTTCTACCTGTAGCCAGATTCCCCCTCATCACCAGCAGCGGGTCTTTCGGGACTCGCGTCACATTGGCTGCAAGGCTCACAATTACCGGGCGCTAATAAGGCACAGGAAGAAGTGTATGATGGCTTCATATTACAAGCCGGATTCCAGGGAATCAGTCAACAGGATTTTTTTGCTATGTCATCTGACAGCAACATAATGTAGGGGATGAGACCCTGATTCCAGTGATATGTCACTTACTAGGCTGCTTGGTGCAGTTTTGATAAAATCCCTGATCTAAATGGTTTATAATCCCTTCCAAACCCCTGACTGCAGCTTCCTGTGTATATCCCCGCCCACACTCCTGACTGCAGCTTCCTGTGTATAACCCTGCCCACACCCATGACTGCAGCTTCCTGTGTATAACCCCGCCCATACCCCTGACTGCAGCTTCCTGTGTATAACCCCGCCCATACCCCTGACTGGCAGCTTCCTGTGTATAACCCCGCCCACACCCCTGACTGCAGCTTCCTGTGTATAACCCCGCCCACACCCCTGACTGGCAGCTTCCTGTGTATAACCCCGCCAACACCCCTAACTGCAGCTTCCTGTGTATAACCTCGCCCATACCCCTGACTGGCAGCTTCCTGTGTATAACCCCAGCCACACCCCTGACTGCAGCTTCCTGTGTATAACCCCGCCCACACCCCTGACTGGCAGCTTCCTGTGTATATCCCCGCCCACACTCCTGACTGCAGCTTCCTGTGTATAACCCTGCCCACACCCATCACTGCAGCTTCCTGTGTATAACCCCGCCCATACCCCTGACTGCAGCTTCCTGTGTATAACCCCGCCCATACCCCTGACTGGCAGCTTCCTGTGTATAACCCCGCCCACACCCCTGACTGCAGCTTCCTGTGTATAACCCCGCCCACTCCCCTGACTGGCAGCTTCCTGTGTATAACCCCGCCAACACCCCTAACTGCAGCTTCCTGTGTATAACCTCGCCCATACCCCTGACTGGCAGCTTCCTGTGTATAACCCCAGCCACACCCCTGACTGACAGCTTCCTGTGTATAACCCCGCCCACACCCCTGACTGGCAGCTTCCTGTGTATAACCCCGCCCACACCCCTGACTGGCAGCTTCCTGTGTATAACCCCGCCCACACCCCTGACTGCAGCTTCCTGTGAATAACCCCGCCCATACCCCTGACTGGCAGCTTCCTGTGTATAACCCCAGCCACACCCCTGACTGACAGCTTCCTGTGTATAACCCCGCCCACACACCTGACTGGCAGCTTCCTGTGTATAACCCCGCCCATACCCCTGACTGGCAGCTTCCTGTGTATAACCCCAACCACACCCCTGACTGGCAGCTTCCTGTGTATAACCCCACCCACATCCCTGACTTTCAGCTTCCTGTGTATAACCCCGCCCACACGCCTGACTGGCAGCTTCCTGTGTATAACCGCACCCACACCCCTGACTGGCAGCTTCCTGTGTATAACCCCAGCCACACCCCTGACTGGCAGCTTCCTGTGTATAACCCCACCCACACCCCTGACTGCAGCTTCCTGTGTACAACAGCGCCCACACCCCTGACTGGCAGCTTCCTGTGTATAACCCCAGCCACACCCCTGACTGGCAGCTTCCTGTGTATAACCCCAGCCACACCCCTGACTGGCAGCTTCCTGTGTATAACCCCAGCCACACCCCTGACTGACAGCTTCCTGTGTATAACCCCGCCCACACCCCTCCTGACTGGCAGCTTCCTGTGTACAACTCTGCCCACTCCCCTGACTGGCAGCTTCCTGTGTATAACCCCACCCACACCCCTGACTGGCAGCTTCCTGTGTACAACCCCAGCCACACCCCTGACTGGCAGCTTCCTATATATAAGCCCACCCACATCCCTGACTGACAGCTTCCTGTGCATAACCCTAGCCACACCCCTGAGTGACAGCTTCCTGTGTATAACCCCGCCCACACACCTGACTGGCAGCTTCCTGTGTATAACCCCGCCCATACCCCTGACTGGCAGCTTCCTGTGTATAACCCCAGCCACACCCCTGACTGGTAGCTTCCTGTATATAACCCCACCCACATCCCTGATTGACAGCTTCCTGTGTATAACCCCAACCACACACCTGACTGGCAGCTTCCTGTGTATAACTGCACCCACACCCCTGACTGGCAGCTTCATGTGTATAACCCCAGCCACACCCCTGACTGGCAGCTTCCTGTGTATAACCCCACCAACACCCCTGACTGCAGCTTCCTGTATATAACCCTAGCCACACCCCTGACTGGCAGCTTCCTGTGTATAACCCCGCCCACATCCCTGACAGCTTCCTGTGTATAACCCCGCCCACACCCCTGACAGCTTCCTGTATATAACCCCAGCCACACCCATGACTGGCAGCTTCCTATATATAACCCCACCCACATCCCTGACTGACAGCTTCCTGTGTATAACCCTGCCCACACCCCTGACTGGCAGCTTCCTGTGTATAACCGCACCCACACCCCTGACTGGCAGCTTCTTGTGTATAACCCCAGCCACACCCCTGACTGGCAGCTTCCTGTGTATAACCCTGCTCACAAGCCTGACTGGCAGCTTCCTGTGTATAACCCCGCCAACATCCCTGATTGGCAGCTTCCTGTGTATATTCCTGTGCACACCCCTGACTGGCAGCTTCCTGTGTATAACCCCACCCACACTCCTGACTGCAGCTTCCTGTATATAAACCCACCCCCACCCCTGACTAGCAGCTTCCTGTATATAACCCCGCCCACACCCCTGACTGGCAGCTTCCTGTGTATAACCCCACCCACACCCCTCCTGACTGGCCGCTTCCTGTGTACAACTCTGCCCACTCCCCTGACTGGCAGCTTCCTGTGTATAAACCCACCCTCATCCCTGACTGACAGCTTCCTGTGTATAACCCCGCCTACACCCCTGACTCGCAGCTTCCTGTGTATAACCGCACCCACACCGCTGACTGGCAGCTTCCTGTGTATAACCCCAGCCACACCCCTGACTGGCAGCTTCCTGTGTATAACCCCAGCCACACCCCTGATTGGCAGCTTCCTGTGTATAACCCTGCTCACACTCCTCCTGACTGGAAGCTTCCTGTGTATAACCCCGCCCACATCCCTGACTGACAGCTTCCTGTGTATAACCCCGCCCATACCCCTGATTGCAGCTTCCTGTGTATATTCCTGTGCACACCCCTGACTGGCAGCTTCCTGTGTATAACCCCACCCACACTCCTGACTGCAGCTTCCTGTGTATAACCCAACCCCCACCCCTGACTGGCAGCTTCCTGTATATAACCCTGCTCACACCCCTAACTGGCATCTTCCTGTGTATAACCACACCCACACCCCTCCTGACTGGCAGCTTCCTGTGTACAACTCTGCCCACTCCCCTGACTGGCAGCTTCCTGTGTATAACCCCGCCCACACCCCTAACTGGCAGTTTCCTGTGTATAACCCCACCCACACCCCTGACTGGCAGCTTCCTGTGTATAACCCCAGCCACACCCCTGACTGGCAGCTTCCTGTATATAACCCCAACCACATCCCTGACTGACAGCTTCCTGTGTATAACCCCGCCCACACCCCTGACTAGCAGCTTCCTGTGCATAACCGCACCCACACCCCTGACTGGCAGCTTCCTGTGTATAACCCCAGCCACACCCCTGACTGGCAGCTTCCTGTGTATAACCCCAGCCACACCCCTGATTGGCTGCTTCCTGTGTATAACCCTGCTCACAAGACTGACTGGCAGCTTCCTGTGTATAACCCCGCCCACATCCCTGACTGACAGCTTCCTGTGTATAACCCCGCCCATACCCCTGATTGGCAGCTTCCTGTGTATATTCCTGTGCACACCCCTGACTGGAAGCTTCCTGTGTATAACCACACCCACACTCCTGACTGCAGCTTCCTGTGTATAACCCAACCCCCACCCGTGACTGGCAGCTTCCTGTATATAACCCCGCCCACTCCCCTGACTGGCAGCTTCCTGTGTATAAACCCGCCCACACCCCTGACTGGCAGTTTCTTGTGTATAACCCCACCCACACCCCTGACTGGCAGCTTCCTGTGTATAACCCCTTCCACACCCGTCTTCCACACCTGTGACTGTCAGCTTCCTGTGTATAACCCCGCCCACACCCCTGACTGTCAGCTTCCTGTGTACAACCCCACCCACACCCCTGACTGGCAGCTTCTTGTGTACAACCCTGCCCACACCCCTGACTGGCAGCTTCCTGTGTATAACCCCACCCACACCCCTGACTGGCAGCTTCCTGTGTACAACACCGCCCACACCCCTGACTGGCAGCTTCCTGTGTATAACCCCGTCCACACCCCTGACTGGCAGCTTCCTGTGTATAACCCCAGCCACACCCCTGACTGGCAGCTTCCTGTGTATAACCCCACCCACACCCTTGACTGGCAGCTTCCTGTGTATAACCCCGCCCACACCCCTGACTGGCAGCTTCCTGTGTATAACCCCAACCACACCCCTGACTGGCAGCTTCCTGTGTATAACCCCAGCCACACCCCTGACTGGCAGCTTCCTGTATATAACCCCGCCCACATCCCTGACTGACAGCTTCCTGTGTATAACCCCGCCCACACCCCTGACTAGCAGCTTCCTGTGTATAACCGCACCCACACCCCTGACTGGCAGCTTCCTGTGTATAACCCCAGCCACACCCCTGACTGGCAGCTTCCTGTGTATAACCCCAGCCACACCCCTGACTGGCAGCTTCCTGTGTATAACCCTGCTCACAAGACTGACTGGCAGCTTCCTGTGTATAACCCCGCCCACATCCCTGATTGGCAGCTTCCTGTGTATATTCCTGTGCACACCCCTGACTGGCAGCTTCCTGTGTATAACCCAACCCCCACCCCTGACTGGCAGCTTCCTGTGTATAACCCAACCCCCACCCCTGACTGGCAGCTTCCTGTGTATAACCACACCCACACCCCTCCTGACTGGCAGCTTCCTGTGTATAACTGCACCCACACCCCTGACTGGCAGCTTCATGTGTATAACCCCAGCCACACCCCTGACTGGCAGCTTCCTGTGTATAACCCCGCCCACATCCCTGACAGCTTCCTGTGTATAACCCCGCCCACACCCCTCCTGACTGGCAGCTTCCTGTGTACAACTCTGCCTACTCCCCTGACTGGCAGCTTCCTGTGTATAACCCCAGCCACACCCCTGACTGGCAGCTTCCTATATATAACCCCACCCACATTCCTGACTGACAGCTTCCTGTGTATAACCCTGCCCACACCCCTGACTGGCAGCTTCCTGTGTATAACCGCACCCACACCCCTGACTGGCAGCTTCTTGTGTATAACCCCAGACACACCCCTGACTGGCAGCTTCCTGTGTATAACCCTGCTCACAAGCCTGACTGGCAGCTTCCTGTGTATAACCCCGCCCACATCCCTGATTGGCAGCTTCCTGTGTATAACCCCGCCCACACCCCTGACTGGCAGCTTCCTGTGTATAACCCCGCCCACACCCCTGACTGGCAGCTTCCTGTGTATAACCCCGCCAACATCCCTGATTGGCAGCTTCCTGTGTATATTCCTGTGCACACCCCTGACTGGCAGCTTCCTGTGTATAACCCCACCCACACCCCTGACTAGCAGCTTCCTGTATATAACCCCACCCCCACCCCTGACTAGCAGCTTCCTGTATATAACCCCGCCCACACCCCTGACTGGCAGCTTCCTGTGTATAACCCCACCCACACCCCTCCTGACTGGCCGCTTCCTGTGTACAACTCTGCCCACTCCCCTGACTGGCAGCTTCCTGTGTATAAACCCACCCACATCCCTGACTGACAGCTTCTTGTGTATAACCCCGCCCACACCCCTGACTCGCTGCTTCCTGTGTATAATCGCACCAACACCCCTGACTGGCAGCTTCCTGTGTATAACCCCAGCCACACCCCTGACTGGCAGCTTCCTGTGTATAACTCCAGCCACACCCCTGATTGGCAGCTTCCTGTGTATAACCCCGCCCACATCCCTGACTGACAGCTTCCTGTGTATAACCCCGCCCATACCCCTGATTGGCAGCTTCCTGTGTATATTCCTGTGCACACCCCTGACTGGCAGCTTCCTGTGTATAACCCCACCCACACTCCTGACTGCAGCTTCCTGTGTATAACCCAACCCCCACCCCTGACTGGCAGCTTCCTGTATATAACCCCGCCCACACCCCTAACTGGCATCTTCCTATGTATAACCACACCCACACCCCTCTTGAGTGGCAGCTTCCTGTGTACAGCTCTGCCCACTCCCCTGACTGGCAGCTTCCTGTGTATAACCCCGCCCACACCCATAACTGGCAGTTTCCTGCGTATAACCCCACCCACACCCCTGACTGGCAGCTTCCTGTGTATAACCCCAGCCACACCCCTGACTGGCAGCTTCCTGTATATAACCCCAACCACATCCCTGACTGACAGCTTCCTGTGTATAACCCCGCCCACACCCCTGACTAGCAGCTTCCTGTGTATAACCGCACCCACACTCCTGACTGGCAGCTTCCTGTGTATAACCCCAGCCACACCCCTGACTGGCAGCTTCCTGTGTATAACCCTGCTCACAAGACTGACTGGCAGCTTCCTATGTATAACCCCGCCCACATCCCTGACTGACAGCTTCCTGTGTATAACCCCGCCCATACCCCTGATTGGCAGCTTCCTGTGTATATTCCTGTGCACACCCCTGACTGGCAGCTTCCTGTGTATAACCCCAACCACACTCCTGACTGCAGCTTCCTGTGTATAACCCAACCCCCACCCCTGACTGGCAGCTTCCTGTATATAACCCCGCCCACTCCCCTGACTGGCAGCTTCCTGTGTGTAAACCCGCCCACACCCCTGACTGGCAGTTTCCTGTGTATAACCCCACCCACACCCCTGACTGGCAGCTTCCTGTGTATAACCCCTTCCACACCCGTCTTCCACACCCGTGACTGTCAGCTTCCTGTGTATAACCACGCCCACACCCCTGACTGTCAGCTTCCTGTGTACAACCCTGCCCACACCCCTGACTGGCATCTTCCTGTGTATAACCCCACCCACACCCCTGACTGGCAGCTTCCTGTGTACAACACCGCCCACACCCCTGACTGGCAGCTTCCTGTGTATAACCCCGTCCACACCCCTGACTGGCAGCTTCCTGTGTATAACCCCACCCACACCCTTGACTGGCAGCTTTCTGTGTATAACCCCGTCCACACCCCTGACTGGCAGCTTCCTGTGTATAACCCCGCCCACACCCCTGACTGGCAGCTTCCTGTGTATAACCCCAACCACACCCCTGACTGGCAGCTTCCTGTGTATAACCCCAGCCACACCCCTGACTGGCAGCTTCCTGTATATAACCCTGCCCACATCCCTGACTGACAGCTTCCTGTGTATAACCCCGCCCACACCCCTGACTAGCAGCTTCCTGTGTATAACCGCACCCACACCCCTGACTGGCAGCTTCCTGTGTATAACCCCAGCCACACCCCTGACTGGCAGCTTCCTGTGTATAACCCCAGCCACACCCCTGACTGGCAGCTTCCTGTGTATAACCCTGCTCACAAGACTGACTGGCAGCTTCCTGTGTATAACCCCGCCCACATCCCTGATTGGCAGCTTCCTGTGTATATTCCTGTGCACACCCCTGACTGGCAGCTTCCTGTGTATAACCCAACCCCCACCCCTGACTGGCAGCTTCCTGTATATAACCCCACCCACACCCCTGACTGGCAGCTTCCTGTGTATAACCCCTTCCACACCCGTCTTCCACACCCGTGACTATCAGCTTTCTGTGTATAACCCCGCCCACACCCCTGACTGGCAGCTTCCTGTGTACAACCCTGCCCACACCCCTGACTGGCAGCTTCCTGTGTACAACCCTGCCCACACTCCTGACTGACAGCTTCCTGTGTACAACCCTGCCCACACCCATGACTGGCAGCTTCCTGTGTACAACCCCGCCCACACCCCTGATTGGCAGCTTCCTGTGTATAACCCCACCCACTCCCTTCCTGACTGGCAGCTTCCTGTGTATAACCCCTTCCACACCCGTCTTCCACACCCATGACTGTCAGCTTCCTGTGTATAACCCCGCCCACACCCCTGACTGGCAGCTTCCTGTGTATAACCTATTCCACAGCCGTCTTCCACACCCATGACTGGCAGCTTCCTGTGTATAACCCCGCCCACACCCCTGACTGGCAGCTTCCTGTATACAACCCCACACACACCCCTGACTGGCAGCTTCCTGTGTATAACCACACCCACACCCCTCCTGACTGGCAGCTTCCTGTGTATAAACCCGCCCACACCCCTGACTGGCAGCTTCCTGTGTATAACCCCACCCACACCCCTGACTGGCAGCTTCCTGTGTATAACCACACCCACACCCCTCCTGACTGGCAGCTTCCTGTGTACAACTCTGCCCACTCCCCTGACTGGCAGCTTCCTGTGTATAAACCCGCCCACACCCCTGACTGGCAGTTTCCTGTGTATAACCCCACTCACATCCCTGACTGGCAGCTTCCTGTGTATAATCCCTTCCACACCCGTCTTCCACACCCGTGACTATCAGCTTTCTGTGTATAACCCCGCCCACACCCCTGATTGGCAGCTTCCTGTGCACAACCCTGCCCACACCCCTGACTGGCAGCTTCCTGTGTATAACCCCACCCACACCCCTGACTGGTAGCTTCCTGTGTACAACACCGCCCACACCCCTGACTGGCAGCTTCCTGTGTATAACCCCGTCTACACCCCTGACTGGCAGCTTCCTGTGTACAACCCCGCCCACACCCCTGACTGGAAGCTTCCTGTGTATAACCCCGTCCACACCCCTGACTGGCAGCTTCCTGTGTACAACCCCGCCCACACCCCTAACTGGCAGTTTCCTTTGTATAACCCCGCCCACACCCCTGACTGGCAGCTTCCTGTGTACAACCCTGCCCACACTCCTGACTGACAGCTTCCTGTGTACAACCCTGCCCACACCCATGACTGGCAGCTTCCTGTGTACAACCCCGCCCACACCCCTGACTGGCAGCTTTTTGTGTATAACCCCAGCCACACCCCTCCTGACTGGCAGCTTCCTGTGTACAACCACGCCCACACCCTTGACTGGCAGCTTCCTGTGTATAACCCCACCCACACCCCTCCTGACTGGCAGATTCCTGTGTATAACCCCTTCCACACCCGTCTTCCACACCCATGACTGTCAGCTTCCTGTGTATAACCCCGCCCACACCCCTGACTGGCAGCTTCCTGTGTATAACCCCTTCCACACCCGTCTTCCACACCCATGACTGGCAGCTTCCTGTGTATAACCCTGCCCACACCCCTGACTGGCAGCTTCCTGTGTACAACCCCACCCACACCCCTGACTGGCAGCTTCCTGTGTACAACCCTGCCCACACCCCTGACTGGCAGCTTCCTGTGTATAACCCCGCCCACACCCTTGACTGGCAGCTTCTTTTGTATAACTCCGCCCACACCCCTGACTGGCAGCTTCCTGTGTACAACCCTGCCCACACTCCTGACTGACAGCTTCCAGTGTATAACCCTGCCCACACCCATGACTGGCACCTTCCTGTGTACAACCCTGCCCAAACCTCTGACTGGCAGCTTCCTGTGTATAACCCCGCCCACACCCCTGACTGGCAGCTTCCTTTGTATAACCCCGCCCACACCCCTGACTGGCAACTTCCTGTGTACAACCCTGCCCACACCCCTGACTGGCAGCTTCCTGTGTACAACCCTGCCCACACCCATGACTGGCAGCTTCCTGTGTACAACCCCGCCCACACCCCTGACTGGCAGCTTCCTGTGTATAACCCCACCCACACCCCTCCTGACTGGCAGCTTCCTGTGTACAATTCTGCCCACTCCCCTGACTGGCAGCTTCCTGTGTATAACCCCTTCCACACCCGTCTTCCACACCCATGACTGTCAGCTTCCTGTGTATAACCCCGCCCACACCACTGACTGGCAGCTTCCTGTGTATAACCCCTTCCACACCCGTCTTCCACACCCATGACTGTCAGCTTCCTGTGTATAACCCCGCCCACACCCCTGACTGGCAGCTTCCTGTGTACAACCCCACCCACAGTCCTGACTGGCAGCTTCCTGTTTACAACCACGCCCACATCCCTGACTGGCAGCTTCCTGTGTATAACCCCGCCCACACCCCTGACTGGCAGCTTCCTGTGTACAACTCCACCCACAGGCCTGACTGGCAGCTTCCTGTTTACAACCCCGCCCACACCCCTGACTGGCAGCTTCCTGTGTATAACCCCGCCCACACCCCTGACTGGCAGCTTCCTTTGTATAACCACACCCACACCCCTCCTGACTGGCAGCTTCCTGTGTACAACAGCGCCCACACCCCTGACTGGCAGCTTCCTGTGTACAACCCCGCCAACACCCGTGACTGGAAGCTTCCTGTGTATAACCCCGTCATCACCCCTGACTGGCAGCTTCCTGTGTACAACCCCGCGCACACCCCTGACTGGCAGCTTCCTTTGTATAACCCCACCCACACCCCTGACTGGCAGCTTCCTGTGTACAACGCCGCCCACACCCCTGACTGGCAGCTTCCTGTGTATAACCCTGCCCACACCCCTGACTGGCAGCTTCCTGTGTATAACCCCAGCCACACCCCTGACTGGCAGCTTCCTGTGTATAACCCTGCTAACAAGCCTGACTGGCAGCTTCCTTTGTATAACCCCACCCACACCCCTGACTGGCAGCTTCCTGTGTACAACACCGCCCACACCCCTGACTGGCAGCTTCCTGTGTATAACCCTGCCCACACCCCTGACTGGCAGCTTCCTGTGTATAACCACACCCACACCCCTCCTGACTAGCAGCTTCCTGTGTACAACTCTGCCCACTCCCCTGACTGGCAGCTTCCTGTGTATAACCCCGCCCACACCCCTGACTGGCAGCTTCCTGTGTACAACCCCACCCACACCCCTGACTGGCAGCTTCCTGTGTACAACCCCGCCCACACCCCTGACTGGCAGCTTCCTGTGTATAACCCCGCCCACACCCCTGACTGGCAGCTTCCTGTGTATAACCACACCCACACCCCTCCTGACTGGCAGCTTCCTGTGTACAACTCTGCCCACTCCCCTGACTGGCAGCTTCCTGTGTATAAACCCGCCCATACCCCTGACTGGCAGTTTCCTCTGTATAACCCCACTCACACCCCTGACTGGCAGCTTCCTGTGTATAACCACACCCACACCCCTCCTGACTGGCAGCTTCCTATGTACAACTCTGCCCACTCCCCTGACTGGCAGCTTCCTGTGTATAACCCCTTCCACACCAGTCTTCCACACCCATGACTGTCAGCTTCCTGTGTATAACCCCGCCCACACCCCTGACTGGCAGCTTCCTGTGTATAACCCCTTCAACACCCGTCTTCCACACCCATGACTGGCAGCTTCCTGTGTATAACCCCGCCCACACCCCTGACTGGCAGCTTCCTGTGTATAACCCCATCCACACCCCTGACTGGCAGCTTCCTGTGTATAACCCTGCTCACAAGACTGACTGGCAGCTTCCTGTGTATAACCCCGCCCACATCCCTGATTGGCAGCTTCCTGTGTATATTCCTGTGCACACACCTGACTGGCAGCTTCCTGTGTATAACCCAACCCCCACCCCTGACTGGCAGCTTCCTGTATATAACCCCACCCACACCCCTGACTGGCAGCTTCCTGTGTATAACCACACCCACACCCCTCCTGACTGGCAGCTTCCTGTGTACAACTCTGCCCACTCCCCTGACTGGCAGTTTCCTGTGTATAACCCCACTCACACCCCTGACTGGCAGCTTCCTGTGTATAACCCCTTCCACACCCGTCTTCCACACCCGTGACTATCAGCTTTCTGTGTATAACCCCGCCCACACCCCTGACTGGCAGCTTCCTGTGTACAACCCTGCCCACACTCCTGACTGACAGCTTCCTGTGTACAACCCTGCCCACACCCATGACTGGCAGCTTCCTGTGTACAACCCCGCCCACACCCCTGATTGGCAGCTTCCTGTGTATAACCCCACCCACACCCCTCCTGACTGGCCGCTTCCTGTGTACAACTCTGCCCACTCCCCTGACTGGCAGCTTCCTGTGTATAACCCCTTCCACACCCGTCTTCCACACCCATGACTGTCAGCTTCCTGTGTATAACCCCGCCCACACCCCTGACTGGCAGCTTCCTGTGTATAACCCCTTCCACAGCCGTCTTCCACACCCATGACTGGCAGCTTCCTGTGTATAACCCCGCCCACACCCCTGACTGGCAGCTTCCTGTATACAACCCCACACACACCCCTGACTGGCAGCTTCCTGTGTATAACCACACCCACACCCCTCCTGACTGGCAGCTTCCTTTGTATAACCCCACCCACACCCCTGACTGGCAGCTTCCTGTGTACAACGCCGCCCACACCCCTGACTGGCAGCTTCCTGTGTACAACCCTGCCCACACCCCTGACTGGCAGCTTCCTGTGTATAACCACACCCACACCCCTCCTGACTGGCAGCTTCCTGTGTACAACTCTGCCCACTCCCCTGACTGGCAGCTTCCTGTGTATAACCCCGCCCACACCCCTGACTGGCAGCTTCCTGTGTACAACCCCACCCACACCCCTGACTGGCAGCTTCCTGTGTACAACCCCGCCCACACCCCTGACTGGCAGCTTCCTGTGTATAACCCCGCTCACACCCCTGACTGGCAGCTTCCTGTGTATAACCACACCCACACCCCTCCTGACTGGCAGCTTCCTGTGTACAACTCTGCCCACTCCCCTGACTGGCAGCTTCCTGTGTATAAACCCGCCCATACCCCTGACTGGCAGTTTCCTGTGTATAACCCCACTCACACCCCTGACTGGCAGCTTCCTGTGTATAACCACACCCACACCCCTCCTGACTGGCAGCTTCCTGTGTACAACTCTGCTCACTCCCCTGACTGGCAGCTTCCTGTGTATAACCCCTTCCACACCCGTCTTCCACACCCATGACTGTCAGCTTCCTGTGTATAACCCCGCCCACACCCCTGACTGGCAGCTTCCTGTGTATAACCCCTTCAACACCCGTCTTCCACACCCATGACTGGCAGCTTCCTGTGTATAACCCTGCCCACACCCCTGACTGGCAGCTTCCTGTGTACAACCCCACCCAGACCCCTGACTGGCAGCTTCCTGTGTACAACCCTGCCCACACCCCTGACTGGCAGCTTCCTGTGTATAACCCCGCCCACACCCTTGACTGGCAGCTTCTTTTGTATAACTCCGCCCACACCCCTGACTGGCAGCTTCCTGTGTACAACCCTGCCCACACTCCTGACTGACAGCTTCCAGTGTATAACCCTGCCCACACCCATGACTGGCACCTTCCTGTGTACAACCCTGCCCAAACCCCTGACTGGCAGCTTCCTTTGTATAACCCCACCCACACCCCTGACTGGCAGCTTCCTGTGTACAACGCCGCCCACACCCCTGACTGGCAGCTTCCTGTGTACAACCCTGCCCACACCCCTGACTGGCAGCTTCCTGTGTATAACCACACCCACACCCCTCCTGACTGGCAGCTTCCTGTGTACAACTCTGCCCACTCCCCTGACTGGCAGCTTCCTGTGTATAACCCCGCCCACACCCCTGACTGGCAGCTTCCTGTGTACAACCCCACCCACACCCCTGACTGGCAGCTTCCTGTGTACAACCCCGCCCACACCCCTGACTGGCAGCTTCCTGTGTATAACCCCGCTCACACCCCTGACTGGCAGCTTCCTGTGTATAACCACACCCACACCCCTCCTGACTGGCAGCTTCCTGTGTACAACTCTGCCCACTCCCCTGACTGGCAGCTTCCTGTGTATAAACCCGCCCATACCCCTGACTGGCAGTTTCCTGTGTATAACCCCACTCACACCCCTGACTGGCAGCTTCCTGTGTATAACCACACCCACACCCCTCCTGACTGGCAGCTTCCTGTGTACAACTCTGCTCACTCCCCTGACTGGCAGCTTCCTGTGTATAACCCCTTCCACACCCGTCTTCCACACCCATGACTGTCAGCTTCCTGTGTATAACCCCGCCCACACCCCTGACTGGCAGCTTCCTGTGTATAACCCCTTCAACACCCGTCTTCCACACCCATGACTGGCAGCTTCCTGTGTATAACCCTGCCCACACCCCTGACTGGCAGCTTCCTGTGTACAACCCCACCCAGACCCCTGACTGGCAGCTTCCTGTGTACAACCCTGCCCACACCCCTGACTGGCAGCTTCCTGTGTATAACCCCGCCCACACCCTTGACTGGCAGCATCTTTTGTATAACTCCGCCCACACCCCTGACTGGCAGCTTCCTGTGTACAACCCTGCCCACACTCCTGACTGACAGCTTCCAGTGTATAACCCTGCCCACACCCATGACTGGCACCTTCCTGTGTACAACCCCGCCCACACCCCTGACTGGCAGCTTCCTGTGTATAACCCCGCCGACACCCCTGACTGGCAGCTTCCTTTGTATAACCCCGCCCACACCCCTGACTGGCAACTTCCTGTGTACAACCCTGCCCACACCCCTGACTGGCAGCTTCCTGTGTACAACCCTGCCCACACCCATGACTGGCAGCTTCCTGTGTACAACCCCGCCCACACCCGTCTTCCACACCCATGACTGTCAGCTTCCTGTGTATAACCCCGCCCACACCCCTGACTGGCAGCTTCCTGTGTATAACCCCTTCCACACCCGTCTTCCACACCCATGACTGGCAGCTTCCTTTGTATAACCCCGCCCACACCCCTGACTGGCAGCTTCCTGTGTACAACCCCACCCACACCCCTGACTGGCAGCTTCCTGTTTACAACCCCGCCCACACCCCTGACTGGCAGCTTCCTGTGTATAACCCCGCCCACACCCCTGACTGGCAGCTTCCTTTGTATAACCACACCCACACCCCTCCTGACTGGCAGCTTCCTGTGTACAACAGCGCCCACACCCCTGACTGGCAGCTTCCTGTGTACAACCCCGCCCACACCCCTGACTGGAAGCTTCCTGTGTATAACCCCGTCATCACCCCTGGCTGGCAGCTTCCTGTGTACAACCCCGCGCACACCCCTGACTGGCAGCTTCCTTTGTATAACCCCACCCACACCCCTGACTGGCAGCTTCCTGTGTACAACGCCGCCCACACCCCTGACTGGCAGCTTCCTGTGTATAACCCTGCCCACACCCCTGACTGGCAGCTTCCTGTGTACAACTCTGCCCACTCCCCTGACTGGCAGCTTCCTGTGTATAACCCCGCCCACACCCCTGACTGGCAGCTTCCTGTGTACAACCCCACCCACACCCCTGACTGGCAGCTTCCTGTGTACAACCCCGCCCACACCCCTGACTGGCAGCTTCCTGTGTATAACCCCGCCCACACCCCTGACTGGCAGCTTCCTGTGTATAACCACACCCACACCCCTCCTGACTGGCAGCTTCCTGTGTACAACTCTGCCCACTCCCCTGACTGGCAGCTTCCTGTGTATAAACCCGCCCATACCCCTGACTGGCAGTTTCCTGTGTATAACCCCACTCACACCCCTGACTGGCAGCTTCCTGTGTATAACCACACCCACACCCCTCCTGACTGGCAGCTTCCTGTGTACAACTCTGCCCACTCCCCTGCCTGGCAGCTTCCTGTGTATAACCCCTTCCACACCCGTCTTCCACACCCATGACTGTCAGCTTCCTGTGTATAACCCCGCCCACACCCCTGACTGGCAGCTTCCTGTGTATAACCCCTTCAACACCCGTCTTCCACACCCATGACTGGCAGCTTCCTGTGTATAACCCCGCCCACACCCCTGACTGGCAGCTTCCTGTGTATAACCCCAGCCACACCCCTGACTGGCAGCTTCCTGTGTATAACCCTGCTCACAAGACTGACTGGCAGCTTCCTGTGTATAACCCCGCCCACATCCCTGATTGGCAGCTTCCTGTGTATATTCCTGTGCACACCCCTGACTGGCAGCTTCCTGTGTATAACCCAACCCCCACCCCTGACTGGCAGCTTCCTGTATATAACCCCACCCACACCCCTGACTGGCAGCTTCCTGTGTATAGCCACACCCACACCCCTCCTGACTGGCAGCTTCCTGTGTACAACTCTGCCCACTCCCCTGACTGGCAGTTTCCTGTGTATAACCCCACTCACACCCCTGACTGGCAGCTTCCTGTGTATAACCCCTTCCACACCCGTCTTCCACACCCGTGACTATCAGCTTTCTGTGTATAACCCCGCCCACACCCCTGACTGGCAGCTTTCTGTGTACAACCCTGCCCACACCCCTGACTGGCAGCTTCCTGTGTACAACCCTGCCCACACTCCTGACTGACAGCTTCCTGTGTACAACCCTGCCCACACCCATGACTGGCAGCTTCCTGTGTACAACCCCGCCCACACCCCTGATTGGCAGCTTCCTGTGTATAACCCCACCCACACCCCTCCTGACTGGCAGCTTCCTGTGTACAACTCTGCCCACTCCCCTGACTGGCAGCTTCCTGTGTATAACCCCTTCCACACCCGTCTTCCACATCCATGACTGTCAGCTTCCTGTGTATAACCCCACCCACACCCCTGACTGGCAGCTTCCTGTGTATAACCCCTTCCACAGCCGTCTTCCACACCCATGACTGGCAGCTTCCTGTGTATAACCCCGCCCACACCCCTGACTGGCAGCTTCCTGTATACAACCCCACACACACCCCTGACTGGCAGCTTCCTGTGTATAACCACACCCACACCCCTCCTGACTGGCAGTTTCCTTTGTATAACCCCACCCACACCCCTGACTGGCAGCTTCCTGTGTACAACGCCGCCCACACCCCTGACTGGCAGCTTCCTGTGTATAACCCTGCCCACACCCCTGACTGGCAGCTTCCTGTGTATAACCACACCCACACCCCTCCTGACTGGCAGCTTCCTGTGTACAACTCTGCCCACTCCCCTGACTGGCAGCTTCCTGTGTATAACCCCGCCCACACCCCTGACTGGCAGCTTCCTGTGTACAACCCCACCCACACCCCTGACTGGCAGCTTCCTGTGTACAACCCCGCCCACACCCCTGACTGGCAGCTTCCTGTGTATAACCCCGCCCACACCCCTGACTGGCAGCTTCCTGTGTATAACCACACCCACACCCCTCCTGACTGGCAGCTTCCTGTGTACAACTCTGCCCACTCCCCTGACTGGCAGCTTCCTGTGTATAAACCCGCCCATACCCCTGACTGGCAGTTTCCTGTATATAACCCCACTCACACCCCTGACTGGCAGCTTCCTGTGTATAACCACACCCAAACCCCTCCTGACTGGCAGCTTCCTGTGTACAACTCTGCTCACTCCCCTGACTGGCAGCTTCCTGTGTATAACCCCTTCCACACCCGTCTTCCACACCCATGACTGTCAGCTTCCTGTGTATAACCCCGCCCACACCCCTGACTGGCAGCTTCCTGTGTATAACCCCTTCAACACCTGTCTTCCACACCCATGACTGGCAGCTTCTTGTGTATAACCCTGCCCACACCCCTGACTGGCAGCTTCCTGTGTACAACCCCACCCACACCCCTGACTGGCAGCTTCCTGTGTACAACCCTGCCCACACCCCTGACTGGCAGCTTCCTGTGTATAACCCCGCCCACACCCTTGACTGGCAGCTTCTTTTGTATAACTCCGCCCACACCCCTGACTGGCAGCTTCCTGTGTACAACCCTGCCCACACTCCTGACTGACAGCTTCCAGTGTATAACCCTGCCCACACCCATGACTGGCACCTTCCTGTGTACAACCCTGCCCAAACCCCTGACTGGCAGCTTCCTGTGTATAACCCCGCCCACACCCCTGACTGGCAGCTTCCTGTGTATAACCCCGCCCACACCCCTCCTGACTGGCAGCTTCCTGTGTACAACTCTGCCCACTCCCCTGACTGGCAGCTTCCTGTGTATAACCCCGCCCACACCCCTGACTGGCAGCTTCCTGTGTATAACCACAACCACACCCCTCCTGACTGGCAGCTTCCTGTGTACAACTCTGCCCACTCCCCTGACTGGCAGCTTCCTGTGTATAAACCCGCCCACACCCCTGACTGGCAGTTTCCTGTGTATAACCCCGCCCACACCCCTGACTGGCAGCTTCCTGTGTACAACCCTGCCCACACTCCTGACAGACAGCTTCCTGTGTACAACCCTGCCCACACCCATGACTGGCAGCTTCCTGTGTACAACCCCGCCCACACCCCTGACTGGCAGCTTCCTGTGTACAACCCCACCCACACCCCTGACTGGCAGCTTCCTGTGTACAACCCCGCCCACACCCCTGACTGGCAGCTTCCTGTGTATAACCCCGCCCACACCCCTGACTGGCAGCTTCCTGTGTATAACCACAGCCACACCCCTCCTGACTGGCAGCTTCCTGTGTACAACTCTGCCCACTCCCCTGACTGGCAGCTTTCAGTGTATAAACCCGCCCACACCCCTGACTGGCAGTTTCCTGTGTATAACCCCACTCACACCCCTGACTGGCAGCTTCCTGTGTATAACCCCTTCCACACCCGTCTTCCACACCCGTGACTATCAGCTTTCTGTGTATAACCCCCGCCCACACCCCTGACTGGCAGCTTCCTGTGTACAACCCTGCCCACACCCCTGACTGGCAGCTTCCTGTGTATAACCCCGCCCACACCCCGGACTGGCAGCTTCCTGTGTACAACCCTGCCCACACCCCTGACTGTCAGCTTCCTGTGTATAACCCTACCCCCACCCCTGACTGGTAGCTTCCTGTGTACAACACCGCCCACACCCCTGACTGGCAGCTTCCTGTGTATAACCCCGTCCACACCCCTAACTGGCAGCTTCCTGTGTACAACCCCGCCCACACCCCTGACTGGCAGCTTCCTGTGTACAACCCCACCCACAGCCCTGACTGGCAGCTTCCTGTTTACAACCCCGCCCACACCCCTGACTGGCAGCTTCCTGTGTATAACCCCACCCACACCCCTGACTGGCAGCTTCCTGTGTATAACCACACCCACACCCCTCCTGAGTGGCAGCTTCCTGTGTACAACTCTGCCCACTCCCCTGACTGGCAGCTTCCTGTGTATAACCCCGCCCACACCCCTGACTGGCAGCTTCCTGTGTACAACCCCACCCACACCCCTGACTGGCAGCTTCCTGTGTACAACCCCACCCACACCTGACTGGCAGCTTCCTGTGTATAACCCCGCCCACACCCCTGACTGGCAGCTTCCTGTGTTTAACCACACCCACACCCCTCCTGACTGGCAGCTTCCTGTGTATAACCCCACCCACACCCCTGACTGGCAGCTTCCTGTGTACAACTCTGCCCACTCCCCTGACTGGCAGCTTCCTGTGTATAAACCCGCCCACACCCCTGACTGGCAGTTTCCTGTGTATAACCCCACTCACACCCCTGACTGGCAGCTTCCTGTGTATAACCCCTTCCACACCCGTCTTCCACACCCATGACTATCAGCCTTCTGTGTATAACCCCGCCCACACCCCTGACTGGCAGCTTCCTGTGTACAACCCTGCCCACACCCCTGACTGGCAGCTTCCTGTGTATAACCCCACCCACACCCCTGACTGGTAGCTTCCTGTGTACAACAGCGCCCACACCCCTGACTGGCAGCTTCCTGAGTACAAACCCGCCCACACCCCTGACTGGAAGCTTCCTGTGTATAACCCCGTCATCACCCCTGACTGGCAGCTTCCTGTGTACAACCCCGCCCACACCCCTGACTGGCAGCTTCCTGTGTATAACCATGCCCACACCCCTGACTGGCAGCTTCCTGTGTATAACCACACCCACACCCCTCCTGACTGGCAGCTTCCTGTGTACAACTCTGCCCACTCCCCTGACTGGCAGCTTCCTGTGTATAACCCCGCCCACACCCCTGACTTGCAGCTTCCTGTGTACAACCCCACCCACACCCCTGACTGGCAGCTTCCTGTGTACAACCCCGCCCACACCCCTGACTGGCAGCTTCCTGTGTATAACCCCGCCCACACCCCTGACTGGCAGCTTCCTGTGTATAACCACACCCACACCCCTCCTGACTGGCAGCTTCCTGTGTACAACTCTGCCCACTCCCCTGACTGGCAGCTTCCTGTGTATAAACCCGCCCATACCCCTGACTGGCAGTTTCCTGTGTATAACCCCACTCACACCCCTGACTGGCAGCTTCCTGTGTATAACCACACCCACACCCCTCCTGACTGGCAGCTTCCTGTGTACAACTCTGCCCCTGACTGGCAGCTTCCTGTGTATAAACCCGCCCACACCCCTGACTGGCAGTTTCCGGTGTATAACCCCACTCACACCCCTGACTGGCAGTTTCCTGTGTATAACCCCACTCACACCCCTGACTGGCAGTTTCCTGTGTATAACCCCACTCACACCCCTGACTGGAAGCTTCCTGTGTATAACCCCGTCCACACCCCTGACTGGCAGCTTCCTGTGTACAACCCCGCCCACACCCCTGACTGGCAGCTTCTTTTGTATAACCCCGCCCACACCTTTGACTGGCAGCTTCCTGTGTACAACCCTGCCCACACTCCTGACTGACAGCTTCCTGTGTACAACCCCGCCCACACCCCTGACTGGCAGCTTCCTGTGTACAACAGCGCCCACACCCCTGACTGGCAGCTTCCTGTGTACAACATTGCCCACACTCCTGACTGGCAGCTTCCTGTGTACAACCCTGCCCACACCCATGACTGGCAGCTTCCTGTGTATAACCCCGCCCACACCCCTGACTGGAAGCTTCCTGTGTATAACCCCACCCACACCCCTCCTGACTGGCAGCTTCCTGTTTACAACTCTGCCCACTCCCCTGACTGGCAGCTTCCTGTGTATAAACCCTTCCACACCCGTCTTCCACACCCATGACTGTCAGCTTCCTGTGTATAACCCCTTCCACACCCGTCTTCCACACCCATGACTGTCAGCTTCCTGTGTATAACCCCGCCCACACCCCTGACTGGCAGCTTCCTGTGTATAACCCCTTCCACACCCGTCTTCCACACCCATGACTGGCAGCTTCCTGTGTATAACCCCGCCCACACCCCTGACTGGCAGCTTCCTATGTATAACCCCGCCCACACCCCTCCTGACTGGCAGCTTCCTGTGTACAACCCCGCCCACACCCCTGACTGGCAGCTTCCTGTGTACAACCCCACCCACAGCCCTGACTGGCAGCTTCCTGTTTACAACCCCGCCCACACCCCTGACTGGCAGCTTCCTGTGTATATCCCCGCCCACACCCCTGACTGGCAGCTTCCTTTGTATAACCACACCCACACCCCTCCTGACTGGCAGCTTCCTGTGTACAACAGCGCCCACACCCCTGACTGGCAGCTTCCTGTGCACAACCCCGCCCACACCCCTGACTGGAAGCTTCCTGTGTATAACCCCGTCATCACCCCTGACTGGCAGCTTCCTGTGTACAACCCCGCGCACACCCCTGACTGGCAGCTTCCTTTGTATAACCCCACCCACACCCCTGACTGGCAGCTTCCTGTGTACAACGCCGCCCACACCCCTGACTGGCAGCTTCCTGTGTATAACCCTGCCCACACCCCTGACTGGCAGCTTCCTGTGTATAACCACACCCACACCCCTCCTGACTGGCAGCTTCCTGTGTACAACTCTGCCCACTCCCCTGACTGGCAGCTTCCTGTGTATAACCCCGCCCACACCCCTGACTGGCAGCTTCCTGTGTACAACCCCACCCACACCCCTGACTGGCAGCTTCCTGTGTACAACGCCGCCCACACCCCTGACTGGCAGCTTCCTGTGTATAACCCCGCCCACACCCCTGACTGGCAGCTTCCTGTGTATAACCACACCCACACCCCTCCTGACTGGCAGCTTCCTGTGTACAACTCTGCCCACTCCCCTGACTGGCAGCTTCCTGTGTATAAACCCGCCCATACCCCTGACTGGCAGTTTCCTGTGTATAACCCCACTCACACCCCTGACTGGCAGCTTCCTGTGTATAACCACACCCACACCCCTCCTGACTGGCAGCTTCCTGTGTACAACTCTGCCCACTCCCCTGACTGGCAGCTTCCTGTGTATAACCCCTTCCACACCCGTCTTCCACACCCATGACTGTCAGCTTCCTGTGTATAACCCCGCCCACACCCCTGACTGGCAGCTTCCTGTGTATAACCCCTTCAACACCCGTCTTCCACACCCATGACTGGCAGCTTCCTGTGTATAACCCCGCCCACACCCCTGACTGGCAGCTTCCTGTGTACAACCCCACCCACACCCCTGACTGGCAGCTTCCAGTGTACAACCCCGCCCACACCCCTGACTGGCAGCTTCCTGTGTATAACCCCGCCCACACCCCTGACTGGCAGCTTCCTGTGTATAACCACAACTACACCCCTCCTGACTGGCAGCTTCCTGTGTACAACTCTGCCCACTCCCCTGACTGGCAGCTTCCTGTGTATAAACCCGCCCACACCCCTGACTGGCAGTTTCCTGTGTATAACCCCGCCCACACCCCTGACTGGCAGCTTCCTGTGTACAACCCTGCCCACACTCCTGACAGACAGCTTCCTGTGTACAACCCTGCCCACACCCATGACTGGCAGCTTCCTGTGTACAACCCCGCCCACACCCCTGACTGGCAGCTTCCTGTGTACAACCCCACCCACACCCCTGACTGGCAGCTTCCTGTGTACAACCCCGCCCACACCCCTGACTGGCAGCTTCCTGTGTATAACCCCGCCCACACCCCTGACTGGCAGCTTCCTGTGTATAACCACACCCACACCCCTCCTGACTGGCAGCTTCCTGTGTACAACTCTGCCCACTCCCCTGACTGGCAGCTTTCAGTGTATAAACCCGCCCACACCCCTGACTGGCAGTTTCCTGTGTATAACCCCACTCACACCCCTGACTGGCAGCTTCCTGTGTATAACCCCGCCCACACCCCTGACTGGCAGCTTCCTGTGTATAACCACACCCACACCCCTCCTGACTGGCAGCTTCCTGTGTACAACTCTGCCCACTCCCCTGACTGGCAGCTCTCAGTGTATAAACCCGCCCACACCCCTGACTGGCAGTTTCCTGTGTATAACCCCACTCACACCCCTGACTGGCAGCTTCCTGTGTATAACCCCTTCCACACCCGTCTTCCACACCCGTGACTATCAGCTTTCTGTGTATAACCCCGCCCACACCCCGGACTGGCAGCTTCCTGTGTACAACCCTGCCCACACCCCTGACTGTCAGCTTCCTGTGTATAACCCTACCCCCACCCCTGACTGGTAGCTTCCTGTGTACAACACCGCCCACACCCCTGACTGGCAGCTTCCTGTGTATAACCCCGTCCACACCCCTGACTGGCAGCTTCCTGTGTACAACCCCGCCCACACCCCTGACTGGCAGCTTCCTGTGTACAACCCCACCCACAGCCCTGACTGGCAGCTTCCTGTTTACAACCCCGCCCACACCCCTGACTGGCAGCTTCCTGTGTATAACCCCACCCACACCCCTGACTGGCAGCTTCCTGTGTATAACCACACCCACACCCCTCCTGAGTGGCAGCTTCCTGTGTACAACTCTGCCCACTCCCCTGACTGGCAGCTTCCTGTGTATAACCCCGCCCACACCCCTGACTGGCAGCTTCCTGTGTACAACCCCACCCACACCCCTGACTGGCAGCTTCCTGTGTACAACCCCACCCACACCTGACTGGCAGCTAAATGTGTATAACCCCGCCCACACCCCTGACTGGCAGCTTCCTGTGTTTAACCACACCCACACCCCTCCTGACTGGCAGCTTCCTGTGTATAACCCCACCCACACCCCTGACTGGCAGCTTCCTGTGTACAACTCTGCCCACTCCCCTGACTGGCAGCTTCCTGTGTATAAACCCGCCCACACCCCTGACTGGCAGTTTCCTGTGTATAACCCCACTCACACCCCTGACTGGCAGCTTCCTGTGTATAACCCCTTCCACACCCGTCTTCCACACCCATGACTATCAGCCTTCTGTGTATAACCCCGCCCACACCCCTGACTGGCAGCTTCCTGTGTACAACCCTGCCCACACCCCTGACTGGCAGCTTCCTGTGTATAACCCCACCCACACCCCTGACTGGTAGCTTCCTGTGTACAACAGCGCCCACACCCCTGACTGGCAGCTTCCTGAGTACAAACCCGCCCACACCCCTGACTGGAAGCTTCCTGTGTATAACCCCGTCATCACCCCTGACTGGCAGCTTCCTGTGTACAACCCCGCCCACACCCCTGACTGGCAGCTTCCTGTGTATAACCATGCCCACACCCCTGACTGGCAGCTTCCTGTGTATAACCACACCCACACCCCTCCTGACTGGCAGCTTCCTGTGTACAACTCTGCCCACTCCCCTGACTGGCAGCTTCCTGTGTATAACCCCGCCCACACCCCTGACTGGCAGCTTCCTGTGTACAACCCCACCCACACCCCTGACTGGCAGCTTCCTGTGTACAACCCCGCCCACACCCCTGACTGGCAGCTTCCTGTGTATAACCCCGCCCACACCCCTGACTGGCAGCTTCCTGTGTATAACCACACCCACACCCCTCCTGACTGGCAGCTTCCTGTGTACAACTCTGCCCACTCCCCTGACTGGCAGCTTCCTGTGTATAAACCCGCCCATACCCCTGACTGGCAGTTTCCTGTGTATAACCCCACTCACACCCCTGACTGGCAGCTTCCTGTGTATAACCACACCCACACCCCTCCTGACTGGCAGCTTCCTGTGTACAACTCTGCCCCTGACTGGCAGCTTCCTGTGTATAAACCCGCCCACACCCCTGACTGGCAGTTTCCTGTGTATAACCCCACTCACACCCCTGACTGGCAGTTTCCTGTGTATAACCCCACTCACACCCCTGACTGGCAGTTTCCTGTGTATAACCCCACTCACACCCCTGACTGGAAGCTTCCTGTGTATAACCCCGTCCACACCCCTGACTGGCAGCTTCCTGTGTACAACCCCGCCCACACCCCTGACTGGCAGCTTCTTTTGTATAACCCCGCCCACACCCCTGACTGGCAGCTTCCTGTGTACAACCCTGCCCACACTCCTGACTGACAGCTTCCTGTGTACAACCCCGCCCACACCCCTGACTGGCAGCTTCCTGTGTACAACAGCGCCCACACCCCTGACTGGCAGCTTCCTGTGTACAACCTTGCCCACACTCCTGACTGGCAGCTTCCTGTGTACAACCCTGCCCACACCCATGACTGGCAGCTTCCTGTGTACAACCCCGCCCACACCCCTGACTGGAAGCTTCCTGTGTATAACCCCACCCACACCCCTCCTGACTGGCAGCTTCCTGTTTACAACTCTGCCCACTCCCCTGACTGGCAGCTTCCTGTGTATAAACCCTTCCACACCCGTCTTCCACACCCATGACTGTCAGCTTCCTGTGTATAACCCCTTCCACACCCGTCTTCCACACCCATGACTGTCAGCTTCCTGTGTATAACCCCGCCCACACCCCTGACTGGCAGCTTCCTGTGTATAACCCCTTCCACACCCGTCTTCCACACCCATGACTGGCAGCTTCCTGTGTATAACCCCGCCCACACCCCTGACTGGCAGCTTCCTGTGTACAACCCCACCCACACCCCTGACTGGCAGCTTCCTGTGTACAACCCCGCCCACACCCCTGACTGGCAGCTTCCTGTGTATAACCCCGCCCACACCCCTGACTGGCAGCTTCCTGTGTATAACCACACCCACACCCCTCCTGACTGGCAGCTTCTGTGTACAACTCTGCCCACTCCCCTGACTGGCAGCTTCCTGTGTATAAACCCGCCACACCCCTGACTGGCAGCTTCCTGTGTATAAACCCGCCCACACCCCTGACTGGCAACTTCCTGTGTATAACCCCTTCCACATCCCTGACTGCAGCTTCCTGTGTATAACTCCTTCCACACCCGTCTTCCACACCCGTGACTATCAGCTTTCTGTGTATAACCCCGCCCACACCCCTGACTGGCAGCTTCCTGTGTACACACCCTGCCCACACCCCTGACTGGCAGCTTCCTGTGTATAACCCCACCCACACCCCTGACTGGCAGCTTCCTGTGTACAACAGCGCCCACACCCCTGACTGGCAGCTTCCTGTGTATAACCCCGTCCACACCCCTGACTTGCAGCTTCCTGTGTACAACCCCGCCCACACCCCTGACTGGAAGCTTCCTGTGTATAACTCCGTCATCACCCCTGACTGGCAGCTTACTGTGTACAACCCCGCCACACCCCTGACTGGCAGCTTCTTTTGTATAACCCCGCCCACACCCCTGACTGGCAGCTTCCTGTGTACAACCCTGCCCACACTCCTGACTGACAGCTTCCAGTGTACAATCCCGCCCACACCCATGACTAGCAGCTTCCTGAGTACAACCCCTGCCCACACTCCTGACTGACAGCTTCCTGTGTACAACCCTGCCCACACCCCTGACTGGCAGCTTCCTGTGTACAACTCTGCCCACTCCCCTGACTGGCAGCTTCCTGTGTATAACCCCTTCCACACCCGTCTTCCACACCCATGACTGTCAGCTTCCTGTGTATAACCCCGCCCACACCCCTGACTGGCAGCTTCCTGTGTATAACCCCTTCCACACACCGTCTTCCACACCCATGACTGGCAGCTTCCTGTGTATAACCCCGCCCACACCCCTGACTGGCAGCTTCCTGTGTACAACTCCACCCACACCCCTGACTGGCAGCTTCCTGTGTACAACCCCGCCCACACCCTGACTGGCAGCTTCCTGTGTATAACCCCGCCCACACCCCTGACTGGCAGCTTCCTGTGTACAACCCCGCCCACACTCCTGACTGGCAGCTTCCTGTGTACAACCTTGCTCACAAGACTGACTGGCAGATTCCTGTGTATAACCCCACCCACACCCCTGACTGGTAGCTTCCTGTGTATAACCCCGCCCACACCCCTGACTGGCAGCTTCCTGTGTATAACCCCACTCACACTTCTGACTGGCAGCTTCCTGTGTGTAACCCCACCGACACCCCTGATTGGCAGCTTCCTGTGTATAACCTCGCCACACCCCCTGACTGGCAGCTTCCTGTGTATAACCCCGCCCACACCCTGACTGGTAGCTTCCTGTGTATAACCCCGCCCCACACCCCTGACTGGCAGCTTCCTGTGTATAACCCCACCCACACTTCTGACTGGCAGCTTTCTGTGTGTAACCCCACCGACACCCCTGGCTGGCAGCTTCCTGTGTATAATCCCGCCCACACCCCTGACTGGCAGCTTCCTGTGTTTAACCCCGCCCACACCCCTGACTGGCAGCTTCCTGTGTGTACACTGCACTTTCACTGTCAGCAAGCTGTCTATCAGTGGTTGGGGTTGAGCACATTAGCTGTACTGATTTGCATGGAACTCTTAGTTCTGCAGATAAAACACTGATTATATTGAAACAGCCGCATACAGTGTTAGGGAAAAGCTGGGTATATGGCTCTGCTTGTGTGATGTGTGCGCAGTGTGCATTGTGCTGTGTGTGATGTGTGCTGTGTGCACAGTACTGATGTGACATGTGTACTGTGCATTTGTATGATATGTGCATTCTGAGTTTCTGATGTCTCCATCGTGTTATTATTGTATTAAACGATATTTCTTAAAGGGATTTTCTATTATCATGCTTTTAATGGCGTTAGTGTTGTGCTGGGGAAAACAATAAAATCCTGGTCACTCCTCCTCCTCCTCCTCTTCCCCTCCTCATCCTCCTCCCCCTTCTTCCTCTTCTTCCTCCTCTTCCTCATCTTCCTTCTCCTCGTCTTCCTCTTTCTCCCTCTCTTCCTCGTCTTCCTTTTTCTCCTCCTCTTCCTCGTCTTCCTCTTCTTCCTCCTCTTCCTCGTCTTCCTCTTTCTCCTCCTCTTCCTCGTCCTCCTCCTTCTCCTCCTCTTCCTCCTGTTTCTCCTCCTCTTCCTCCTCCTCTTCCTCCTCTTTTTTGTCCTCTTCTTCCTCCTCCTCTTCCTCCTCTTCCTCCTTCTCTTCCTCCTCCTCTTTCTCCTCCTCTTCCTCCTCCTCTTCCTCCTCCTCTTCCTCTTCCTCCTCTTTCTCCTTCTCTTCCTCTTCTTTCTTCTCCTCTTCCTCCTCTTCCTCTTTCTCCTCCTCTTCCTCCTTCTCCTCCTCTTCTTCTTCTTCCTTTTTCTCCTCCTCTTCCTCCTCTTCTTCCTCTTCCTCCTCCCCCTTCCTCTTCTTCCTCCTCCTCCTTCCTCCTCTTCCTCCTCCTCTTTCTCTTCCTTTTTCCCTCCTCTCCTCCTCTTCCTCCTTTCTTTTTGTCCTCCTCTTCCTCCTCCTCTTCCTCTTCTTCCTCCTCCTCTTCCTCCTCCTCTTTCTCTTCCTTTTTCTCCCTCCTCTTCCTCTACTTCCTTTTTGTTCTCCTCTTCCTCCTCCTCTTCCTCTTCTTTCTCCTCCTCTTCCTCCTCTTTCTCCTTCTCTTCCTCTTTCTCCTCCTCTTCTTCCTCTTCCTTTTCTCCTCCTCTTTCTCCTCTTCCTCTTTCTCCTCTTCCTTTTTCTCCTCCTGTTCCTCTTCTTCCTATTTCTCCTCCTCTTCCTCCTCTTTCTCCTCCTCTTCCTTTTTGTCCTCCTCTTCCTCCTCCTCTTCCTCTTCTTCCTTTTTGTCCTCCTCTTCCTCCTCTTCCTCTTCTTTCTCCTCCTCTTCCTCCTCTTTCTCCTTCTCTTCCTCTTTCTCCTCCTCTTCTTCGTCTTCCTTTTCTCCTCCTCTTTCTCCTCTTCCTCTTTCTCCTCTTCCTTTTTCTCCTCCTGTTCCTCTTCTTCCTATTTCTCCTCCTCTTCCTTCTCTTTCTCCTCTTCTTCCTCTTTCTCTTCCTTTTTCTCCTCTTCTTCCTCCTCCTCTTCCTCCTCCTCTTTCTCCTCTTTCTCCTTCTCTTCCTCTTTCTCCTCTTCCTCCTCCTCCTCTATAGACGGGGCAGCAGCAGAGACATCACTTGAGCAAATAAAAAATGAGTCACGGATTATGTTTTTTTCCTAACACAAGGTGAGCACAAAAAAAAAACATATAATGGAAGACCCCTTTATGAAAGAGGGGGTCCATACATAATTCTTGCCCAGGAGCCCTTTGCTCTCAGTGTCCGCCCCTGCATAGGGGTCAGATGTTGGAGTCCTAGCTCTTGTCTCTAGATTATCATAAAGCCATGTTTCTAGTAGATTGGTCTTATTACACCATTACATTATGGCACACAGCCTGATAAGTGACACATCACTGGACTGCACATCTCGCTGCTCTCAGATTACATAGCAGAAACCTGCTGACAGATTCCCCTTTAAGGAGCTGTACAGGTAGAGCACACCCCCAGATCTGGGGCGAGGGTGGAGCTTGAGGGTCCTCATACACATTATGGAAATATATTTGTTTTTCCAGGTGATGAAGACCACCGAGGAGCCGAGCTACAATGTGAAGGATGTGCGGAGGTGCAAAGTACGCTGCAGAGATCTGTATAACCCCTGCAGGGTGGAGCTCCTGGACCCCAGAACTGAAGGTCCTGTAAGACCCGGATACAAGGTATTCTGCAGGATCTCTTCCTGAGACCAGTGGTCCTCCCCCAGTCCTCGCGGCTCAATAACAGATCAGTTCTCAGGACGTTCCGAGTGCTGTATAGGTCATAAGCCCATCATCAGCGCAGGACTAGGGAAATGCTGAACACTTCATCTGCTGGTGGCTCATGAGGACTGGAGACGAGAAACTCTGGTCTAGACTTCTCCATACTCCCCTCACTATTACCACAAATGCCCCCCTTATGACCAATGGGCACCTCACATCATCTGATTACCCCAGTGTGACCAGTGGGGCACCTCACATCACCTAATTACCCCAGTGTGACTAGTGTGGCCCCTCCTGTCCTCTTTGTGTCGCCCAGGGAATGGGGTACTCGGTTCCCGGGCAATGTTTCACTGGGGAATGTCACTTTGGTGGCCATTGCCTGGTCCCGTGCCCTGGGCCCCTTTTGTTACTTGGCGGTATTTACAGGGGAGTTAAGAGTTTTTGTCATGTGACGCCACCTGCGGGTTGCGGTTAATGATGGAGAACCGCCGCTGCTTAATGTGGGTACTCCCAGGGCTGGTGGTAATGGCAGTTGTGGTGGTAGGCCTCCGCAGGTAGGGCTGAGCCCGGGAGATGTATGATGGAGTAATAAGGGAGGCCACACCGTGGGTTGTAGTTAACAGTCTCTACTCACTGTTGACCCTCGTACGGCTGGTTCAGGTCCCTGTATTTCCAGTGCCAGTTGATGACTCGGTTGCTCTGTCCCCGGCACCCTCAGTGTGGTTGGGTCCCTGTAGCATGGAAAGTTTGGGCCCGACTGTCCCCTTTTCGGTGGCAGTCTCCTTCTCCGTATGGCAGGCAGTGTGGACCCTGTAGGGGCTGGTCTGTGTCCCGAACCCTGATCCTTGCTCTACTGCTGATGCCCCCGGATTTGTGGGTCAGTGAAGGTCCGTAGAGGTCCCCTCACTGTGCAGGTATTTGCCAGGCCGTCTGAGACTGTCGACTGTCCTGGGGACCTGTGCCCCGTCGGTGCTCTGGTCCCAGTGTAACTCAGGTGTACCTGCCCCTGACGACCACTCTCCTGTGCCCCCGGGTCACCGTTACATGACCCAGCTCTAGGCACATCTGTCCACTTCACTCTCTACTTCCGACTGACTGTAGACTGACTGCTGTCCCCCTCCCACCAGACTGTCCTAGTTCCCTGTCAGGCTCCGCCCTCTAGGTGGCCATCCCCTTGTCATCTCTGCTCACAACAACAA